>NC_134872.1:670158-974533 GCF_049852395.1 Peromyscus maniculatus bairdii | reverse complement strand
TGGGATTAAAGGTGTGAGCCCTCACCACCCAACTTTTGGGAGGTGGTCTTAAGTGGCATTTAAAAACTTGGAAGTGAATAAAATCATCAAAAGGATTATCAATTGTAGACGAGAAAGAGAACAGGACTGATCCTGGCCCCTCCAGTGCTCAGTGATCTCTTTAGAGAACACACCTTGAACACAGACTGTGCAGCTCTGGGCATGTGTCTAGAAGGCTGGTAGACCAGGGAGTCCCAGACTTTCTTGTGCACAGGAATCCTCTGGACATCTCAGCAAGATTCAGAAAAAGTCAGACTTGATGACACAGGCTTTTAATCCCAGCACTCTGGGCAGAGACAGATGCCTCCTCTCATAGGTTCTCTGAGTTCAAGGCCAGCATGGTCTACATGTACAGCTAGCTCCAGGCAAGTCAAGGCTACATAGTGAGACTGTTTCAACAAACAAACAAAGGGAACCAAACCTCACAAACAGAAACAAAACAAAAGGCTTGGGAAATCTGTGAAGACACAAGAATCTCTGTATTTATAACAAGTGGTGCAGAGGCAGCTGTTATTCAGATCATGGAGCTGCAAGGAATGTAACAAGGAGCTCCTGGGCCTCCTAGCTCCATCAGCCTCACTTGTGGCACGTTACATAAATAATTCCTGCTGCCAGGTATGGTGGTTCATATATGTAATTCTAACACTCCAGGATAGGGAAAGAGGATTGTAGGTATTTCATTGCCATACGGATTTTTATTATTAAATTTTTTAAAATTGTGTGACAAAATATCCAGCAGAAGCAACTTAAAGGAAGAAAGATTTATTCTGATTCATGATTTCAGAAGGTTCAGTCAATCTCAGCATAAGGTGTGATGGAATAAATGGCAGCAGGGGCATGTGGTTGGGATTCCTCCAACTTCAGTAGATCAGGAAGGAGCATGGAGGCATCCTCTCATCTGGCTTTCTCCTGTTCTTCATTTTATCCTTGGGCCCCAGGGTTGGTTTTCCATCCTTAATTAATCTCTGGAAACACTCTTACAGATGTGACCAGAACTGAATCTCCCAGGAGACTCTAAATCCAGTCAAGTTAACAATGAAGATTAACCATCACAGCTACATAGTGATTCCCAAGCCAGCCTGTAGTGGGTAGCCATTCCAGCTTGGATCTGGAAGTTCCAACCCCCATTGAGACTCTGGCAACTGTCACGCCTATGAGGCCAGGCCAGGGGAGGTGCCTGGAGACCTGAAAGCTGGATGGGCCAGCGCTCTCTCTGTTCCAGGACCCTGAATGTTGGAGGTGGACCGAGCAGAGGTCCAGAGAACACCACTGGACTGCAATACACCTTTCCCAGACCCTGCAACCTACCTATCACTTAATTTGTGAGTTATGCCATTAAATAAATATCCTTTTAACTACATGGAGTAGCCAAAATAATTTCACCAATACCAGCCTGGGATCCAGTGTGAGATGCTGTTAACAGAGAAACAGAAAAAGGAAGTGTGAGTCCTGGGCTACATACTGAGCAATCTAAATGAGGGATCTGGAAAGAGTCCTGAGAATTTTGGAACAGGATTTATGGCCACTGATGTTAGTGGTAAGAACAGCCTCCATAATGGAAAGGGGTGTTATATAGGCATTCCATTTTGGGGAGGGGTTGAGAAAGAGAAGGGAGAATATACATTATCAGTCCTGAGTTGTCATGTTGACCGATTTGTATTGTTTTCTCTCCCATGAGGTGTAGCTTCATATAGAAAAACAGGAAGCAATTACATAGAATAGACTGGCTGCTATCTGAAAATTCCCTAGGCTGATTTCTTATTTTTAAGTATAAATAATGGAATAAAAATTCTTATCATTTAAAAACAAAGGAATTTAATAAAGATATTGGAGGGTTGGTGATTTTTTTTTTTTTTGAAAAAGCCATGAACCAAATCTGAGGCTTCATAGTTAGGAACAGAACTGACAAGAACATCAACATCACATCTACAAGAATCCACTGAGCACAGGAATCACTGACACCCAGGATCTGGTCTCTATGGGACAGATTTCCTGCTGCTCATGGGAACTGGATGTGCCAATGTCACCCCAGCCAAATTCACTTATGAAGTTCCAGCTTTTCCTTATCACCATGTGCTGAGTCAAGGTGCAGCATGTGGTCACTCAGCTGGTGGAGCCGAGGACTACCATGTGGTGCCCAGCTGCAGGAATGTTAGGAAAGTGACAGAGAGACTTGCTCTCTGTCTCCTTTCTGTACACTTACTAGGTGTTCCCTTAATGTGTAAGGAGAGTTCAAGAGCTGGGACAAGATAGTAAAAGGTAGAAATACAATGATGAATGTAGATTCCTGGAAAAGTTACCTGAGTAACTAAATCAGAGGAAATAAAAAGACTGACAGAGATCCAGGGTAATGATGCTCTAGAGTACCTCCATAGCCCATACTTTAAAAAGTATTAGCACTGCTGTATATGATAGCACTTGGGAGGCAGAGACAGGTGATCTTGATTCTAGCCTGGTCTGCATAGTGGGTTCCAGGACAACCAGGGCTATGTAAAGATACCTTATCTTAAAAAAAAAAAAAAAAAAAAAAAAAAAAAAAAAAGCAAAACAAAACAAAAACCCTGCTAGTCCACTGCGTTCCAGGTTAGGTGAGCACTCACACATAGGTGTGTCTCATAGCAACAAAACAGGACATGAGCACATTTCCATCTAGGGCTTCAACTCTATGGAAAACCCTCAGACACCAATCCCTTCCCTACCTGAACTTTTCTTCCTCATCATCACAAGGGCAGCTACAGCTCCAGTGACCACAACTCCAAGGAGAACCACACCAACAGTCATTCCAATTGTGGGCCAAGGAGGTGGTGGCTCTGGGAAGACAGAGTAGAGTTAAGGGGCCCTAACCTCCAGCTCAGCACTGATCCCACTCAGGGTCTCCAGAAGGTCACCTGTCTTCCTGATAATAGGCTCTGTGCTCTCACCCCTCCTTACCCCATCTCAGGGTGAGGGGCTCAGGCAGCCCTTCATGTTGCACATGGCATGTATATCTCTGCTCCTCTCCAGAAGGCACCACCACAGCTGCCCACTTCTGGAAGGTTCCATCACCTGCAGGCCTGGTGTTCACCAGCTCCATGTCCTGGGTCTGGTCTTCCCCATCCCTCTTCCAGGTCAGGATTATCTCAGATGGATAGAACCTGATGGCCCAGCATCTCAAGGTGACATCACCTTCAGGTCTGGGGTGATGAGTTATATGTGCCTTTGGAGGGTCTAAGGAGAAGAGTTGGAAAATTCAAGCATTTTATAATTTTTCTGGGGACTTAAGCTATATTCATGTGCGTATCCTGCAACACACAAGAGAATCAAGATGTGGGCAGGAGATGGGGGGGTGGGGGTGAAAATTCCACAAATGTTGTGTGCACTCAGGCACTTAGTATAATATATTCCTTGGAAAAGGAATACTCCCAAGTCTCCCACCATGAAAAGAGGATTTCTGGTCTTGACTTGGGTGGAGGGATGAGAGATTCATCATCACTTAAGTCAGACCTCCAAAGACATTGGGTGTGGGCAGAAAACTCAGCCTCTGAGAAGCCATGGTTCACAATGGGCTGCAGACTGAACAGGGTTTCTGTTGGTTATTTCAGGGATCTTCTTTCTGTGGTGATATATTGTGTCCCCGATATATTGTGTACCCTAATAAAACTTATCTGGGATCAGAGATCAGAACAGCCACAAGATTAGACATAGAGGCCAGAAAATGATGGCACACACACCTTTAATCCTATCACCAGATGGATCTCTGTGAGTTCAAGGCCACACTAGGAACAGAGCCAGGTGTGGTGCACACAACTTTAGTCCAGCACTTGAGATCTCATGTCTTGCTTGGGAAAGACAAGCCTTTAATCCCAGGATGTGATGGCAGGAAGCACAAAGGCATATAAGGCATGTGGACTAGGAACTAGAGGCTTTTAGCTTTTAGGCTTTCAAGCAGCAGTTCAGCTGAGATCCATTCCGGTGAGGATTCAGAGGCTTCCAGTCTGAGGAAAAGGAATCAGCTGAGGAGTAGTGAGGGGAGGTTGGCTGTGGCTTGTTCTGTCTCTCTGATCTTTCAGAATTTACCCCAATAGGTGGCACCAGGTTTTTTTGTTTTTTGTTTTTTGTTTTTTGTTTTTTACTTAATAAGACCGTTTAAGATTCATGTTACATCTTTCCTATTATCCCAAGAGACCCTAAACTGTCTTAAGAGAGGTGTGAGTCCCAGGAGAGTCACTCTCTGATGTTGGGTCAGAAAAACCAGGAGCACTTCTTCCCCTCCGGATACAAGAAGAGCTACAGTATTTCAGCTAGTTTCATTTCCTGCCTCCTTGGAGGCATGCGCCCTACTCCGAGTGCAGAAGGAGGAATTGTTTCTCAGACCCTCTTACCTGAGCGCTGCAGAGTCTCCTTCCCTAGCTCCAGGTGTCTGAGTAGCCAAGCAACGCACTGGCCCTCCAAGATGAGCCTCCAATCCTGTGCTACATTTTTTTCCTCCCACTGCCGCTGAGTGATCTGAGCCGTCTTGTCTGCGGCAGTCCAAGTTCTCAGGTCCTCGTTCAGGCTGATGTAATCATGGCCATCAAAGGCATGTCTATAGTGCCCACGGAGGAAGCGTCGGTCTGGACCCACGTCGCAACCAATGAAACACTGGAACGTATGAGAGCCTACCGCCGCCCCCAAAGTCAGCCCGGTCTCAGGGCCCAGCCCACCCACAGAATTTCCACCTAAACTGAGCTAGAAACCCGGTCTTAGTCCGATGCTTTCTCGGGTCCAGGGTCTCTGCGGGCCCCACAGCCTGGGACCGAACCTAGAATCTAGGGCCTGAGGCGACTTGGGCCAACCCATGGGGACATGTAGGGGTCACTCACCGTCATTGCTCTGGTTATAGATCTGGAGTGCAAATCTCACATTTTCTCGGGCCTTGTGTGAATATCTCTCCATACCTACTCTCTCCCACTCCAAATAATCCCTGCCCATCAGCCTCGCCCATGGCACGAGCGGTTCCATCTTAGTAGCCATGTCACTTTCGAAGCGCAGGATTTGAGTGTCATCCACGTAGCCAACAGCGAAGACTTTGAGACCTTGAGGACCAGTTCGAGATGCAGTCGTGGTTACGAAATACCGCAGCGAGTGTGACCCTGGGGGAGGTACACAGCGACACTCACAGGACCATGGGCAGGTGTGCTGGCCTGGAGGGGATCAAGGCTCAGGAATCAGAATGCAGGTGGAGAGGGCTGGGAGGATCTGGGTGGGTGATGAGAAAGGGCTTTTGGGATTCTGCCCTGGCCGGGTACCCTAGCTCTGCTGACAGAGACCCTTCCCTTCCTGACCCACACTCACCAGCGCCACTATGGGTCTTGGTCTTCATCAGAGGCAGGAGTATTGAGAGCAGCAGGAGAGCTGGACGCTGCACTGCAGCCCCCATCCTTGGTGTCTGGAAAACTGGAGGGATTGAGACTTTGTTCCTCTCTGGGTAATTAATAGCGTTGTGGTTTGTGGGGAGAGACCACAGTGACTGTGAGTGTATTTCTCCAGAAGTCGTCCTTGCAGTGGGAGTGAGAACATGTGTCCAGATGGACAGAAGGGACAGCTAACATTGATTGAAAGCTACAGAAAGGAATTTGGGGCCATGAGGGAATTCCAAACGTATGGCTTCCCTACCTCAAACACTGTGAAGGCAAAACCTCAGACCAGGGACTTATGGAGACCACTTCCTCCTGTAATTGGAGCTCTTTGAGTCCTGTCAGGAGGTGTGTTGAGATTATGAATGTTTTGGTTTCAGGGTCTCTTATTTGTGCTTATACATTATTAAGTGCCTCAAAGTTTTATGTAGGTTAATTCCCATTATATTTACTGTGTTAAAAGCTGTGCATGGTGACTGACATCTGTAATCCCAGCACTTAGGAGACTGTGCTGGGGCAAGAGGTTTGGTATGAGTTTAAGGCAGCTTACCCTACATGACACTGACATTAAAAAAAAAAAAAAGATTTATTCATGGGCGTGTGCGTGTGAATATGTGCGAATGTAGGCCATGTTTGTGAGGATGTCATGAAAGTCAGAAGAGGAAGTCAAATTCTCTAAAACTGCAATTACAGGTGTTTGTGATCTGGGTGCTAGATACTGACCTGGGGTCATCTACAATATCAGGAAGCACTCTTAACCACAGAACCATCTCTTCAGTCCCTTCATACTTTGACTATAAAAAAGACTTTTTAAAAGTGAGATTGCCCTTACATTCTGCAAGTAAGTAGTGGTGAAGAATGTAGTAACCCCTGGTTAGTTTTTCACAGCCTTGGTTCAGAGTAAGGTGTCAACAGATTAACTCACTGTCAAGCACACTACAGTAAATATTGCTGTAATTTTTATACAGCAATATTTTTAAACTGATTTTATACTGATTATACAGTAAATCTGAGAGGCACAAAAGTATTTTTGATATCATACACCTCATGAAAATAGCTAAGTAATTTTATGGGTTCTATCCAGCTTCAAACGCTATTGGTTTATGTTGGTCTTAAAGACAAAAGACTTATTTCCACCATTCAAGAGGCTGAGGCACCAGGGCTTCCAGCATTTGAGGAATGGCCTGAATTCTATAATTTTTTTGTGTGTGAGAGGAAAAGAATGCAGAATGTTGGGGAATAGTAAATTATTTTTAGAGAAAGTCAATGTGCTCAGAGAACATGTAATTGTGCCCAGAGAAAGATTATTTGAAAATTGTTTTGTTTTGGAGCATTGGATGGGACTAAAGTAGATGATGATGGTATGTGGCAAAAGTCTGTCCAGGATGCTGACAGGCTTCTTGCCATAACAGACTCTTAAACAAAGGGAGAGGAACAGAGGTAATTATTTTCTTCTTTGGTGATTCGATACATTAGGCAGGCTAGGGGAGAGAAGAGTAAAGTCCTGTTCAACACCAGCTGCTAACTTCCTTTATGTAAAATAACCAGCACGAGGCTGCAGAGCTGCACAGCATCTGGCCACCAGCTCCCTGCTGCCATCTACAAAGCAGGCTGGCATTAGGCCTGGGTGAGTCAAGCGTGTCTGCTGGCAGCACATGTCTCAGAGAGAATTGGGAAGAGGAGGACATGGCAACGGATAAGCCCAAGAAAAGGAAGAAATAGAGCAGCTGCTGCAGAAGAGACAGAAGACTGACCACCCTTTGGGAAGAGGTGATGGCCACCAGCCTACAGGAAACAAGAGAAGAGGATAGGCTCATTGACTTGCTCTTAACTTCCTACAGGCTGTACCCAACAGGCAGATTAATGATGAGATGAGTGGAGATGGAGAGGCTATGGATGATGTGATGGAAAAGATGAGAAGAATCAAGGGAAAACTTAGGGAGCTACAGTCAAGAAACTGTATATTCTTAGGGAGGAGCTCTCTAATCAACATGCTCATCATAATGAATTTTGCCTTATGCCTTGACTTCTGCAATTTTCCATGAGATTCATACAGTGATTCTGACTGCCTTCTTCTTCCTTGTATTTTCATGGCATGCCTTTACTGATCTGTTTGTGGTGAGCCTTGTGTTATTTCCATGTGCTAGGTGGGTCTATGTTGCAGGCTTCTAATTGGAGATTGCCTTCCCATTCAGTGTAAGTTTCTGTGAACAGTGCAGTTTTGCCCATTTGCACAAGAAAATAATGTAAGTAAATAAAGCATTTGAAAAGCAAAACAACCAACCAAACAACAACAAAAACAGTATAAGCTAAGCATGGTGGTTCATGCCTTTGATCCCAGTACTCTGAAGACAGGGGCAGGCAGATCACCATGAGTTTGAATACACAGTGAGCTCCAGGACAACTAGAACTACAGAGAGAGACACTTCCTCAAAAAGCAAGACAAACAAATCCGCATGCCAGAGTTCCAGATTTTGGTGAGAGTCCCTGGACTCTGTGACTTCCCCATCTGAAATTTCCCTGCAAGTGTCACACAGGAGTTGGCAGCTGTGAAAAGGAAAAGCAGACCAATAACCAAATGGCAATAAATCTTCAAACAGAGAAAAGGATTAATTAGAATAAAACTAAGTAATCAGGATAGAATAAATCTAAGCACATTCCCCCAAAACCCATTAAAGCAATTATTCATAAAATAATTAAGTCACAAGTGGTTTAGCTTGTTTGCCTGATGAATAGATATCTTGTGTTTTAAGAAATGCAGACCAAAGCTCAGTGTGGTGACAGAGACCTGAAATCCCAGCATTTGAAAAGTGAGGCCAGCCTGGCTAATCAGTGAAAGACCCACAAAGAGAAAAGCACAAGAAAAGTGTTTTATCTTTCTGGTCCATGGTGGCAGCACATGCCATTAATCCTAGCACTCAGGAGGCAGAGGCATGTGGATCTCTGAGTTCAAGGTTAGCCTGGTCTACAGAGCAAGTTCAGGACAGCCATGGCAACACAGAGAAACCCTGTCTCAAAAAAGCAAATAATAATAATAATAATAATCATAATAATAATAATCATAATAATAATAATCATAATCATAATAAAGCAATAGCTTTATCTTTAGGAGGATTTTTCAAAGAACACTATGAGAGGAAAGTAGATGGATCCTGATTCACGACACTGGGAGATCGCTGTCTGCTGCTGGGGCTTGAGACAGGCCTAGAAATCTAAAGTTACTTGTAGGGCTGGCCCTCCAATTGTCCTTATCTCATTTGCTTTGATTCATATGAATCCAGGAGGATATTTTTCTTTCATCTGATGTCAGTTGGGTGGTTTAGTGTTACTATATAATGTTCTTTCTGATGTGGGAACCTCAGGGGAAAGCCAAATGTTTTTAGTCCCTTAATTATGAGGACACATATGTACTATTTTGTAGAAGATATGTGCAAGCCAAAGTGTTAAAAGTCAGAGGAAGTTCATTTGGCCAGACTTGCAGCCATTTATCCTTTTTGGACTGTGGGACAATAATAGCAGTAGTCAGAGATAAAAACAGGCTTATGAATTGGGTACAAAAAGAATGGAGCATTTCAGGCTACATGTTTTGTATTGGCCAAGCCTCTAATTAGTTATGCCTTCAGTTTTAACTTCTTCTTTTCCTTTTTTTGGCTTTTCAAGATAGAGTTTCTATAAATAAATAAATAAATAAATAAACAAACAAATAAATAAATAAATAAAAGTTTCTCTTTCTAGCTCTGGCTGTCCTAGAACTCACTTTCTATACCAGGCTAGCCTTGAAATCAGAGATCCACCTGCCTCTACATCCTGAGAGCTGGGATTAAAGGCATGTACCACCACTACCCAGCAGTTTTAGCTTCTTTACTGTAGCAATCTTAGTGGGAAAGTGAATAACCTATAATGGAGCATTTATGGTAACATCTGTTAGTACATGGAGTACCAGCTAAAGTTAAGAATGTGTAGTTACTAGATTGTGTCAAATTCTTGGCAAGTTCCATACTTATTATTTGGAGTAATTTTAATAGTGTTCATGTTTCCTTTTGCCAGCATAGAAGTTCTAGTAAGGGCAATATTTCTTAGTAGCATAAAAAGGGAGAAATAGAGAGTGACCGTCAATACACGTGTGTGTCTCATTCTGTTTCTAACTGCCTTAGATTAAAAAAAAAAAATTATTCCTAAGTCCTGCTACTCTGTAGCATTTTTTTACAACCCTGTAGTAGCCTTGAAAGCTGGTCTTTTGGGCTGTTTTATATGGTGCTGGAATCAGTGATCATCAAAAAGATAATCAGAAGACTATCCAAAAGAAGTAGTCCTCATGGAGGTTGTCCCATGTTAGCACCTTCTGGGAGTGTTCAAGAGAGAGGACTCCCTAATCAGCAGCCTCAGATAGCCCTCAGTCAGGATTCTGCAGATCCCCTGGACATGGAGAGCCAGAAAAGACAGGTGAGTAGTCTGATTTTCCAACCTTCCTTTTGGCTTTTCCTTTATTTCTATTTTTTCCTCAAAATGAGTCAAAAAGAATCTAGAGAATAGCAATTGCTCATTGAAATTATTAAACACATGCTTAAGAAGAGAGGAATTAAATTTAGTATGAGCCAGCTGAATGAATTTCCTAAGTTCATACAAAAAGTCAGCCCCTGGCTTCCAGACTGGGGGACCCTAGATGTAGACAATAGGGATAGATATTAAGATAAATAGTGTACAGAAAATGAAGGGATGGACATGCCTCTTATGGTATTTGCCATATGGAATGGACTTAGAAAAGCACAGGCAAATGGTCAAGAGCTGAAGCACAAACCAGATCTGGAACCAACCAACCCCATGAGGGAACACCTCCACTGTCACCTCACTCAGAATCTAGAAAGAATGCTTATCCTTTAATAACAGATCCCAGAGAAAACTGCCTAGAAAAGGATACTGATAAATCAGACATGGACAAATTAACCTCTGAGGAGGAAACTGGGTTGGAGGAGGAGGCAACAGAGTGTCATAATCCTAAATGTCTCCCCCTGCAACGTTTAACCACACATTCCAAATGGCCTGAGCCCCTAAGAAACGTAAAAAGAAACAAAGGAGACCTCTGAGTTTTCTTGGGTTTGTAGGTCAGGCTCAGCTACAGGGGATGACAGGCACCAGAGAGCCTATGTTTACTCTGAAACTCTCCTCCCCTCCCTACCTCCCTTCCCTCATTGGGGATCTAAGGAAGAGACAGCAAAATACTGCATCATCTTATTTGGCTTCCCCTGCTGTTCCTACTTGTAAATTATTCCACATGACCCCCTGAGAGCATAAAAGACAGAAAGCAGAGGCTGCTACAAACACTGCCTGCTTCAGTCAGAGCATTCAGCAGGACAAATCACTGGGAGAGGAAAGGAAAGAGTTAACTTCCAAACTTCTTGCAGCCATGGATATCAGCTTGCAACAGCTATGGCTATTTGATGAGCTACAAAGCAAGCTTCCCTGACAGGCTGACAGCATCTGCTGAGCTAGCCAAGTCACTTGGGCTAATTGGAAATTAAAAGATGATCCTTCACTCTTTGTTTTGTTTGTTTGTTTTTTATTTTTTGAGATAGGGTTTCTCTGTGTAGCTTTACACCTTTCCTGGAACTCGCTTTGGAGACCAGGCTGGCCTTGAACTCATAGAGATCCCCCTGCCTCTGCCTCCCGAGTGCTGGGATTAAAGGAGTGCGCTGCCGCTGCCACCCCGCCCTCTACTTTTCTTTTATCCCAGCACTAGGGACCTGTTTCTTCAGCTATCTTCTCCTATTCCTACTCTAAATATCTGGGAGCTCCGAGTCAGAGAGAAACCAACACTTTTGGCAATTGTTAATCACAGAATATTAGTTTAAAATGTTTTACACACTTAGAAATATAGAGTATAATGCACAATTTCTTTATTTTCTAGACTCTCCAATAGTTTAACTTTATAACCCCCTTTATAACCCTTTATAGGCTCTCTCCTTAGTGGATAACAGAGCAGCTGGATCTTCTTTTACAGCTGCAGCTGCCCACTAATTAGGAAGCGGATAACATGTGTTATCAGAACAGTCTGCTTCTTATCATTTACTGTAGAAATGAAATGTAAACTTCAAATAAAACTTCCAATGTCTGAAGAATTTCTCTTGAATATATATTAACTGTGTATAACAAAGGGAACAGATATAGAGAAAGAAATAAAGAGAGTGACCTTCAGTATGCTTGTGTGTTTCATTCTGTTTCTAAGACCCTTAGATGGAAAAAAAAAATTATTCCAAATTCAGCTACTCTGGGGCATCCCTTTTACAACCCTGCAGCAGCCTGGAAAGCTGGTCTTTTGGGCTGCCTTAGCATAGGGTGACTTTCCTTGGGCTTAGTGTGTCTGAGGGAAACTATGCCGTAGCCAATTATAATTTCTCTTCTAAAACTGCCTTCTAAGAGGCATCACCACAGAGAAATCAATCTGGGATATTTGAAGAGGCATCCCAGAGCCTCTTGTTGCTTCAAACCATTTTTGTAGCTATGAGGTGATCATGCTGAGGGAAAGAGGATCTCAGTCTAAAAGGGCTAGATGTATACAGACCGATGTAAAGTGTTAAGTGACACAAGATCATGAGGAATGTTGGTCACAGGACTTGTTCCCAGGAGTTCTGCTGGCCCATAGATATTTTATGTAATATCCTTATGATACTACAATGGTGGCATTGATTTCCATAACAAAAATGTTAAATGTAGCCGGGCGTTGGTGGAGCACGCCTTTAATCCCAGCACTCAGGAGGCAGAGGCAGGCGGATCTCTGTGAGTTCAAGGCCAGCCTGGGCTACCAAGTGAGCTCCAGGAAAGGCACAAAGCTACACAGAGAAACCCTGTCTCGAAAAACCAAAAAAAAAAAAAAAAAAAAAAAAAAAAAAAAAAAAAAAAAAAAAAGTTAAACGTCTATATTTGTCTAAAAGATGGGATGGAGGAAATCCAGAAACTTAAAAGGCATCAAGAGGACCTGATGATACAGAGGTGAGTTTACCATAGATATCTTGCTCTTAACTTTCCTAAACCTAGTCCAGTACTTCCCAGCAAAGGAATTCAGATGAGGGGCCAATGAGATGGATCAGCAGGTGAAGGTTCTGCCAAGCCTGACAATCTGAATTTGATCCCAGGGATCCACATGGTGGAAGCAGAGAATCAACTCCCAAGGTTATCTTTTCACTTCTGCACACAGACATACACAGAAAATAAATTAAAATGCAAGGGTCAGGTGTGGAGGCAGAGGCAGACTGATCTTGGAGTTCAAGGCCAGCCTGGTCTACAAAGCAAGTTCCAGGCCAGGTAGGCTATGCAGGGTCCCTATAAAGGAACTATTGTGCCACTCTATATTATAGACAGACTTTATGTATTTCTATAGTCTCCAGAGAAAGCAGCTTTTCTTGGAGGCCTTTATTGTCAAAGGGGTTGATAGGTCTGTAGTTCTACCCTTATGGAAGCAGGCAATTGCATGTCTTTGTTCTGTCCAGAAATTCTCCTACAATACATATTCATACAAAGTCGATATGACTAGGTGTTAGAGTAGGAAAAAATCCTTGCAAGAGAACAGAATCTCTGGGCTGGATGGAGAATAGGATTACAGTTGGGCAGGATCATTCCTTGGCCTAAGGACACCCCAAGGAAGGCGTGCTCACCTTAATACTTGCTAAAGAGAAAGTCGGAATAATTAGTCCTCTCATGAGATACGGTACTGACCCAGCCCTTAGGTCAGTAGCAGATGGGCCACAGCCATGTAGGTGTGTAAGTCTGCCCACTCTTCTGGATTAGACTTTTCCTTCTCTTCTGTCTCTTCTCTAGGCATGCTCTCCTTGGGTCTTTTCTTCAACATTGCTGCTTCCTTACTCTTTCTTTAAAGCTTCCTTCCTTGCCATGTGGCTGCTTGTCTGCCCTGTGTCTGACCTACATGACAGTTTAAAATGGCCTTTATCCCTTCTTTCCTCCATTCTCCTCCTCCAGGAAGAAGCTGAGGCTTTGCAGCTTGCTGATCCTGAGGTTTTCCTTTTTAACGTGATATTGACCTTGAGATTCTTTTTGAGTCTTTCTAAATTACTTTATTATTGAGACCAAGAACGCCCAAAAGGGACCCCAATTCCTCTTGTATCGTTGGCATACACCTATAATCCTAGCACATGAGAGATTGAGGCAGAAGAATAAAGAGTTCAACATTATTCTCAGTTACACAGTAGGAGTTTGAAGGCAGCCTGGACTACAAGAGAGCCTGACTCAACAAAAGAAAACAAGCGTGTGGTGGCACATGACTTCAATCCCAGCACTCTGGAGGCAGAGGCAGGCGGATCTCTGTGAGTTGGAGGCCAGCCTGGGCTACAGCGCAAGTTCTAGGGCATCTAGGGCTCCACAGAGAAACCCTGTCTCTAAAAGCAAAACACAACAAAACAAAAACAAAAAGAATAGAAAGGAGGGAGGGAGGGAGGGAGGGAGGGAGGAAGGAAGAGAGGGAGGGAGGAAATAAGGGAGGGAGGGGGGAAGGAAGGAACAAAAAGAAAAAGAAAAGAAGGAAGGAAGGGAGGCAGGAAGGAAAAGAAAAAGAAAGGAAAGAAAACAGAACACATGGTGAGGGGGATACGACCATGAGGGTCTAGCAACTGCTGTGGGATGTTCTGTATGTCAAATGTGTATCTCTGATTGGTTAGTAAATATAACTCTGATTGGCCAGTAGCCATGCAGGAAGTATAGGTGGGACAAGCAGAGAGGAAAATTCTGGGAAGTGGAAGGCTGAGGCAGAGAGACCTGCCAACCTCCGCCATGACAAGCGAGATGTAAGGTACCAGTAAGCCACGAGCCGCGTGGCAACTTATTGATTAATATAAATGGGTTAATGTAAGATAAAAGAAGTAGATAACAAGAAGCCTTCTGTGGCCATACAGTTTATAAGTAATATAAGTGTCTGAGTGATTATTTTATACGTGGGTTGTCGACTACTGGGGCTTGGCGGACCTGGAGAGAAAACTCTCAAGCTACAAACAACAAGACATCCAGCATGACAGTGAAGCAATGGAGTGACTAGGCTAACATTAAGGAGATCCAGGGTGTCTGCCTACCTCACACCAGGTAGGGCAAGGGATGTGGGACATTTGTCCCAAAGAGTGTTGGTAGAGTTCCACATGTGTTTGAATACAACATGTCCCTACACATGCACACACATATTTTTGTGCATACAGGTACATATGTTTATTTGCTTGTTTGCTTGCTTGCTTTTAGACCAGGTCTCATATAACCCAGACTGACCTGGAATTTTCAATCTTCTGTCTCAGCCTCCTAGGTGCCAGTATTATAGGCATTTGTCACCAGGCGAGGATTAAAAGAGATCTGGACCCTGGGGAATAAATGTTTGAGAATGAATTTGTAATAGGTATTGTGTATATTTGTTTGTACTGCTACAACAAAATACCAGGGGCTGGGTAGCTCATACAGAACAAAAGTTTATTTCTCATAGTTCAGGA
This sequence comes from Peromyscus maniculatus bairdii, assembly GCF_049852395.1. Classification (NCBI taxonomy): domain Eukaryota; kingdom Metazoa; phylum Chordata; class Mammalia; order Rodentia; family Cricetidae; genus Peromyscus; species Peromyscus maniculatus. The sequence continues at coordinate 959,643 of NC_134872.1, read as the reverse complement.
GGTTCGTATATCCAAGGTCAAAGTGATGGCTAACTCAGTATCTAATGAGTGCTCACTTCATGGTACAATGACATTGTCTTCTTGCTGAGTTCTCAACATGGCAGACATGGTGAAGGAGCTCTCTGGGTTCTCTGTTGTGAGAGGACTAATCTCATTCATAAAGGCTCCCCATTCTGATCCCATTATTTCCAAAGTCAAAAGGTATTTCCCTCACCTCAAATACCATCACATCCAAGATTAGGTTTAAATAGGAACTTTTGGATATAACTGGTCTGAGGATAGTCTGAAGACACTTGTGTCCTTCCTTTGAATATGAGACTGTGGATTAAGGTACCTCAGGAAATTGGAATTCTCTCAGGAATTTCATGCTGAGAGACAAATATTCAAACCTGGTGCCAGTCAGAGGAGGAACTTGTCCCCAGAAGAGATGTTTCACACACTTCTAATAACTTGCTGGACCACCCTGTGGGATGAAACTACAGACCAGACAATGGTGGGTTGATGGTGAGCTAGACCACACCCTGGACTTGGACAGCCTAGTTATGCACATCTGCTACCTTCTGTTAAACATTGTCCTCATGTGAGGTCTCTAAATGTAGACTTGGGAGCTGCTAGACCTCTCTGTCCTTACAATGTGGCCATATTAAATAAATATAGTTCTCTCCCCCTGGCTTTATACTATTTGGCTCTTTTAATTACCTTGTTGAACAGACAGCTTACCATGCCTTATTAGGGCTGTATGTGAGTGAGGGGCACAGGCTCTGATATTAACTCTGGTAACAGGCTAGGCTAGCCTTAATCTATCTATCTCTCTCTCTCTCTCTCTCTCTCTCTCTCTCTCTCTCTCTCTTTCAATTTTTGAGACAGGATCTCAGTATATAGCCTTAACCGGCCTGGTTAACCCTAATCCAACCTTAACCCTTACTTTGCATACCAGTCTGGCCAGGCTAACCCTAACCCCAACGCTTGCTTTGTAGGTGGCTGGCCTCAGATTAACAGAGACTTTCCTCCAAGTACTAGGATTAAGGCATGTTCTACCATGCCTGACTAGCTTTAATCTCTTAACAACCCTCCTGTTCCATTGCTCTCAAGAGCTGAGACTAGAGTTATAAGGCATCATAGATGGCCCACAAATACATTATTAAGAGTTTAAGATTTTTGAGATTTATGTGTACTTTATGTGTATGGATGTTTTTCTTGAATGTATATCTGTGCACCATATGCTCACAATGCCAGAAGAGGGTATCAGATCACCTGACCCCAGATCCAGGGACCCACATCCTCTGAAAGAGCAACTTGTGCCTTTAATTGCTGAACCATCTCTCTATTCCCTATTATTATGACCTTATAAAGACTATTATAGGGCTGGAGAGATGTCTCAGAAGGTAAGAGCACTGGCTGCTCTTCCAGAGGTCCTGAGTTCAATTCCCAGCAACCATATAGTAGTGCACAATCATCTATACTGAGATCTAGCAACCACATGGTGGCCCATAACAATTTATACTGAGCCCTGGTGCCCTCTGCTGGCCTGCAGGCATACATGCAGGCAGAATGCTGTATACATAATAAATAAATAAATACATCTTAAAAAAAGATTATTATAGTTGGGAATTTATGAATCTATGATTATTGTTCCTGTATTGCATTGATTCCACATACACCCCAATGTAGTAAACATTTCTTTCTATTTGCTTAATGCTATAGACAGATTTTCCCCATGTTACCAGAGTTAAGGGCATGACCAATCAATTTTTTATTAGATTTGAGGCCTGGTCTGCAGGTGGGAATTTATGCTTGGTGCTGTGAACTTGGACAAAAGCCCATAGCAACGGGATTCATAAGCCCTAGGGAGTAGGTAGGGCTCCACCTACTACTGTTGTGCTACTAAATGGTAATCCTGTCAAATAGCCTTCTAAATATTTATGTGGACACACATAGATTTTTGCTACTCTTACCCTTGGTCAGAGAAGCTTGTTTTTACACTTAATGCAGAGCCTAATTGATCAAACTGTTGCACATAAGTGTCTGTTGAACATGAGGTCCTAACAGGACATCTACATCACTCTCTCTGAGGTTTTAGTTAACACCATGCCAAAGAATGTCAGGGCTGGAGGGTGGGGAGCTCTGTGAAATGCCATCTTGTAGACATGGCCATTGCATTTCAGAGCTCATAGCTCATGACAGTTGGTGGGGTACTTAATGGGACAGAGAGGTACAGTGGGCATTGGAAGAGGATGAGAGGGGGCAATGGTATACATTAAAATGACCAAAATACATTAAAATGTGTGTTATTGTCAAAGAACAAGTAAATAAATAAGGTGTCCTGGAAAAAAAAAATACATGTTTGTGGAAAAATCGCCTAGAAGTATACAAATAAATGATGTTATTTAAACAAAAAAACAAACAAACAAACAAAAACAAGCATCGAGCTGGGGGGTGGTGGTGGTGGTGCACGACTTTAATCCCAGCATTCTGGAGGCAGAAGTAGGCAGATCTCTGTGAGTTCAAGGCCAGCCTGGACTACAGAGCAAGTTACAGAACAGGCTCCAAAGCTATACTGAGAAACTCTGTGTCAAAAACCCAAAACAACAAGAAGAAAGAACAAAATCAAAACAAAAATCCAGCAACATCAACACCTCAAGGCCAAGCCCCAGCAAATTCTCTCCCCTCTCTCCCCCTGCCCCATCTCTCTGGTCTTATTATGGTAGCTCTGTCTGTCCTGGAGCTCACTGACCTCAATTTATAGAGATCTGCCAACCTCTGCCTCCGCAGTTCTGGATTAAAGGTTTGTGCCACCATGCACTACTACCAGCAACCATTCTCTAGAGCCACACTGTACCTCCTAAATGTTCCAAACATTTCTAAACAACACCACAGCTGGTACAGTGTTCAAGCCCACAAGCCTATGGAAATATTTATAGTTAGATCACAGTCCTGAAACAATACCCAGTTCTAGAAATGAGCTTAGAAAATATTTAGAAATTTCCCACCCAGGGTGATCCATGCAACCCCCTAAAGCCCTCCTTGTTAATTAACCTCTCTGGAATTGTGTATATCCTTTACTTAATAACTTCTTTCCACTTATAAGTGAGCTTGTGGGTGTGGCCAAACAATGACTGATCTAACTGGAGACCCAAGCCATGAGAGGGAGCTCATGCCCACAGTGCCTGGATGGCCAGAAACTGGAAGCTGGATAGCTCAGAGACCTAGGGTAGAACCAAACATGAATGACGGGAAAACAAATTTTAAATGAAATGATTCCCAATAATATTCTACTATACTTACAGATTGGTGCCTAGCCCAATTTTGATCAGAGATGCTTCCCCCAGCTGCTGGTGGGAGCAGATGCAGAGACCCATAAGCAAACATTAGGGAATCCACCAGAAGAGAGGGAAGGACTAAAGTAGCCAGAGGGGTCAAGGACACAAGGAGAACAGGTCCACTGAATCAAGTAAGCAGGGCTCATAGGGGCTCTCAGATATTGAAGAGGCAATCATGGAGCATGCATGAGTTTGTGCTAGGTCCTCTGCATACATGCTGTGGTTGTTTAGCCTGGGTTCTGTGGAACTCATAACAGCGGGAGTAGGGTGTCTCTGACTCTTTTCACTGCTCCTGTGACCCTTTTTCTCCCATTGGGTTGCCTTGTCCAGCCTTGATATGAGGGTTTATGACTAGTCTTATTGCACCTTGTTATGCTATGTTTGGTTGGTATTATTGAGAGGCCAGCTTTTGTCTGAAGGAAACTGGAGGAGCAGTGGATCTGGGGGAGAGGGAAAGTTTCCAAGCCAGGGGAGAAGACTGGGATGAAGAGAGGGAGGGGAGACTGAAGGAGGGATGTATTGTATGAGACTTTTCTCATAAATAAAGAAAAAAGAAAAAAAAAGGCATAGAAAGTCTCAACTTTCCTGTGTACAGGAGTCCCCTGGACATCTCAAGATTCAGAGGGTCTTGTCTGAGATTCTGTGTAATAAGCTTGGACTGAGCCTGTTGATGTTCAGACCACAAGCTGCAAGGATGTAGACCAGGATCCCCTAGTCCATGCACAGTCTCACTCACAGCTGATAACAGGAGTCATTGTTGAAGAAGACTGTATTCCCCCACACTTGCAATACCAGCACTCAGGCTGAGGCTGGATGATTTATAGGAGTAGAAGGTCAACTCAAACTATTGTATCGCTCACTTTTCTCGTTACTGTAAAACAAACAAACAACCTCAAAGAAGAAAGAAGTAACTTAAGGCAAGAAGGATTTCTTTTGGTTTTTGATTTAAGAAGGTACAACCCATCCTGGCAGGAAAGGCATGGTGGAGTTCATGGAAGCTGGAGCACATGGCTGGGATGACTCACATCTCCATGCATCAGGAAGCAGAGTGTGAGGATGCTGGCTCTTATTCCCTTATCTTCAGTCTGGGCCCCCAAATCAGGGACTGGTGTCACCCACATTCAGTGTAGTCCCCTCCCCTCAATTAATCTTCTCTGGAAATCCTTTATAGACATTTTCAGATTGCAAGTCCTGGGAGATTCTAAATCCAATCAAGCTGGCAATGAAGATTTCCCATCACAGCTACATAGTGAGTTCCAGGCCAGCCTGAGGTACAGTGTGAGACCCTGCAAAAGAGAGTGAAAGAAAAAGTAGTATCTGGTTTCCCTGCTTTACAGTCTAAGACAGTGGATCTGCAAGGAGGCCTGAGAATTCTAGAACAAGGTTTCAGGTCACAGATGTCAATCATCAGAGCAGCACCCACAACAAAGAACAGTCCCAAATGTCATCACCACTGAGCTGTCATGTTGACAGGTACATATTGTTTTCTCTTCTATGGTGTTTAGCTCAGGTAAGCAATTAACATGATGAAAGTCTCTGACTGATATCTGACTTATAGACACAAATAGTAGAATCCAAATTCTTATCATTTAAACATGAAGAAATTTATTATGTGAAATTATAGGCTTACAAATTTTTTATCTTAGAAAAATCAAACCCCAAACTTGAGTCTTCACATCTATGGACAGAACACAAAGCCCATCAACACCAGGTTCTGTACAGGTACAGGTAGATCACCAATAGAGCCAAGGACTCAGCCATGCTCAGCTGCAGGGATGTTTAGCAGAGTGATGGGGGACCAGGTCTCTGCTTCCTTTCTAGACTTTCAGGGAGGAGGGAGTTCTAATGCCAGGACATGGGGCCAAGGGGTGGAAATAAAATGACAACCGTTATCTAATACATCCTTTTCCATCTCTGGGAGGATAAAGACAGAGAAGGATGCAGAATGAGTCGGTTACAGAGGAAACTTCTATTCCTAAACCTCAGATAATATTCCAGGGTATGGTCACAGGCAGACCTACAGGAAACACAAGAAGAGGACCAAGTACCCTCCCAGAGGCCTGTTGCCTTCTGCTGGAGACTCCACCTCAGATTTGTATCCACACCACCAGAATCCTCAATGTGAAACCTTTGTTCTCTATTTTCAGGTGTTCCTCACAGAGTTACTTAAAAATGGTCCCAAAGTGGCTAAGCACAGATGAATGGAAACACTTTATAGTAACACAACAGGAGATGGGCACATTTACATGCAGGGCTTGAAATTTCTCAATAAGGCCCAAATCTCAAACACTGTCTTTATCCTACCTGTATTCTTCCTCATCACAATGGCAGCCACAGCTCCAGCTACCAAAACTCCAAGGAGAACCAGGCCAGCAATTATTCCCATGGTGGGGATGGTGGGAGAGGGAGGAGGCTCTGGGAGAGAGAGTAGGAGAGGATAGAAGTGAGGGACCCTGACCCTGCTCAGGGCTCCTGCTTTCCCTAAGGACAGGCTCTGTGCTCTCACCCCTCCTTACCCCATCTCAGGATGAGGGGCTCAGGCAGCCCCTCATGCAGCACATGGCATGTGTATCTCTGCTCTTCTCCCGAAGGAACCACCACAGCTGCCCACTTCTGGAAGGTTCCATCCCCTGCAGGTCTTGTCTCAATAAGATCCATGTCCTGGGTCAGGTCCTCCTCATCCCTCTGCCAGGTCAGGGTAATGTCCGCAGGATAGAAGCCCAGGGCCCAGCACCTCAGGGTGACGTCTCCTTCAGGCCTGGGGTGATGGTTCACATTTGTTTTTGGAGGATCTGAGGAGAAGAGTCAGAGAAAACACCCTTCTGTTCCTTCCTGTGGAGCACTTGAGCACTGATCATGTGATCACCCCAGAGTTGTGTTGGAGATTTAGAGAGTAGCATGTAAACTGCATGGACTCAGGATGCAGAACTACCTATTCCTTGGGAAGTTCAAGAATAAAGGCATGAACCTCTATACCTCTGAGTAGATTAAAACCCAGTGACTCTGAATAACTATAGCTGATCCATGAACACTGACAGAAACAGGGGCTGAGATCAAAAGGGAACTGCCACTCACTATTTCAGAGCTGGTTCCTCTCCATTCCTGAACAGATGGAATCTGTATTATGGTTTGAATATAGTGTTCCCCCATGGCTCAGGTATATGAAGCTTTGGTTTGTTCTGGTGATGCTGATGATTCTAGTGGAATATTCAGTGTGTAGGGTCTAGCTGGAGGGAGTTGGTCACTGGGCATTGGGCCTTAAGAATTATAGTCTGTTTCTAGCTACTCTCTCCTCCTCATCTGCCCAGATGTGAGGAAGGTTTCTAGGCTGTGGCCCTGACCTGCTCCCACCACCATGTGCCCCTTATGAACTGTTAACTGATGGTTGGAGAGTCACAATACTCCAGTTCTTTCCCCTGAAATTGCTTTTTCTCAGGTATTTGGTCACAGTAATGAGAGAAGCAAGTCATACAATCCTTGAAAGAAGGGTGGATCCTGTGGGATCTGGAAACCAGGGAGGCTTCCTCTGCTCGAGACCAATGGTGAAAGGGTGGTTGTGACTAACTGGAGAGGCATCAGCAAGTATCTAGATAGGGCACCAATGACAAATGTCTTAGTACTGTTCTATTGCTGTGACAAGACACCATGACCAAGGCAACTTATAAAAGGAAGGGAGCAAGTAACTGGAGGGCATGGGCTTTGAAATCTCAAGGCTCAACCCCTGTGACACACCTCCTCCTACAAAGTCACATCTTCTGATCCTTCCTACACAGTCCACAATAAAAGCCAAACATTCAAGTGTGTGTGCGCGTGTGTGTGTGTGTGCGTGTGTGTGTGTGTGTGTGTGCGCGCGCGCGCGTGTGTGTGTGTGTGTGTGTGTGTGTGTGTGTGTGTGTGTGTGTGTGCATCTGTACACATGCAGCACATATCTGAAGGTCAGAAGACAACTTGTGGGAATCAGTTCTCTTGCTGACCTAATGATTCTTTCATACTGCCTCAGATTATGCAGCCTTTGTTTCATAGAGGGATGAATAGTTACAGGACTCAATTTCTCTGCTTCCACAGCACTCAAATCTATGTCCCACAGTATTGTGAACCCTGTTTAAGGATTCCTTAATTTTAAAAAATATTTGTTTGTTTGTTTCAAAAAGTTCAGTGGGAGAACATTCCTGATTATTAAGGTTTCCCATACTGAATCACTACTAAGGCCCTATATGCATGCTGAATCTTAGGCTTTTCTCTGAATTAAAGGTTGGCCTAAGGGGAATTCTTTTACTTGTACTTCACTTTCTATATTTACTGTCTCATTCTTACCATCCACTCCAAGTTTTTGGATTGCAGAAGCACAGCTCTAATCCTTTTCTTTCCTTTATTCCTCCCTCCCCACCCCCCAGTCATAAGAAGTGGTCCGCCAGCACCTGCATTCTGACTTTCCCCCTTCAGTTTATCGCTCCAATCTGAGGTTAGCACAAAAGGCAGCATTTGCATGTCCTTTGCTCATTGTAATTCCTCCCTTAGGTGGGCAAGTTCTTTCTGGAAGGTGTCTCTGCCTCAGTTGCCCACAGCAAAGGCCACACAGCTGCTGCCACTGTCTGCTGAGGATCTGGGGCCCCACAGGGGTTACACCAGAAATCAATATTGTTGGTGCTCATGTGATAGATCTCGTGCCAGGTAGAGGAGGACAACTACCCTGGGATTCCCAGCACAGATATACATCCTCCTTCAGATGGAATGGTCTCAGATGCCAGTCTTACCACCCATTCCAAGAGCAATACAACTCTCAGCTGTCATTTGCATGTCTTATATCCTATAGGAAGAACCATGTAACCGATCCTCCCAAACCCATCTTTGGTCCTGCTGTGTTCCTACTCAGCTGTCAAGGTTTTATTACTTTTTCTGGAGAGATATGAACACACATCTATTCACCCTAGATAAGACTCCAACAACAAACTAAAGGAAGGATTCCATCCAACTCCATCTTTATCTTCCAACACTAGTTTGGCAATCCCATAAATTTATTGGCAGTTACTTACAGGAACGTGAGTGAGGAGTTACTTATATTCAAAAACACCTGCATCACTGAAAAGTCCATTCCATCATGAATGACTGCTCACAAAACCTGCCTCACTGGTCTGCCACCAGTATATTTTATCAATTAACCACCACCACCCTTCCTGGCTGTCCTGGAGTTCCTTTTGTAGATAAGACTAGCCTGGAACTCACTCATCCTTCTGCCTCACTAATGCTTGAATTAAAGGCATCAGCCACTATACCCAACCCATCAATTAACCTAACTCCTATATACACTAGGAACTGTAGACCAGGTGCAGTTCGTAGGATTCTTTGTGAAGGGGGAACATAGAGGGTGTCAATGGCTAGAATGCCCAGTGTTGGTAATCACAACTACTCTGATTTTGAAACCTTTACAGGCCATGTCACACCTGGGGGGACAGTTTTTCACAATAGGTGGCTTAGGAATTAGTCCCTGTTCTCTTTCCTTCCCATAAACTCTACTCAAGGGTCGACACAAGCTACCCAACGCACCTGCACGCTGCAGCATCTCCTTCCCTTTATCCAGGTATTTGAGAAGCCACGCCACGCACGTGCCCTCCAAGAAAGATCTCCATGACCTTGCAAAACCAGATGCCTCCCATTTGCGCCGGGTGTTCTGAGCCTCCTCGTTATCCGCTGCTATCCAGGAGCGCAGGTCCTCAGTCAGAGCGATGTAATCCTGTCCTTCATAAGCCATCTGCTTATACCCACGGAGGAGGCGGTGGTCTGGTCCTATGTCACAGCCGCACAGCCACTGGATAGTGTGAGACCCTGTTGCAGCCAGGGAGATCAGGAAGGTCTCCTAGGTTAGCCCCACTCACTACACATAGCCTGAGCGTGTTTGGTTAAAACCTATTTCAAATTGAAATGAAACCCCAATAAATTGCCTCAAGCTTTTCCAGGATGGCGGTAACTTGTCGGATTTCACTAACCCAAGGCTTGTTTCCATGGTCCTAGGAATATGCAGAGACTATAGCTAACTTTCTGAGTCTAGGGTCACTCACCATTCTCCCTCTGGCTATGGGAGCTGAACATGGTCCACAGTTCGACTCGACCAACTAATAAGACGCGCCTGCCGAAGCGCGTCAACTCCTCCAAATGCTCTGGGTCCTGAGCCATAAATGACACCCGCGGCTTCACCCGTGGACTCTCCTCGTCGCTGTCGAAGCTCAAGATCTGCGTGTTGTCCACGTAGCCCACGACTGTGAACCGAAGTTTGCGATAGCCAGGATTGTAGGCGATGACGAAATACCGCAGAGAGTGTGAACCTAGGGGAGATGCTCGGTGACCCTGCACCCGGCCAGACCGGGGAACTGGCGCACTCGCTGGGAGGCGTGCAGGGTGCGGGGCTCCAGACGCGGATTGGAGAAGGGAGCCTGGCAGGGGCTGTCCATCTCGAGGAAAGGGGAGGTCTAGGTGGGCGAGGGCGGAGACGTGGCTTTCGGTGTGCGGTCCCTGCCGGGTGCTCTTGCTCCTGGCAAAGACTGTTTCTCTCTCCACCCCACACTCACTGGCGCGGATATGAGTTGAGGCCAGGGCGGCTGCCAGCAACAGATACAGGGCGCATGGCACCGTGGACCCCATCCTCTGTGTTTGGAGAATTTGACGAGATTGGTTCGTTGTTCCTCTTTGGGTGGTTTTTTAGCCTTGCGGGTGTGTGGGGACGGATGACGATAGCTCTGAGTGGTTCTCCAAAATTCCCACGTACAACAGAAATGAACTTGTGGATGTTCAAACATTACTGGGGAATAAGGGATTCCTATTTGTGAGTTCTTAGTGTCTTCTTGACACCCCCTCCCCCCCAAAAAGAAAAGAAATTAAGGCTAACGATCAAAACATTAACAAAATCAGACTCAGAAGGACGCTCCAAGACCACTTCATTAGTTTTGGCGGGGGGTGGGGGCGAGGTGGGAGGGTAATGATGACAACAGCACTTACAAGCCATAATCTTAGCAGCTCTGTCCAGAATGTCAAAGTAAGCATACTGGAGATTTTGTTCTGGATAAAAGAAGAGATAGAAAAGGGAAAAGAAAAAAGTCAACCTTTTGAGTTAGAAATCAGGAAAACAGTAGGCTTTGCAGTGAATATCTGCAAGAACTGAATTGAGGGAGGTCCTCCAGGGATATAGTAAGTAATTCATTTAGGGTATTATTATTTCTCTTGTGTGTTTTCAAATGACTGGCTTTCTAGAAGGGTTGTCTGCTGGCCATGTGGTTAACAGGACTAGTTAGATTAACTCTTAAGAGAGGGGGCATTGGCATGCGATATTCTGGTCTTTGGGACAGACCAGAATGTATAGTCTCCACCCCTGGTCAGATGTGGAAATTAGATTCCATTCTTTTGACCAAAAGGAAATTACCTCAAAGCCCTGATACTTCCTCCTTTTCATACGGTAAACGGGGAAGTGGGGGTCGGGGTAGGAGGCCCATTCCCAGTGACCTCCAAGACTGATAATGCCTGTTTAGCTGCCTAACACTGGCAGAAGGTCCTGACGATTGACAATTTGTGAGCTAGAGAAATGAACTCTGGTGCCATGAGGAGTGCTCAACCCTTAGACACCTTGAAAACAAGACTGAGACCAGATACTTTACCAACACCCTTTCCTGCACCACTCTATCACAGTGTCTCCCAGAGTCCTGGTGAGGAGCTGTGTGTGACAGCAAGCCTCAGCATTTTGGTTTCTGGATCTTTGTATATTCTTACAAATTATTGAGGACCTCAAAAAGATTTTATGAAGGCTACATTTATTGACCTTTTCTGGACTAAAATCTAAAACACCGGACTAGAAGATGGCTCAGCAGCTGAGAGCATGTATTGAGCTCAGTTCCTAGCATCTATGTCCTGCAGCTAGCTCACGGCCACCTATATATAACTCCAGCTCTAGGAGATCTATGGTAGGGGCCCCTGAGAGTCAGTGAAAATAAAAACAGAAGATAGATTTGTGGTCCATGCAATGTCTTTGAATATACATAAACTTGACCACATCTCTCCTATAACCCTTCTTGCTCAGTGAATTTTCCTGAGAGAACTTGAAGAACTGAGGCTGTTATGTGGTTTTTATCTCTGCCAAATTGCTTATGGAGAGTTTGCTACATCCACTGAGCAGCCCTCCCTTCCTCCACATATGAACCATCTTTATTATTATTATTGTTATTATTATTTTGGTTTTTCAGGGCAGGGTTTCTTTGTGTAACAGCTCTGGCTATCCTGGAACCAGGCTGGCCTAGAACTCACAGAGATCATCTTTATTATTTTTCTAGTTTTTTTTAATTAGTTTATTTTTATTTTACCTGTATGTATATTTGGCCTGCATTTATGTATGTGTGCCATATAAAAGCAGTGCTCACAAAAGCCATCAGATCCTCTGGGTCTGGAATTGTAGAGGGTTGTGAGCCATAATGTAGATGCTTGGAGTTGAACCCCAGGTCCTCAGGAAGAGCAAACAGGCTCTTAACTGTGGAACCATCTCTCCAGCTCCCTGGGCCATCTTTAAAATCCCACCTTTAGGTTTTAAAATAACCAATAAAATTATAAATTACCATAAATGGGAGACAAAAAAGCAAGAACCATATTTTAAAAAGCCCTGTTTTCTGTATTCATTGATCTTGTTCAGTTTCTTTTCTTTTTTTAAAATTAGTTAATAAATTTTTAAATTAGTAAATAAATTAATAAATATTTATTTATTATGTATACAGTATTCTGCCTGCATGTGTCCCTGCAAGCCAGAAGAGGGCACCAGATCTCATTACAGATGGTTGTAAGGTACCATGTGGTTGCTGGGAATTGAACTCAGGTCCTCTGGAAGAAGCCATCAGTGTTCTTAACCACTGAGCCATCTCTCCAGCCCCTTGTTTGGTTTCTTTATGAAGAAGAGTTCATCTAAGCCTGTAGTGCACATTAAACTGTTTTCCTGAAGAAACCTTTGGTCAGAATCACAACATATTTGACTTCCATGCACATCCCCCAACAAACAAATAAAATATTTTCAAAATTAATGTAATATTTTTAAAAATACTTAAAACATGGTGATACATTATGGCCCATGACTATAGTCCCAGCATGTGGGAGGCTAGGCTGAAGAAAGAGGTTTGCCATGAGTTTGAGGCCAGTCTGCATTACATGAGACCCTTACTCCACAAAAGAAAACAATATACAAGATGTTTTTTTTAAATAAAAGTGAAATTTTCTTTTAACCTGCAAATGAGTGGTGCTGTTAACTGTAGTTTTCAGAAGAGGACATGCCTGCCAATGGCCACGTCAGAGGATCTGCAGACAGCAATGGAGCTTATGGAACACAGCCCAGAGGATAACAAAGCTACTCTGAGTGCGTCCTGGACAGGCAAAGTCCCAGAGGATGTTTCCAGAACGCCCCTTGCTTCTGCTGTGCTTCCTCCTGCTTGTGCTGTCCTGTGCCTGCTGTGTTTGGAATGCTGTGACTTCCCACTGTATCTAGTATAGTGTGATTGTTTCATGGGAAAATCCCACTCTTCACTGGGCAATTTACTTGAAGATCATAAGGAAGATGATTTTTATAAGAGCAATGATGATTAGTTAGATCTATGATTTAACTGGACTTTCTGATTTAGCCTAAAAGATGCAGATAGTTAGGACAGTTGTTGAAGATGATTAGGGACATAATTTAGGTTATTCTGCCAATTGCTCCAATAGAGGTTCAGAAAAAGCAAATACAGGCTAAAATTTAGCTTCTATTACTCCCACCAAGAATAAGACCACTACCACAGTTTAAAGCCAAATTTGAAGCAAGCTTGAATTAAATACTGGCCAGGTGGATGGGCTCTGGCCAGGTCCATACCTAGGTTCCTGGGAAATGGCCCAGAATCACAGTTTGCAGCAGCTTAAGAAGGAAAACTCATAATTCATTGTATTTTCCATCAGCACCAATCAGGGGCAAGCATACATCCTGATGTACTTCCAGCCTGTGCCCTTCCCACCCACATGTGATAAAGCACATCCAGTGCAGATGGGTCAAACAAACTTGTTTAGGGGAATGAAAAACGTGTGGCTTGTTATCTTCCTTAAACAACAGCCTCCACCATTTCAGGAACTATCTGTTCTTGGGCTATGGGCTTGCAGATCAGAGACATTTTTGTTTTGTGGATCTCTTAGTTTTAGCAGTAGTTAAAACTTAGAGTGTAACTTTGGCTCTCACACCTTCTCCTTTGTTAGATATGAGATTCTCAGAGGATGGAAAATAAGAACAAGGTTGTTTTATGCATTATAGAACCATGAGTTCTGCCTGTGGAAAAACAGGCTGATGATCAAAGAAAACAATTATGTGCTTACACCCAAGGTTAGGCCTGAGTTCTTGGTCACGTAGCTTACAAAATTAATCACAGGCCCCAATATACATCTTGAAAAAAAAAACAAAGTTGTGAAAAGAAATTAAATGACCCTATTGTATGTAAAGGAAAACAGATGGTGAACTGATCACTCATATTAGTTGCATATTAGAGAATGTGTAATTTATGGTTGTGAAGTTTAAAGTTTCTCTAGAGTAGAATTAAGAATAGAAATCTGGCTGGACGGTGGTGGCACATACCTTTAATCCCAGCACTCAGGAGGCAGAGGCAGGTGGATCTTTGTGAGTTTGAGGCCTACTAGGTCTACAGAGCTAGTTCCAGATCAGCCAGGGCTACACACAGAGAAACCCTGTCTCAGGGCAAAAAAAAAAAAAAAAATCTGTTATATTGAAACTACAAACACCTGCCTGCCAGTACAAAGGAACTGGCTGAAATACACTTGCTTAAAATCTTGCTAATCAATTATAAAAGAATCATTGCTTTGGGGTGAAGAAAAATGTTTACTTAAGGGCTTCTAAGGAAAACATGTAACTTGTTGATCTTAATGTGATTTCTTCTTATGTAAATATTTTAACCGATTTTTAGAGAATATGTAACTTATGGTTGTGAAGTAATCTTTTCTTGCAAAGAAATCTTTGTATTAGGAGTTTTAAAAGGGATAAGAGAAAAATGAGAGATATAGTAGAAAGAATGCTTCAAGAAAGAGATAGAAGGAGAACAACTGGGAAGAAGATATAGGGAAACATCAGGGTTGAAGAACAGAACAGAGTAGAACAACCATCAGAGAGAAAAATAAAATGAAGAATTAAGCTTTGGCCCTCAGATAAAGATCACGTGTGTGTCTGTGCATCTGTCCAGTAGTTCACCTACTCCTCATCTCTTCTCCAGTTTTTCTGACCTGCTGAAAGCTGGTCTTTCCAGCAGCATCCTGTCACCCAACAGGAACTTGAACCCTGGACAGGGACCTGGATATACAATCACAGAAAGCTGTCCAGGGAAGAGGAGATTCTCTAATGCTCTGTATGGATAGGGTCTCACTCAGAAGTGGGCTTATAGAAATGTAAACAGAGGGCTAGAGTTCTCTGTCAGTTATTGAAGCACACACTGAATGTCAAATAACAGATTGGTGTGGGGCCAATGATTACAAAGCTAGGTGTCTACATCTTTCTGGGATTTTGATGAAGATGTACCCTTTCCATGGCTGGGTGTGTCCCATAAGTTCTTGGGCCTGGTTTTGCTGATATAATTCTAATATACCCACATGCTCCCACAGTCTCAATTCATCTCAATAAATTTATAGCAGATTGCATTCCCCACACTTGCAATACTAGCACTCAGGCTGAGGCCGGAAGATTTATGGGAGTAGACGGTCAGCCCAAACTGTTGTATCGCTCACTTTTCTCACTAATGTAAAATAAACAAACACAAAACCTGAAAGAAGAAAAAACAACTTAAGGTAAGAAGGATTTATTTTCATTTTTGATTTAAGAAAGTGCAACCCATCCTGGCAGAAAAGCCATGGTGGAGTTCATGGAAGCTGGACCATGTGGCTGGGAGGGAATGACTCACATCTCCAATGCATCAGGCAGCAGAATATGGGGATGTTGGCTCTTACCTCCCTTTTCTTCAGTCTGGTCCCCCAAATCACAGGCTTCCACATTCATTGAAGCCCTCCCCTCCTCAGTTAATCTCTGGAAACACCTTCACAGACATTTCCAGAATTGCAAGTCCTGGGAGATTCTAAATCCAGTCCAGATGACAATGAAGATTAGCCTTCAGAGTTACAGGGTGAGTTCCAGGTCATCCTGAGGTACAGTGTGAGAACCTGCCAAAATAAAGGTGCAGGGAGGACTAGAGGATGGCTTAGTGTTAAGAACATTTGTTGATCTTGCAGAACACCTTGGTGTTCAGTTCCCACCATCTACATGGTAGCTCACAACTCCCTGTAACTCCAGTTTCAGAGAATCTAATGTCCTTTTCTGGCCTCCTCAGGATGGTGCACACACAGTACACATAAACTCAAGCAGGCAAACACATGTACACAAAATAAAATAAATAAATAAATATTTATTAAAAACAATTGACTGGAGAGATGACTTAGTGGTTGAGAGCACTGGCTGCTATTGCATAGGACCTGGGTTAACTTCCTAGCATATACACCATAGCTCACAATCATCCAGTTCCAGAGGATCCAACAAGTTTTCTGACTTCTGAAGGATCCTTCATGCAGGTAGTATACACACACACACACACACACACACACACACACACACACACACACACACACACATATATATATATATATATATATGTATACAATGAAAATATTTTTAAAACCTTTCTCAAGGCAGGGAAGGCTCTATGCTCAACTATCTAAGACAGGTCTGGGAAGAAGCCTGAGTATTTTAGAACAAGATTTGTGGTCACTGATGTTCATCATCAGAGCATCACCCACACAATGAAGAACAACCTCAAATGGGAAAAATAATATTTTTCTCTGAGTAGGTAAGAAAGGATAATGTCATCAGCCCTGAGTTGTCATGTTAGCAGATACATACTATTTTCTCTCCCATGGGGTTTAGCTTCAGGTGGAAGACTTAGGAAGCAATTTATATAATGGGAGCCTCTGACTATTTGCTATCTGAAAATTCCCCAGATTGATTTATTTCCATGTAAAGATACTAGAATTCAAAATCTTGTACTTACTAAACATAAAGGATTCTACATGTGATATTGGAGGGTTGAAGATTATTATTTTATTATGGAACCAAGTGAGTATTCACAGCTAGGCAGAGAACACACAAGCCCATCAATGTCAGGTGCCACACAAGACACACCATCCCTGTCACTGGACACAGGTGCTGGTCACTGTGGCTGGGACATTTTCCCTGCAGCTCCTGGAAATGATGTGACAATGTTACACTTGCCAAAAGCATTCTGTGCAGTTCCAGCTTTTCCTTATCACCATGTGCTGAGCCAAAGTCCAGCATGTGGTCATTTGACTGGTGGAACCAAGGACTCATGATGTGCTCAGCTGCAGGAATGCTTTTGGGGAGGTGATGGAGAGACTTGGTCTTTGCTTCCTTTCTAGACTCTCAGAGGGGTATTCCCCTGAAGTGTAAAGAGAGTTCAAGAGCTGAGACAAATGGCCAAGGGATGGGGATAAAATGGGAAAAGTCAACTCTTATAATAGACTGTGTAACTACATCCTTTTCCATGAAGGTAGGGAAAATGCAGAATGGGAGAACTCAGAAATTCCTTCCTGAGTTCAGAACCTCGGGAATATTTTTAGAATTATTATCTGAAGACCTAGATTCAAATCAAGAAATAGGAGGGAGATTTGCAAGAAAAGCCCAAGTTCCTGTCTGGAGATCTACCCCAAGCAGCATGTCATGTCCAATCACGTCAGTGTGAGATATTTGTCACTTGTTTTCAAATATGCCTTAGAAAGTGTTAGAACACAAGGTCCTACATCAGATAAGCACACATATATGTATATGTCTTATAGTAACAGTAAGACAAAAGCCTTCAGATAAGACCCCATTCCCTACCTCTGCTCTTCCTCATCACAATGGCAGCCACAGCTCCAGTGAACACAACTCCAAAGAGAACCAGGCCAGCAGTGATTCCCATGATGGGGATGGTGGGTTTTGGAGGGTCTGAGAAGGAAAGGGAAAAAAAGAGAAGATGTGGGCTCTGGACTCCTGCTCTTAGCCATGACCCTCTCAGGGTCTCGAGAAGGGCTCCCACTTTTCCCAACGACCATCTCTGTGTTCACACCACTCCTTACCCCATCTCAGAACAAGGGGCTGGGTTAGTGCTTCATGATGCACATGACATGTGTATCTCTGTTCCTCTCCAGAAGGCGCCACCACAGCTGCCCACTTCTGGAAGGTTCCATCCCCTGCAGGCCTGGTCTCAACAAGGTCCATGTCCTGGGTCTGGTCTTCTTCATCTAGCTGCCAGATCAGGGTGATGTCTGCAGGGTAGAAGCCCAGGGCCCAGCACCTCAGGATGCTGTCTCCTTCGGGTCTGGGGTGATGGGTCACATGTGCCTTTGGAGGAACTGAGGGAAACAGACAGTTGAGGCATCTAAGATTCTTTCTTGCATAGTACTTATATGACCTTTCTGGGAATGGAGAGAACTTGGGCGGTGGAGGGATTTAAGCACCATACAGTAGTCTAGACTCAGGCATCTGGGATAATCTACTCCTTGGAAAGCTCTAGAATCAGGATGATTCAGGCAATATAGACTTCAGGACTCCCAAGGGAGAAAGGAACGTCTGGTCCTGACTGGGTGAGGGCTGAGAGACTCAGCATCACTGGAGCCAGACGCTGCAGAGAACGCTGCATGAGAGGCCATGAGAGGCCATGAGAGGCCATGGATCACAAAGGGCTGCGGACTGGGAGCTGGTGTTGGTTATTTCAGGGATCTTCTCTCCTTTCATCCTGAGGCAGACTCTCAGTCCTGAGACAAGGTTGTTCCCTCTCTCGGGAGAGTCCCTCTCTCTGGTGTTTGATCAGGATACCCAGGATCACTCTTCCCTCTCCAGATGCAAAGAAGATAAGTAGTATTTAAACCCATGTTCCTCCCTTCTGGGGAGACGCGAGCCCCAGGCTGAGGATAGACAGAGGAGATTCCTCAAGGCCCCTTGTACCTGCTCCTAGCAGAGTCTCCTTTCCTATCTCCAGGTATGTGCGAAGTGACTCCACACACTCGCCGGTCAGGTAGGATCGCCTTTGCTCCGCGACACCAGCCTCCTCCCACTTGCTCAGCGTGATTTGCGCCGCCGAGTCGCCTGCGGTCCAGGAGCGCAGGTCCGGGTTTAGGGCGAGGTAATCGCGGCCGTCGTAGGCGTGCTGCTCGTACCCGCGGAGGAAGAGTCCCTCTGGCCCCACGTCGCAGCCGGACACACACTGAAAGACGTGAGAGCCTGGCCCCGCCCCCGGTCTTATTTGAACCCTAAACCATAAGAAACCCGGTCACGGGTCCCCTTAGGTCCAGGCTCTCCGCGAATTCCACAGCTCGGGCCAAACCTCACACCTGAGTGGGAATTCGGTGTCGTCTGTGAGAATGAGGAGTCGTGACCTCCGCCCCAGCCCTGGGATCACTCACCATCCCCGCTATGGTTGTAGACGTCCATAGCCTCCTTCAAGTTCACTCGGGAATTCTTTGCAATGTCCTTGACGGTCCGGGTCTGCCGCTCCCAATACTCAGGCCCCATCTGCCTCACCCACAGCGCGCGGGGCTCCATTCTCTGACTTTCCCCCTGGTTGTTGTAGCACAGGAACTGTGAATCGTCCACGAATCCGACGAAGATGAAGGCAGGCTCTCTCAAACCAGGCTGGGATGTGACGGTGGCAAAAAACTGCAAGGAATGGAAGCCTGGCGGCGGAGGGCGGTGAGATCCAGATCCTCCTCCCGGAATCTGTGGCGGTGCTCGGGGCGGGGCGGGAGGGGAGCTGGGAGCAGCAGGGCTTAGGATGCAAAGAGAGAAAGGAGCAGGAGGGTCTGGCTGGGAGATTAGGAGACCCGGTTTCCCGGGTACTGTCTCGGCCCCAGCCCTTGCTCTTCCTGACATTGGCAGTTTCTGGTCAGCACTCACCTGCCTGGACCTGGATCAAGGCCAAAGCTCCGGTGAACAGTGGTAGGAGGGCAGAAAGCGCGGAGCTTCCCATCCTTGGTGTTTAGAATGCCCAGAGCGACTGAGACCTTGTTCCTTTCTGTGGACGGTGTAGCATTGTGGTTTCTGGGAAGAGACCGTGGTGACTGAGCTTTCTGTAGAATTCAGACATGCAGTGGGGGGTGAGGACACGTGTTCAGGCAGAAGGACCAAGACAGCCGAGAAAGGTGGTGAGCTGGAAAAACTCAAAGGTAAGGAGGAATCCCTGACCCTTGGCTTCCTGTCACCCCACCTACCTCCTTTACAGACCAGACCTGAGAGTCACGCCTGAGGTCAGGGAATTTAACACCCTCTTCCCCCTGCACCTAGTGCACTCTTTCACAAATCAGTGAGGTCCTCAGAGAGATGTTGCATGTTACATCCGCCCCACGTTTATCCTTTTAAAAATCATCAACAACAAAAATAGGGGCTGGAAAAATGTACAAGACCTGGATTGGGTTTCCAACATCCATATTGGGTAATTTTGTTTTGTGGCAATATAAATAAAGGTTCCTCAAAATTAGATAATCTGAAGATCAGGAATATGGATACAACCCCCAGTAACTTCACTTTCAGGGTTCTAGCGCCCCCTTCTGGCCTCCTCAGGGTCCTGCAACAATTGGTGCACATATAGACAAGTAGGCACACAGATATACACATGAAACAAAAACAAATAAGTTTTTTATATATATCTGAAAGATAGGCCAAATATGGTGGTGCAGGCCTGTAATCTCAGCACTTGGAGGGCTGAGAGAGGCTTGTTACAGTTTGAGGCCAGCATAGGCAGCATGAAACCCTGTCTCCACATAAACAAAAACAGAAAACAAAACAGCACATTTGAAAAGTAAAATCGCCTTTTTTATCCTGTAAGTAATTGGTGTTGGATAATACAATAATTAATAAGTCCATTTGCAATTGGGTTCCTTGGCCTGGAGTCATACTAAGGTGCCAACAGATTAACCCACTGTCAGGAGTGTTACAGTAAATAAGTTATAAGTGTTATGTAAGTAAGTTATAAAAGAAAATATTATGATGTCTTGGATGCATCTAAGTGACTTTGAGGGTTCCACAGAACTTGCTTTAAGAACTGCTGTTCTATGTTGGGCTTAAGTGGCAGTAGACTGCAAGCTCATCTTCACATCCAGTTATATAGCTCACTGCCCCTGACCACTGGAGATTCCTGTTCTGCCCACATGATTGACTTAGATCTATAGAAGTGGTTTTGAAGCCACAAGAGACATTCAGAAACTTCTTCAGATAACTCAATTGTTTCTTTGTGGTGATGCCTTTTGGAAAGCAATTTTAGAATAAAGAGAATAATTGGCAGTGCTCTAGCTTCCCAACAAGGCCCCCTCCTGCTCTCAAAGTGCTGTGTCAAACCAATCATGAGGCAGATGAAGAACCTAGAATAAGAGGCTGGCAGACTAGGGTGGCAGACTCTGCCAGCACACACAGGACTTGGGGCATGCATGCTGTCAGAGGATCCAATCAGCACGAAAAAAGTACCATAGTATGAATCTGTGAGGCAAAGGGTTGTCCCATGATGCCTTTATCAATCCATTTTGTGGCAGTACAAAGTTTCTCAAAATCAGGTAACCTGGAGTTTGAGAGGAAGTTAAGGCTTCTGAGGGAGAGAGAATGAGCTTTAGAATGAGAGGAGGGCACAGAATGAGAGAGGTAGTGTGAAGGCTTAGACTTGACTTTACAGGCTCCATCTTAGGGAAAGGGCCACCATCTCAGACCACCTGCTGTACTCAGTTCCAGGAAGAACCTCAGGAATGTGCCATGACAACTCAAATGTATACAGAACAGTATCCTCCTGCAGACATCCTGTCTGCAGTTTATGGCCCTTGAAGGTATCTAGATAATCCTGCTGAGCAGTCCAGATAATCCTGTTCAGTGGATTGTTGTTCCTCAGCAAAAGTCTAACTCAATGGTTTCAAATGTGGTTTTGTGCTCAAAGTCTAGAACAATAGTTTCCCAAAAATTACCTTGACCGGTATCCCTTCTACCCAATCCCAAATTGCCAGTTCCTGGCTTGTGGTTTTTCCCTATAAAAACTCTCTACACCTGGGCTCGTGGCCGCCACCACATTTCCTTCCCTCTGCAGTGGCCCAGGTTGAACCTGAATAAAAGGACCCTTATGTGCTTGCATGGGAAACCGGCTCCTTGGTGGTCTCTGGGGGTTTCTGGAAACAGGTACAACAGTAGCATTAGGAGTAGCATTAGCAACTGGTGGCAGCCAGTTGCTCCTAAAATGTACAATGTAGTGGTAATTGCTCCACCCATGACCTTGGGCCCAAAGGAGGTGGTACTAATATGGTGATATTTTATTTGTATTAAATGTTATTTGTATGTTAATATATAAAGTTGCCTGGGGGTCAGAGCTATTAGCAAGCCATAGGAAAGCCGAGCACGGTGGCGCACACCTGTAGTCCCAGCTACTAGGGAGGCTGAGACAGGAGGATCGCTTGAGTCCAGGAGTTCTGGCTGTGGTGCACTATGCCGAACTTAGTGCGGACACCGAAGTAGCTCTGGTTCGGAGAGGTAGGACCATCACAGGAGGAAGGGTAAGGTTTTAGCTCTTAGCTCTGACCTCTTGGCTTTCTTCTTTGCATTGGTTCTGTGTTTCTTATTTAATAAGATGGTTGGTTACATCTACATACTTCCTACTGTTGTACACGACCTCTGATAAGGAGTTGGAGAAGGGTCACATGCCCCTTCTCCCTGCTCTGGCTTGTGAGGTGGATTTACTCCCAGTCAGATGAGAGGACGACTTCTGCTGTCTACTCCATTCTGTAATCATGAGTGTATTTCCTCAATTTATACCTTAATAAATTCTGTTATCCATTGATAGACTCATGTGGATTGATCATAATAGTACATAACTGCTTCTTTGGAGGACTAGTTTGGACAAAATCAAAAGCATTTTGAGTTGAGCTTTGGAGTGCCCTGAGATAGCTCATGTCCTAAGCTAAAGCAGGTTTTGCAGACAGTGACATTTAGATCTGGAAGCTTCACAGAGTCTCATTTGGCAGGAGCTTTCTGAATAATGTCTATAAGGACACCCTATCTTATCTGGTTAAGAAATTATGAGCATACTGCATGAGATTGGAGCCTTGGGTAAATGCTACAGAATCTAAAACATCTTTAGGTATTGAAGAAAATCCTGAAGCAAACTCACATGGCCAAGGTACTAGAGTCCAGACTAACTTTCTCCCATTAAATGTAAATGCAGAGAGAAATAACAAGTCTGAGTGTGAGGGAATCTAAAAGAAAGAAGAACAGAGGCTGACCACTGTAAACCAGGGTTAAACCAGGGCACAGCATCATGAGGGAATACAAAGAGGGTTCTGTTTTTTGCAAATCAATGTATTTGATTTCTGAATCCAATTGCCTTCTTCCTTTACTGACAAGACTGGCTTTTTAGGGTGAAGAAGTGGAAACAGAAATCCAGCTGAAAGGGGGAATTTACTACAGGTTCTTTCTTTCTTCTGAATCTTGTGACAGGTGGTTGGTGTTAGGCTTCTAAAGGGAAAGGTTTGTTTCCTTCTCAGGAAGGGCTATGGGTCTGTGGTCAGTACCAGTTCAACCTCAGTAGCGTGTGATGCCTAGAGCTGGATGAAACTTCCTGTCACATGCCATTCTTTTCTTAGATATTAAATCCAGATAAGTTTCCATAAAGGCAATAAAGTAGGAAGCTTGAGGTTTGCTCTGAGGACATGGAAATAAAAACACTGGTGACACATGAAATGAAAACACTTCCTTTAACAGTGATATTAAACTTATATAACAAAATCATCTCTAAATATACCCTAATGAGAAGTCAGAGACCCCAAAGGTCTAGGACACTAAGAGTGCCTAATAATATGGAGTGGGCTGATAGTTGGATGATTTAGTACGTTGTTCATAGACTCCAACAGCTTAAAGGGAATCAGAAATGTCAGATATTCACAATTTCTACAACCCAAGAGTAGAGAAAAGCACACTTGTGTCAATAAAACTCCAGTTCTGAATCTACTTTCAGTTCTAGAATGTAACTAAAGATTATTGACCCATTAGTGTGTGTGGTTTCATCTTACTAGAGAGAAAAAGGAACTTCTGGAGGGCCCTGATCTTTAAGGAGTGCGCCTTTTAAATGTTTTCCCAAAAACAATAATGCTGTTTTTGTCTGTAAGATTCTATCTATAAGGTAAGATTTGTTTTTTAAACAGCAGTGACTTTTAAAATTTTAATTAGATTTATTCACTTCATTTTATATGTAAATGTTTTGCCTGCATGTATGTATGTGCACCGTATGTATGCTTACATATACAGAGATCAGAAGAAGGCATAGGATCCTCTGGAACTGGAGTTATAGATGGTTGTGAACCACCATGTGGATGCTGGGAAATGAACCAGGATCTTCTGTAAGAGCAATAAGTGCTCTTAACCTCTGAGCCACTTCTCTAGCACCAAGATGTGTGTATTTAAAAAATTATTTTCCTGCTGGGTAGTGATGGTACATGCCTTTAATGCCAGCACTTAGGAGGCAGAGGCAGGCAGATCTCTGAGTTTGAGGCCAGCCTGGTCTGCAGAGTGAGTTCAGGACTACAGAGAACTACTACTTCAGAGGAGAGCCAGGACTACACAGAGAAATCCTGTCTCAAAAACCAAAATAGATATCTAGATAGAAATCTATATATCCAGATAGATATCTAGATATCTAGATATCTAGATAGATAGATAGATAGATAGATAGATAGATAGATAGTCAGTCAGTCAGACAAATAGATAGATGATAATTCTTTTCCAAGCCCGCCATGGTAATGCACATCTATAATCCCAT
The DNA here is from genome assembly GCF_049852395.1 of Peromyscus maniculatus bairdii. Classification (NCBI taxonomy): domain Eukaryota; kingdom Metazoa; phylum Chordata; class Mammalia; order Rodentia; family Cricetidae; genus Peromyscus; species Peromyscus maniculatus. Next base: position 935,459 of record NC_134872.1, on the reverse strand, counting down.
CACTCAGGAAGCAGTGGCAGATCTCCATGAGTTCGAGGCCAGTCTGGTCTACATAGTGGGTACAGCCAGAGCTATATAATGAACACCGTCTCACTCCCCACCATCCCCACTCCCCCTCCCCCACAAAATTATTTTCACGTCTTGTTCTCCTGTACATCATTTCCAAAGATTTGTATGGCTACTTTATTAGGTCTCAAAGAAACCCAGGACAGGTCTCACTCAGCACCTGTGGCTCCTCCTCCCGAGCACTGTCCACCCCTCAACCCCCTCCAACCCAGGGTTTCACTTCCCTCCCCCAGCTTCTCTTTCCTGTATGACTCAGCCATTTTGACTACACACCCTCTGGTTTCCTGGTCAGTGGCTCCTCTCTTGACCTCCTCTCTCTCTTCCTCTCGTACTTGTTTCTCTCCTCTCCTGGCCCAGTTTAGTCTGTTGGCTTGGTTCAGGCTGGACCCTTCCCGATGCATCTGGCCAAACTCTCCCCCATATCTACAGTAAAAAACTCCTCAACCAATCCTAGTAGCAACCATGTCCTCCTCACTTCCATTCATACTTCCCTATATTTACAGACGGAACAGTTTGGCCAACTATGCTTTTCTAGGTCTGTGGTTTATACCAGGAAGTGAATTCCTGACCACCACAGAAATGAGAAATTTTTTACACTCAGGTTCTTCAGGGTCTAATACAAACATGTCTGAAAAACCTGATTAACTTTTAAACAAAATTTTTGAGGTAAACAAACAAACAAATCACAACTCAGATTTCTAGCCCAGGCGTCACAATTCACATCTATAAATCTGAAACTGTGGGGGTCAACAAAAGGCACTGCTACAGGTTCTAGGCCAACCTTGGGCCACACAGCAAGACCATATTTCAAAACAACAACAACAAATAGAAGGCACACAGTGGAGCCAGCCCTAAGGGAGGTCGCGGGACTGGAGGAGCCAGGTTACACCAGGCTGTTGTTGGATGCCATCAGGAGTCCCGGGCACTGGACACAGAGCTGCAGTAGTTGGTGTTTGCCCTGCTGGGCTTTAGATAAACCAAAAACATTAATCTTTTCCTGCTGTCTTCCACTCCTCTTGGTTCTTTTGGAATGGAAATACTTTATGCTAATATTGGAGTCCCTAGGCCCCACCCCCTTTTGTTGTTTTTAAACTGGGATCAGTTAAGAGTGTGCCTTGACCTTCAGAGATTTTGAATTTAGACTTCTGAATGTTCCAGCTGTCCAGACTGTGGAAACTGGGTTTGGAGAGGTGACTCTGTGTTAAGATCATTTACTGCTCTTCCAGAGGAGCCATACTGTTCCCAGCAACTGCCTGCGTTTTAAATTCCGACACGGATTTGAAACTTTGTGGGGTCTAAGGGAAGAATATTATGGGTTAAAGTGATAGTTTGGGTGTAGAGTTGACATGGGATGGGCTTATGATTAATTTTTTAAAAAATAGTTTATTTAATTTTATTTTATGTGCATTGGTGTGTCAGATTCCAAGGGGCCATCTCTCCAGCCCCTTGATTAATCTTATCAACTCTTCTGGGTTTAGAATCGCTGAGGACTCACCCTTCTGGGCATGTCTGTGAGGCAGCTTTTAAAGAAGGGCAGACCCACCCTGAATGTGAATGGCACCATTCCACAGGCTGAAGTCTCAGACTGAATAACAATGGGAAAAGGAGAAAGCGGCTGAGCTCTGGCCTTCCTTCTTCCTGATCCACCCGGAGGAGGTGTCATTGTAACCAACGTTCCGGCCATCGTGAACCGTACCCTTCAACCGTGAGCCAGAACTAACCTCTCCTCCTTTAGGTCGCCTCTAGGAAACGTCGCCTCTAGGAAACTATTCGGTCACAGAGATGAGAAAAGGAATTTTATAGTAGGTACTAGTAATAATTATGGGTAACAGAAGCCCTCATTCATTGTTGACAGGGATATAAATAGTACAGCCACCATGGGAAACCTTCAGTAGTTTCTCTAAAACTAAGCAAAGACTTAGCATACAACACACTTACAGGTATCTACCCAGGGCAAGTCAAGAGTGTGGTGCACAACTTTGACACAGTGCAGGCAGCATTTCATCTTTCTGGGCTTCTTAAAAGCGTGGTCCCAGTCAAACTGAAGTCAAACAACGTTCTTCAATATGCTGGCCCAGCCCTCGAAAGTGTCAAGGTTATCAAAACCAAGGAAAGTCAGAGAAATCGTCACAGCCAGAGGAGCCTTAAGGATCCATTGAAACTGAATGGGTGGTGCTTTGGACAGCATCCTAGAAAAGAAAAGGGACGTTAGTGGTAACTACAGAGTGTAAGTGAAATAGATATAGCTGTATGGGTCAATGTTGTTTCATGAGTAATAAATGTATGATGATGTGAGATTTGTTTTCATGTACCTGTGTGCTTGCATGAGTTCATGGGGAGCACAGACATGCAGTGCCCTGGAGGTCAGAAGGAGATGACTAAGCCACCATGTGTGTGTTGTGCTGAAACTGGGTCCTCTGCAAGAGCAGACAGTGATTTTTTTTAATGTTTTATAAAATCTTTGTTGACAATTAATTCACATAGTATACAATTTGCCTGTTTGCACAATTTGATAGACTTTAGTCCAGCATCCTCATAGGCCCATGACACCATCGACCACTTTCTATTTTAGAACATTGCTGCCCTCAATTTCATACATGCATATAATGTATGGTGATTACGTTCCACCTTATTTTTTTAAATGAACATAATAATTGCAATTGTAACCAAATATTTTCCAGTTTCAAATAACTCTGAACTTTTGAATTATAACCTGTTTTTATGTTTAAGCTATCTGTGTATTATTTCTCCTGCAGTTGTACATAAAATGTTTTTTCGTTCAGACTGCTCTTGACCATAGATCCGTATCTCCAGCCTTGTGGGATGTTTTAAACACAGACCGGAGGCTCTGTGCCTCACCTCTGCAGTTTCTTTGGAAATCTGAAAGCATTCTAAATTTTATTTTACAATTTATTTATGTGTGTGAGAGAGACAGAGGAGCTGGAGGCACAGGCTTACTGTGAGCCGTCTGATGTGGGTGCTGAGAATCAAACTCAGGTTCCCTGCAAGAGCTGTAAGTGCGCTTAACCACTGAACCATCCCTCTCCAGCCCTTGTCTAAGATCATGTTTAGAAAATAGCCTTCAGGGGCTGGGAGTGTTGTTCAGTAATAGATTGGTTGCTTGATATGTGCCCTGGGTTGAATGGGTTGAATCCCCAGTTCTGCTCCTGTGTGCATGAGAGCACCAACCCCCCTTTGCCACCCCCTCCCTCAGGAGGGGAATAAAAAGTGGAAGTAATGTTGATATCAAGGGATTGGAGAGGGGAGTACTCAGAGATAAGACAGGATGCCTGTCTTATCTAACAGCTCTACTTTCTTCCAACTGCTGTGTAGTCCTGGGCTCTCAGAAGCATTTCATCCCCTACACCCTGGCCCAGCCTTCAGTAGGCCATTTCCGGCTGATTCCCAGACAACCTTGTCCTCTCCCCGCTTTGGCAATCTAAGAGGATAGAGCAGCAGCGCCCTCGTGTGGCCATGGTATTGAGGACAAAAGATCCTAGTTCTTTAGCCTCCCGCGGGCGGAAACGTCCCCGGGGTCACCAAAGCTTTCAGCAACTACGCCAGGCTCAGTACTCAAAGCTGTGTCAAGTCCACGTGGATGCGTCCTCTCCATTGAGTGTTGGTGGACTCTGATTCACGACAGAAGTCTCCAGGTTGACCATTGTGTCCGTAGTTCCCATAGTGCTGGGACTTCCCTCCTTCTGGGAACCAGCCCAGAACTTTCCACAAACGACGGAGGAGCCAAACCACCCAGGGCTTTGTCCTGGAAAGACAGGGAGGTCCCAGAAGCCAAAATAGAGGTGTGAGACTGGGAGAGAGGCCAAAAGGAATGAATGGCGGGTGGAGACCAGAGAGAAAGGGGCACAGAAAGTCTACACGGGGATATCGATGCTTCAGGAGTGAGTTCAGTTGGGGACATGCTTAGGACCTTCTCTAGCTAGAGTGCCGCTTTTCACATGGATATGACCCATTGAAATGCCAGGTTATGAGAGGGGGAGAGGAGGAAAAGAGGGCAAGAGATAGCAAAACATTTTTTAAATAAATTTTATTTTCATTGTATTTTATGTGTACGGGTATACATTTCGCCTGAATGTACACGTGTGCACCACTTACATGTTTGGTACTCTCAGAGGCCAGAAGAAGGTGTCCGATCCCCTGGAGCTGGAGTTGTAGAGGGTTGTGAGCTGCCATGTTGGTGCTGAGAACTGAACCCCAATCCTCTGCAAGAGCAGCCAGTGGTCCGTCCATCTCTCAGAGTTTTCATATTTTAACAAATCTGGAAACTCTGTATTAGGGTTTTCTTAACATTGCCAGTTTTTGTTTGTTTGTGTGGTGACGCTGGGCTTTGGTTCTTTGTTTTTATTTTAGACAAGATGTCCCTGTGTAGCCATTGAGATCTTATATCTCATAAACTACGAAAATGTCCTGTCACTGAGCTACATCCTCAGGCTGTTTTATTAGATGCATGTTAACTTGCCTGGACTGTACCCCATGATGTCAGCCTTGGGTGACGTTCATGCTTCATTTTCCCTGGACTCAGTTGCTACGTTTTGGGATGGGGTATTTAAGTGGTTTGTTCTGTGTCTGTGTGATTTAGTAATCAGTAAGATTTGGACAGTTTCTATTCAAGCTTTTGTGCCCATTCTTTCTTTTTCTTTTTTTTTTTTTTAAGATTCATTTATTTATTATGTATAGTGTTTTGCCTGCGGGCCAGAAGAGGGCACCAGATCTCATTACAGATGGTTGTGAGCAGCCATGTGGTTGCTGGGAATTGAACTCAGGACCTCTGGAAGAGCAAGCAGCCAGTGCTCTTAGCCACTGAGCCATCTCTCTGTAATCTAGGCTGGCCGCAAATGTGCTGCAATCCTGTCTCTAGTGCTGAGATTATGCATACTCGATAGCACCTGGCTGTTCATTAAGACCTTTTCTGCTTCAATGTCTGTTGATTGGGGGGCGTGGGGGGGGGGCGGACAAAAATGCAGATTTGCAAGTCCCACCAGGACAGATTCTGCCTTTTAAGGATAGACCTCCTGCATAGTCTGGTTTTTCTACACTCATGAATACTTTAGAAGTCAGCCTGGAGTTTGGATAGAGTTTATGTTCAGAGTTTTGTTTGTTTGTGGTAATGGGGATGGAATCCAGGGTTTTCTGTATGTTAAGGAAACACTCTACACTGAGTGCAGCAGCAGCTACATTCAAATGTCGGATCTCAGTCCTCTGTGCTTGCCTTGTGATCTAAATGCTGTCAACACCAGAGCCACTGGGGCTGCAGTAATTTGCTTAGGGGTTGGAAAACACACATAAGTACTGTCTTAAAGTTTCTATTGCTGTGATGAAACACCATGATCAAAAAGCAAGTTGGGGAGAAAAGGGTTTATTTGGCTCACACTTCCAGATCACCGTTCATCACTGAAGTAAGTTAGGGCAGGAACTTAAACAGGGCAGTAACCTGGAGGCAGGAGCTGTGATGCAGAGACCATGGACGGGTGCTGCTTACTGACTTGCTCCTCATGGCTTGCTGAGCCTATTTTCGTATAGAACTCAGGACCACCAGCCCAGGGATGGCACCACCCACCATGGTCTGTGCCCTCCCCCATCAATCACTAATCAAGAAAATGCTCAGAGGCTGAGAGCGGTTGTGTCTTTTATGTGTTTTTGTTGTTGTTTTTCTTACTGTGTAGTCCAGGCTGTCCTGGAACTCACTTCCACCTGCCTAGTACTGGAATTAGCAAAGTTGAGTCACGCGCTCAGGAACCCTCCCTGCCCTCAGAAGTAAATACTTAACTCTGGGGAATGGGATTTCCTAGCTCAGGTGAGACTAGTGATGATCGACCGGAGGCGGGGCGAGAAGGCGTGGCATTGGGTTTCTTAAGTTCTAAATTTCTGACCTTGGCGGGCAGCCACCCGAGGTGGGTTACCGGCGAGCGGGAGCGGAGGGACTGCGAGTCAAGGTGTGGCCACCGCGTAGAGAATTGCTGACTTGGGGCAGAAGCGCCTTCCTGAGTTCACGCCGCTGCATTCCCGTCCGGGCTGGAACGCGCCCCGCCCTTCGGGGAGCTGCGTTCTCCGGAGGTGGGGCGGGGTGGGGGGTCGGGGGTTGGGGGACGGAGTTGCAGGCGTGAGCGTGCGCAGTCCGGGGCAGCCGCCCGGAGGACCCGCGCTGGGGAAGACTGTAGGCCAGCCGCGGGACTGTCGGGCTGCGGCCTCTGTGAGAGCCCCGGTGGAGCCACGAGGGGACCCACACCAGCTGGGGGAAGCCTCCCCGCCCGGCAACGCGGTGGTAAAGCTCACGCGGCTGAGCCCCGGGGGTTTCGGGGCTGGGGCCGGGCACATCCAGCAAAGCCTACGGTGTGCGGGCCTGTCTCCACAGGTTGTATACGTGGAAGAGAGGCGGGTCACTCAGATTTAGAGAAAGAGAGGAGGACAGACAGGGTGTCTTGCAGTGAGCAAGGCTGCCTGATCTTCCTTTCTCGGTCCCCTGAGCTCAGGGATTGCAAGTGTGTGCTATTCTGGCCCGCCCGACTCCTCAGATTTGGGAAATCATGAATGGGTTTTAGTTGGGAGGAGTGGACTCGGGATTGAGAAATGCCCACACATCCCCCCAACCCCCAATTTACCCTATGGAAGGGTAGGGGCCAGTCCAGGGTACAGGTGAACTCACTTGGGACTTCCTGCCTATTAACAGCCAAGTCTTGATTCGGTCTTCTTCCACTCTGGAGTCTCCTGGACCAGGAAAGTACAAAAGGAGGTAAAAGAGGGAGGAGGTGGGTGGAGGTAAGCAATACTTGGCAGTCTTCTTAAGCAGCCTAAATCTGTACCGAGGACTGCTCCCTGCTATCGTGTGTGTGTGTGTGTGTGTGTGTGTGTGTGGTTTTCTGAGACTTATTTTGTAGTCCAGGCTGCCCAGAACTCATGGAGATCTGTCTCCTTCTTCCTGGTGCCTGGGTAATAGGCTGGGTCACCAGACGTGCATCTTCCTGCCATTGTGAAGACTTGATGATAGCAGGGTCCTGCTTGCTGAAAACTTACAGGCAGGTCCTTGAAAACACTAGTATAGAGCTGTTTGGAGTGCGGATGGCTGAAAAGTGGGAGAGATGCCAGATCTGCCCATCTCAAGTCACAGTCTCAAAGAGCCTTAAAAGAAAGGGAGAGGGGAATGGTAGGTAAGACAGAGAAGGAAGGAAGAAAATCAACTTCAGATCCTAGGAATACAGCTTTCCTGGCAACTTCTTGGGGATCCAGTTAGCAATTCCTCGAATGCCTTGTTCCTTGCCGGTGTTTTCACTTAACCAAAGAAGTGAGTGGAAAAGAGAGAGCGACATGTTTTTATGCCTTTAATGCTTTCCTTAGCATCTAGAGAGAGGAGAAATAGGTGAATGGCTGTCCACAGGAAGAGACCTTTTTTGTTTTTTTAATCAGCATAAAGTTTTGCACGTGAACAAGGAACGCTGTTGTATCATTATCACTGTGCTCTCCAAGGATCTGGTTGTAGAAGTGATACCTGACTCATGCCAAGACTTAAGATGGTTCAAGATAATGGGAAAGTCCTACACATTCATTCAGCTTGTATTTGGGGTTTGAGTTAACTTGTCCCTATACTAGCACTAGTACATAGGATACTCTGTTGTTTCTTCATGCAGGATAGTGGTCACAGGTTGCAGTTTCCAGACAGCTAGCAGATTAAGAGGGAAACAACACTCTACAGAGTGCTGTGTTACTAAGTTCTGTAGGCTAGGTGCATTGCCTGCACTTCTGACCTAATCATATTTTTAGCTTAAGAGGTCGTCAGGGGATAGCTCGATTGTAAATAACGTATGTATACAAAAATCTAGCAGAGCTTGAGGTATACATAAGGCTCTGTGGTACATTACTTGCTTAGTATCCACAAGCCCCTGGGCCTGAGCCCCAAGGCACTACACACATATTCAGGTCACAGAATCTATGTTTTAATCTTTGGTCCTGGGAGAGAGATTTACTTTCATGTTTCCAATGAAATCAAGTCAGGGAGAATGAAGGATCAGTGGTGTGTGTTAAATTCAAGGATGTACTTTTCAGTGGTGCTGAATCTAGAATTAAAAAACTAACTCTCCCGTGGGTCAAATGTCCTTGAGTGAATGACTTAACATCGCTACGTTTGAGGTTTTGTGAAGATGGAATCATTAACTGTTACCTCAAATGATACTGCTGAGAAGGTTCCGTCACAGTGCAGGAAGTTGGTGACTGTGTGTTAAGGAAGCACTGGCTTCTGGCTTTCCTTTTCCTGATACTGTATCTTTTTCCCTAATCTCAGATTTCTAGAAGTGGGCACCAACAAGCAGTGACTAGAAGCAGTCTGGGATAAACTTCAAACACCAGTCTGGCATTACCGAACAATGGGAGCTAAGAAACAGGTAACCAGAGCCCTGAACTCTACAGCCTGGGCTTTGAGGGAACTAAAGCTATCACCTGTGAAAGAGGAGAATTTGTACAGCTGAACATTGAAGGAAGACAGTCTTTTAGAGTAGACACTTTTATTACAAGAAGCAATATCTTTGTTGGGGCCTTATAGGACTGTAGGTGAAGGTTTTCCTGTGTCCCGCCAGGTCCTGCAGCTGCTCAGACCCAAGTAAACACACAGAGACTTATATTAATTAAAACTGCTCGGCCAGTAGCTCAGGCCTACCACTGACTAGCTCTTACACTTAAACTCAACCCATTTCTGTTAATCTATATGTTGCCATGTGTTCTGTGGCTTTACCTGTGTGCCATTACATGCTGCTTCCTGGACAGTGGGCTTGCATCTCCTCCTCAGTTCTGGTTTTGTTTTTTTTTGTTTGTTTGTTTGTTTGTTTTGGGTTTTTTTTTTGTTGTTGTTGTTTTTCTCAGAATTCTCCTTCTCTGCTTATTCTGCCTATACGTCCTGCCTGGCTACTGACCAATTAGCGTTTTATTTATTAACCAATCAGAGCAACACATTCACAGCATATAGAACATCCCACAGCACCTCCCCTTTTCTGTCTAATCAAAAAGGAAGGGTTTAACTTTAACATAGTATAATTACATATAACAAACAGTTATCAAGTAAGACTTACAGTTACAATATCTAGTCTATTTATATTTTGTAAAATTAAAGAAAATATTCTATCCTATATTTGTGAGTAAAGTTTCATATCTAATTTATCTTTTATCATAACTAAGCAAAATTATAACTATCTAGTCTTCAACTACATCAAAGACCTCAGAAGGATATAATATTACCTAAGTAACCAGGAAGTACATTGTAAGCAACTTCCAAAAATCTAGAATGACAGAGATAGCTGGCTGCCTGGACAGTCATCCAAAGTTCTTCTATAACATTAGGGCATCCATTCTTCAGCCCACAGGCCTAGAGTCTCTCAGTTGCTTCTCTGTATGTCCTGTAGAATGTCTGGCAGTTTCCTCTGTGAAGCAGGAACCTGAAGAACCATCTTGCCTTGCTGTTCTGCCCTCTCATTGGCTCTTAGCCCAGCTACCTCACTTCCTTGTCACTGCCTGTCTGTACAGACCTCCAGGTCTCTATGGTTGGTACTGGGATTAAAGGCGTGTGTCACCACGATTAGTTGTTCTCTACTGTGTCCTTGAACACACAGACTGCTTGCCAGGTGATCGGGATTAAGGGCATGTGCTACCACTGTCTGACTTTAGTTTATGGGCTGGCTATGTCCTATGATCTCTAGGCAAACTTTATTAACATTACAAATAAAATATCACCACATAGGACCTCCCTATTTGCCTACTGCCTGGGAGGTAGAGAGTCACAAGGAGTCCCATTAATCTTGGGGACCAGGCCAGAAGTGACTGAAACCAGAAAGAGAAACAACTAAAGACATACTGCTCCGTGGAATAGTTAGCATGTTAGCTGCTCTACAGGAGCCCAGAAGAAAGGTTATAGTAGAGGAGTTAGGGATGTCTTAGGGTGTAAAGTACTTGTACAAACATGAGGACCCAGTGTTCAGTCCCCACATAAAAACAAAACAAAACCCACAAGAAACTAGTTGCAGCAGGATAATCCCAGAGGCTTTCTGGCCAGATAACTGTGGTTGCATTGATCTCCAGGTTCAATGAGAGATTTCTCAAAAAAACTAAGGCAGAGGAAGACACACATGCATGTAACAAGATTACCAGTGAAGTCTGACATTGGAAGGGAGAAAGATCAGGTAGAGAAATGCAAGGCCACGGCCTCTCTGAGGTCTCTTACCCAGTCCCCTGTCTGTGGATCTAGTGGAACTTCAGATTGTCCCAGGCCAAACAAAGGGGGGAAAAAGGAGTTACAAGATTTTGTCTATCTCCCATACCACCCTAGCATCCTTCACAGATTTTGTAAGAGTAGCCATTAATTTTTTCACTTCTCTATATTCAGTGATTTCCTTCTTTGTATCATCCTCTCCTCTCTGTAAACCACAGCTCCTGACTTTGTGCCCTCCTTCATACTTGTTCTTTCCTCTCATGGCATTATCTTTCTCTTAGGTTTGAATTCTCTAAATCTTGAGAATATGTTAGTATTTTATAGTCCAAGTGAGAACATGACACACTGCCATGCATATAAGGCCAAATAGGAGTCCTTCATTTAAGCTGGTGACCAGGAGCAGGCTAGCACCTTGGGAAAACTCTTGGCGTAAAAGCTCAGGGCTACAGCAGTTATAAAGGTAAAACCACATTGTCAGGAATAGGTTAGGGGAACCTGGTAATATTTGCTTTGGCTACACACTTCAGATATTTTGGTTATGAGTTTGGGCTATGGTCAGGATCATAGAAAATCCTGAATGTGTTGCCAAGGCTGATGTAACTGTTTAGAGGGTCCCTAAGCAGACACAAAGTCAGGGCAAGAGGTGTTACCTTAGTCACTTGAAGTCTATGTCTTCCCAGCGACTCCAGATACCAATCACTTATGAGGACGTGGCAGTGGATTTCACCCAGGAAGAATGGGAATGTCTGACTGAGAAGCAGAAGGCTGTTTACCAGAATGTGCTGTCAGAAACCTTTAAGAACCTGACATTTGTAGGTAAGAGATCATGACTCCCTTGGTGCTCTCCCTGTCCTATAGCTTTAGAATATGTATTTGATTTTTTTGCTCAGGTAGATCAAAGTTGGCTCCTAGTTCTGTACCTGGAAGATCTGAGTTACGAAGTTCAGGGGTAAAAATCAAAGGAATGAAGACTTATATGACGAGCTAGGTGTGGAAGTGGAGGTAGGAAGACCATAGGTCAAGGGTGATTCTCAGCTACAAAGCAGCTTTATGGCCAGCCTGGAATGCACGGGAAAACAAGACAAAAAAGCTACATAGGCCCAGAGAGGTGGCTCGGGAGTTAAGAGAGCACTTGTTGTTCTTGCAGAGGACCCAAGTTCAGTTTGCAGCCCCCACATGGTGGCACACAAACATTTGTAACTCCAGTTCCAGTGGTCCCACACCATCTTCTGACTTCTGTGGGCACCAGGCATGTAGGTGGAATACATACATATATACATGCAGGCAAAACACTCAACACACACACACACACACACACACACACAAACACACACACACACACACACACACACACACACCAAATTAAAATAAACCTGAAAACAAAAACACCCTGTAGAAAGACAAAGATAATGTTTTTGTGTGTGTGCATATGTGTAGGTACACTTACATGTTCATGTGGAGGCCAGGGTCAGCTTTGAGCCTTCATTCCTCAGGACACCACCCACCCTGTTTTTTTTGTTGTTTCTGGTAGAGTCTCACTGATAGAGCTAGGCTAACTGGCCAGTGAGCCCTAAGGATCTGCTCGTCCCTGCTTCCAGACACAGGCATTACACCCAAGTACCACTACACCTGGCCTTTTTGTGTGTTCTGGGAATCAAACTCGAGCACTCATGATTGCATGGCAAACATTTTATCAACTGAGCTACTTCCCCAACCCCAAGACATACTTTTATCACTATCACCATATTGTGAAAATGTGCAAATTTGCCTATTCAGGCCTAGTTTGTTGACAAAAGCCTGTAATCCCAACACTTCTGGAGCTGATGCAGGAGGATCACAAATTGGTTAGAGAGACTGAGGCCATCTTGGACTATATAGTGAAACTGTCTCAAAAAACACCTGCCTATATATCCAACCAATATTTACTTAGTCTTGTGTGCAAGCCATTATATTAGAAGCTGCCTTTTAAAATATCTTTTTTCCTGCAACCAAGTGTTTTAGATTAATGTTCCTTAAAAACAAAAACAAAACCCCACATTTTTTGGGTTTATTTTATGTATATAAATGTTTTGCTTGTATGTTTGTATGTATACTATTTGTGTGCCTGGTATCTGTAGAGGTTAGAAGAGGGTACGGGATCCCCTGAAACTGAATTATAGATGGTTGTAAGCCACCATGTGGTTACTGGTAACAAAATCCAGATCCTCTACAGAGTAACAAGTGCACTAAACTGCTGAGCCATCTCTCCAGCCCTGGATTGATGTTCTTAAAGCAGGCACGTAAGAGGTTGCCTGTTCTCTGCAAAATAAAGGGGCGTAGTATGGGACCAACTTGTTTCATTTCCACACTGCAGACAGTCACGGTAGTGCATCTCATCACTCGGAAGGATGGAGAGTTCAGAGCCAGCTTGCACAGTGAGACAAAGACAACAAAACTGTGCCTCCCACCCACCCAAAATATAACTCCACTCACAGCCAAAATATTTTCTGCCTAAACCAGATCAGAACACCATGCAAAATGGAAAAGGACGGAGGAGATCAGGTTTCCATCCCCCAAAGACAGCAGGTAAGAATGGCAGGGGAAGCAGGGTAAGGTAGCTCACATCTGTAATCCTAACACCTCAGCTTCATGGTGTATTTGAGGCCCTGTCATCTCACAAAACCAAGGGCCAGCAAAATGGTTCAGTGGTTAAAAGTGCCCTGCCACCAAGGCTCACAGTTGGAAATTTGACATATACTTGGAAGGAAGAACCAATCCCACAAGTTGTCTGCTTACTTCCATAAGCATGTTGTAGCATGTTTATACATGCACGCATGAATACAAAAATAATAAAGGTGTAATTTTAAAGCTGAAAAAAAAATGCAAAGGAGAGAGGAAGGTAAAAAGGGCCGAGGACAATCGTAGAATTGTCCTCCAGGATCCAGGCTCAGTGTATCATCTCAATGTCTTTATACCTTTCCATCCTGATTAGACCTAGGACTGGAAGAAACCTTGAGATCAAAGGTTTAGGTCCACTGACTTCATGATGAATAGCCAGGACTTTCAAAACAAGGATTCTAGTTTCTAGGAATTGAGAGATTACATGTGGGTCACTTATGTCAGGATTAACCCAAGAGAATTCTTCCCAAGAGAAAGTGAATAAGCAATGTTGAGCCTGAGAAGGGTAGGCTTGTTCCTAAGATAAGAATTGAGAGGAATAATTTAGGGTGGCCACATGCCTGGTCTGAGACAGTTGTGCTGTGTTGCTTCTTATCCCAGTTCAATGACTAATAATTAATACCATCACTTTTCACCCCAGATTTGCAAGACAAATAGTCTTCCTTGGACTGGAGATGTAGCTGACTGGGGGAGCACTTGCATGCCTGGTTTGCCTCCCCAACATGGGATAAAGTTTTCTATTCTGAGGGGTTTTGTTTCAGAAGCTACAATCACACATAGCCCTGGGCCCAATTTATGTGTTTTTTTGTTTTTACAGAGCTGGGAATTGAATCCAGGGCTTTGCATATACTTGGCAAGGGCTCTACTACTGAGTTATATCCTCAGCCCCTGAGTTCTGTTTTTTATACTAGACACAGTAATAAACTAAACTAAAATACTAATAAAATAGATTAATTATAATCTACATTAAAAAGTTACGTGAGGGTTGGGGATTTAGCTCAGTGGTAGAGTGCTTGCCTAGCAAGCGCAGCCCTGGGTTCGATCCTCAGCTAAAAAAAAAGTTATGTGAATGTGGTCTTACAGTAGGGAATTCTCCCCTTAATATTTTTGGACTGGCTGACACATGTGAAATCAGGGATGAGGGGAGATTATTGCTTACCATATGGTCTTGTCATCTGTGGGAATATGAGCAATATTGAGAATGAGAAGATGGATTTCAAAGATGTAAGCTAGCATTTAGATATTTGAGATCATAGGAGATTTCTATGAAATTTTTACTAGCTTTTTTTTTTTTATTTATTATGTATACAGAAGAGGGCGCCAGATCTCATTACAGATGGTTGTGAGCCACCATGTGGTTGCTGGGAATTGAACTCAGGACCTCTGGAAGTGCAGTCGGTGCTCTTAACCTCTGAGCCATCTCTCCAGCCCCTTTATTAGCTTTTTAAAAAATATTTATTTATTATGTATATACTGTTCTGCCTGCATGTATACCTGCATGCCAGAAGAGGGCACCAGACCTCATTATAGATGGTTGTGAGCCACCATTGGTTGCTGGGAACTGAACTCAGGACCTCTGCAAGAGCAGCCAGTGCTCTTAACCTCTGAGCCATCTCTCCAGCCCCAAAATTTTTACTAGCTTTTATTGTTTTTTTGTTTTTTTTTTTTTTTTCCCGAGATAGGGTTTCTCTGTGTAGCTTTGCGCCTTTCCTGGAACTCACTTGGTAGTCCAGGCTGGCCTCGAACTCACAGAGATCCGCCTGCCTCTGCCTCCCAAGTGCTGGGATTAAAGGCGTGCGCCACCACCGCCCGGCACTTTTATTGTTTTTATTTATTGGTTTTTCCTATTTCTATCCTATAAGACCCAAGGATGAACAGTTGAGTTTTGAAGGTTAGGAAAATGGAAAGTGACTTGCACTGAGTGAAAACCTTGTGTTGGTGATGTTGTCATGTTAAACTGTATTTTGCTTCCTTTACCACAGGACACAAGAGAAAATCTCAAAAACCTAGCTCAAACCTGGAAGATGAGGAGAGAGATGATGAAGAGAAGACCTCTCCTGTTTGCACAGGGATATTCAAAGGTGGACCTCTCTATTTCTGTCTGACCTGTGGCAAATGTTACAAAAAGTACACCAACGTCGTTGATCACCAGTATCCTTTGAAGGCCCAGCAGACTACTGGCCACAAAGCCCTCAGCTCCAAGCCCCAGAATCATAGAGGGAGGCCTTTCTCTTGTGAGCTCTGTGACAAGAATTACCGTGATGCCTCTGGACTGAGCCGTCACCGACGTACTCATTTAGGTTATAGGCCCAGTTCATGTTCTGTGTGTGGAAAACGCTTCCGGGATCAGTCTGAGGTCAAACGCCACATGAAGGTGCACCAAAACAGGAAGCCAGTGGCTGGCAGCCAGGAGCGTAAGGTGAAGAAGGCTCCACGTACATCACCTAGATCCCAGGCTCCCATCCTCAGGCACTCAAAAGTGATCCAGGGACCAGTGGCCAGGACTAAGACAAGGAACAGCAGAGCCTCATCCCTGGATGTCAGATCCAACCCTATTCCAGTGAGATGCTCTAGAAGAAAGATCCGCTGCCCCTATTGTTCATTACGTTTAACCAGGAAGACCTATTTCTTAACCCACCTCAAGTTCCACTTCAAAAATCAGCCCAGCCAATACTTAAGTTGCAGGGAGTCCTCCCAGTCGTCTGTGATGGTAGACTCCCACCGGAACACCCACAGGAAGCAAAATATCTACTGTTGCCCCATCTGTGATATCTGCTTTAGGGGAAAGGAAAGCCTGCTGGATCACTTGTGCTGTAAGAAATCAGGCAGACCCATTAAGTGCTGGGCAATCCTGGGTCATTTGCTTGGCTTTCTTTATGAACCCTTGTGTCTGGGAAATACTTCAACAGTAGAGGAGTCCTCTGAGGAGGAGGAATGAAAAAATGAAATATGCATGCAGTGAGAATCCTGAAGCATAAATAAAAGACCTGTTTGGGGCTGGTGAGATGGCTTAGTGGCCAAAGGAGCTTGCTACTCAGTCTGACCTCCTGAATTTGAGCCCTGAGACCATGGTGACAGAAGGAAAGAACCTATTCCTGACCTCACACATGTCCCACCCCTCACATCTCTCCCCACCTCCACAAAATAAATATAATTTTTAAAACTAAAAGAAGGGGGTCATCTCAGTCTTGGCGTTTGGTTTTTCTGAAGACTGGCCTCTGGGCTCAGGAGGTTTGAACAGGAGAGGTGAGTGGATGATGAAAGACTCAACGAGGAAAAGGAATGGAAGTGTGCACAGAGAAACTTGTATTATTAATTAGCACCTAGCTTGTTCGTGTCTGGTAGACCATCAAGTAGTAGTTGTTGATAAAACAGTGGGTATTCTGAGAGGAATGAGGACAGGAGAAAATGAGAGGCGGGAGTACAAAGGACACAGGGAAGTAGGAGGGAAAAGACAGGACACCCAGTTCTCAGCCCTTGTTCCTCAAGCTCCTCCCATCCACAGGCTGCCCGTCTCCGGGTTTGGGTTCAGGCTCCATGGTCATACACTGGCTCACTTAGCTTCCCCAGTATTGTGGGCTCTGCTGTGGTCTTGGAAGAAACATCCACCATTTGCACAGTTGATGTTCTGTAGTTTATAATGAGGTGCTGGATATCCTGTTTGACAGAATCACTCCTGCATTACTCTGGTACACAGGTGTCTTCTGATAGACGGCCTGGCCTCAGCCATGGGTACTTTCTGGAGGGAGACTGAGGCAGGAGTAAAAAGATATGGGAGGCAAAAATTAGAGGAAGGAAGGAGCTGAGGGAAGGAAAACAGTTGAAGAGAAATCAAATTCTATTTGGAATCCAGAGTGTTTCTGTAGATGTAGATTGGAAAGTGCCTATGGCAGAGAGGCCAATGAGAGACATCCCCAGCGATCTGTCTCTTGGCCTACCAGGCTCTCCTTTGCTCCAGGAGTTGATGACTCAAAAGGGGTTTCCTAGAAGAAAGACAAGATCAAAAACCTGTCAGTGGTTTCTTTCATGAAGTCATTGAACTTAGGAGACAGTCCCCAGGGGTCATGTTATCTCTGCCTCTTCCACCCCCTAGGTTGGTCTTGAAGATGAGGTTCAGGAAAACTATTATGGAGAATGTCAAAGTAGATTGCAGAAGTGGGATTCTGGCCAAGGGGCACTGAAAATGTTAAGTCAGCAGGTAAGAGTGGCTAAGCAGCCTCTCTCACTGAAAACTTGTTATTCCCTTTCCCATTCCCTCACAGGAGAGGTCCTTCCTGTCCTGTCCTTCCTGGGATTATGGTCCCTCAGTAATTAATCACCTTCCCTATGCTGGTTTTCTTGTTCAGTTTAGAAGAAAGGAGAAAGGTTGGGAATGGTGGCACATGCCTGTGACCCTAGCACTCGGTGATGGAGGCAAGAGGATTGTCCTAAGTTCAGACCAGGCTGGTCTACATAGTGAGTTCCAGAGGCACATCCTGAGACTGATCTCAAGAATGGAAAGGGGTGTTGGGGAGAACTTACTTAGCTCTTCAAGAAACTGTCCTGCAAACAAAAATGAGTAGGTGGGTGATCAGCAGGAGATTCCCCCCAATGACACCTCATATCCTCCCTAGGCAACCCTCCCCTTCCACAGGGACCCATGCACCTCATTAAGTGGTTCTCAGTTTTTCTGAGAATTCTGATGGTGAGCATGGGGACACAGGAGAAAGGCAACCCCAGCCCTGGAATGTAGAACCTTGGTTCCACTCTTTCCCATTCTGGTCTGCCTGAGTTCCCGGCTGCGTAGTGGTTCTGTTTGCTGCCCAGACACTATACCTGCTAGTCTTCTGTGCAGCCAGTTGTAGCAGATGATCAAGGCAACCAGGGGTCCAAGAACAGGCACAATAACAAACAGTGTTATCTTCCAGCAGGGCACCCTCAGGAAGTGAGGATCTGAATGGTAGAACAGAACAGAGTGTTTCCCTCTATATCGTACCCACTCTTAAACCTGAAGCCTTCAAACACCAAAGGACTCGGGACAAAGTACAGAGTCCATGAATTTGGATGAGGTACACTGTTTTTATTTTCATTAACTTCTAATTGAATTTAGCTTTTCCTTTTTAGCTGATTTTATTTAGCATACAAAATCGTGGGTTGCACGACACTGACATTGTTTATATTCAGCTACTCACTCACCCTTCCTCACCCCCATCCCTAGCATTTTTGTTTGCTTTTTCGGAGATAGGGTGTCTTGCCATGCATGGCCTTGAACTTGAGAAATCCTGCCCCAGCCTACCAGGTGCTGGGATTACAGGTCACCAACCTGGCTATCCCTAAGGTTTTCTTATAGTAAAAAGGCAAGCAGCAGGCTAGGTAGGGACGTGGTTCAGCAGAATGAGTGCTCATTCACATGTTGAGGGCCCTGGGATCAGTTCTCAAAAACGCACAGTATTAGCACTGGCTGTATGATTTCAAGATACAAAAATGGTTGAGAATTTAGACATTCAAATCTTATAAGCAAAATCCTGGGGGCTGGGAATGTAGCTCAGTTTGTAGAGCTACATTCTTGTAACTTGCCTTTCATGCACGGAACTCTGAGTTCCATCCCCAGCACAGCATGCGCTAGGCTTGGTGGCTCACACCTCTAATCCTAGAACACAGGAGGTAGAGGCAGGGGGGTCAAAATTCAAGATAATCTTTGGCTATGTAACAAATTTGAGGCCAGCCTGAAAGACATGGCAGTCTGTCTCAAAATAAGTGAATGGGGTCAGCAGGATGGCTTAGTTGGTAGAGGCACTTGCTGCTAAGCCTGAAGACCTGAGTTTGATCCCCAGAACCCACATGATGGAAGGAAAGAACCATGTCTTCCAGATTGTCCTCTGACCTATGTTAGCACCTGCCCACACTCACCCACTCACCCCTACACACACGCACACGCACATTAAAAAATAACTGTATTTTTCTTTGGATGTTCAAAGGCTACATGTGTGTCAAAGACTACGTGTGTGATACCCACGCACTAGCCCACTGTCAGATGCTAGGGTGGGGCCCTCTGTGACAGATGCCAGAAGAATTGAACAGGGTTACCCTTGGCCTCAGAAAGAAAGGTTGTTTAGTAAGATTGCTCAGAGCAGAAATTTTCTGTGCTCTGCTTAGTGCTGTTTTCTAATTTGTATGGAATTTATTCAACAAACATTTGGGTACTCTTCTCTTGTTGGTGTTGTCCTTAGGAACTATGCAATCTGAAGTAAAGAAAATGCAAAGACGATTCTTGAGGGATTAATATTCTAGTTGGTGCATATGCATTTACCTGCACTTGGGAGGTGAAGGCAGAGGGATCAGAAGCCTAAGGCCATCCTTCATGACATAGAGAGTTTGAGGCCAGCCTGAGCCACATGAGCCCTTACTCAGAAAAGGTACAAGTGTGGCTTTACTTTTTCCTTAGAGAAGCCTTCTCTGATAAACTGTGTGCTTGGGTTGTACTCATGAAAACTAACTATGCCATATAAGTGTAGTAGATGACTTTTTAAAAATATAATTTTCTGGGTATGGCAGCATATGTCCCAACACTGGGGAGGCAGAGGCAGGTAAATCTCTGTGAGTTCAAGACCAACCTGATCTACATAGTAAATTTCAGGTTAGCCAGGGTTACATAGTAACGCCATGTTTCAAAAAAATCTTTTTTTTTTTTTTTTATTTATGAATGTATGCCCTGTGCATACAGATGTCTGCTGTGGGTCAGGAAACAGAACTTAGGTCCTCTAAAGGAGCAGCAAGTGCTTTTAACTGCTGAGCCATGTCTTTAGTTCCAGTAGTTGCATCTTGTTAAAGTATATATATATTTTTTCCAACTAGGCAACCAAGTTTATGTGCAAAGGATCTGTTTACCTACCTTTTATAATTCACAAGATGAAAACATATAAGAAATTTATATTTGTGCAATTTAGTGTAGTGCCTGACACTAGAATGTGATACATAAGCTTTTGCTATATTCCTACAGACTTTAAATGCAAAGAATAAAGGTGGAGGGACCTACCTAAGAGCCACTGGTCCTAGTTCCCCAGGCCACAAGTGAAATCCCACAGTGACTTGGGAGGGTTGGGATATGTCTGAACTTACCAAAAGTCCGATGTAGATTCTCTGAAAGAGGAACAGATGAAAATGGATTCAGTTGGGCACTGAGAGGGGATCCTCTCCCTGGACCTATTTAAATCTCTTAAAGCTGGTTCTAGTCCTACACAAAATAAAGCAAGCTATAGGATTTTATATCTACACTGGCTGAACTCAGGTGAAACAATAAGATTTCTAATTTTTAGTTGCTTATAGTTTTAAATACCGACATTCCCAACTGAAGGGATCACAAAGCACTGTGAGGAGAGCCAGAAATGGTCTGAAGAAAGGGGCATTTTGGTTAAGCTAAAAGACTAGACAGGAGGAATTAGGGAAGGGAGGGTGCCTGGAACTCACCGACTTCTGCTCGAAGTTTTCCTAAAATAGAAAAAGGCAACTTTTTAGTTCCCCAGTCTGCTACTGTATGAGGACCCTTCTGCACCCAGCACCTTGGACCTTTGTGTGGGCAACTTCATGATAGCTTGTATCTTAGGAGAGTGGGAAGAGCTCTAGATAAAAGCAAGAATTCAGGCTCTTTCTGTGGGTGTTGTCTGAATTAAATAAGGAAATAAAGAAAACCTGAGCCTGGATGTGAGGGCAATCCGGCTGTGGTGTCGATCATCCCAGTGATTGCCACGGTTGATTGTGCTCCCTTCTTTTCTTACAACTCCCCATGTGTCCCTCCCAAAACTGCTTGTTTGACTAGAGAGAATTAATTGTCTTCTAGAAGAGCAGGGCCTACTGGCCTTTGGTCAAAGGTATAGAAATAGCTGCACTTCATAGCTAGAACCTCCAAAAACTTTTAAGAATGCAAAAGTCTTCAGGACTGTCTCTCAGGAGCCAACAATACTCAAACCACTCAATCATGTTTGGTTTTATTTTTAATTCTCCCCCTCCCCTCTGTGTGTGCACGCGCATGTGTGCATGCCCTGAAATCCAGAAAAGGTTGTCAGATCTCCTGAAGTTATGGGTAGTTGTGAGCTGCCTGACGTATGTGCTAGGGATGGAACTCGAGTCCTCTGTAAGAGCCGTACAAGCTCTTAGCCCTTAAGCTGTCTTTCTAGTCCTATATCATAAGGCTTTATTACTTCTTCTATCACACCTTGCTCAGTTCACATGGCCAAATAGATCACTATTTTGTAGTTAGAAAGCCATACCCCACTTGAAGGAAGAGCTAGACATTTAGTGAGGTACTACTTTATGATTGCATCTACATCAGGCACTTTCCATGACATTATCCTCCTGTAAACTTCCCACAGTTTAAGAGGGAAAATGCTATCCCTGCTTGGTGACTTGGAGAACCTAAGAATTTTCCTCAAAGTTTGGTATCTACAATAGAGTCAGATCCTAGGCTGCCTGGTCTTGTTCTATTCAGCCACAACGGCAGAGGGCCTTTTCCTTGCCAAGGAGCAAGTAACCAAACATTTGGGATGAGTTTAAGGTGAAAGAAGAGACATCACTGTGGTGTTGGGGATGTAGAACAGCATGGAGCACTTGTCTATTGTGCACAAGGCAGGGCCATTGTTGATCTGGTACCTGTCCCCTCTCCATGGCCCAAACACTCCTTGCTGCCTTATCCTCTTATTAACAGAGGAGGTGGAAACACATGACCTGTGCTATGGTACTGGGAAGTACACAGTCTAAGAAGATTCTGACTGGAGGTTCTGGGCACAAAAGAACTTCATCAACAGCTGAACTTGTGTCCACAGTTGAATGGAAAACACAAGGAGAACATTCTATATGGTGAAGACTTCCATTTCAGAATCCTTATGTGAAGTAATGGGGCTGGAGACATGGCTCAAGGGTGAAGAATGCTTGCAGCTCTTGCAACCCGGGATTCAGTTCCTAGTACCCAAGTAGAGCATCTTACAACCAACTATAATTCCAGTTCCAGGAACTCTGACACCTTCTGGCCTCTTAGAGCACCTATACATATGTGTGCACATACGGACAAGCAAGCACACACAAATAAAAATAAATTTGAAAGTTTAAATTTCCATTTTATTTTATTTTTAATTTTGTATAGGTGTGTATATCTCCATGTAGGTATATGCACGTGAGTGCAGATGCCCAAGGAGGCCAGATATGTTAGGTCCCATGGAGTTAGAGTTACAGATGGTTGTGAGCTTTATGGTGTGGATACTGAGTCCTCTAGAAGAAGAGCAATTGTTCTTAACCACTGAGCCATCTCCCCAGCCCTTTGAAGAGACTACTCTCCCAGTTTCATGAGGTTGTTAAGGACAATGGAGGGCTGAGCTCTACTGCCTGTAACATGCCATTTGAGCAAGTCACTGAACCACCCCTGGATTCAATTTCTTCCTCTGCAATGAAGCTGTTACATGTCAGTCTTACTTTTCAGGGTCCTATCTGAAAGTGTTCAGTGAAACTTGTTATGTAGTCCTGAACTCAGAAACCTTAAAAATGAACTATCCCTTAAGGACAGGAAAGGATCCTGACAAACCCAATCACTGCTCATACCTCTCAGTCTGTGCTGCAGAAAGAGGAAGACCAGGCCTACAGAGATCTGCAGCAGGAGTGCAGGCAGAAGTGCGATGAGGACCAAAACCCCAGGGTTGATCCAGTAGAAGGGATCTGAAAGGCAGAAGGGACATCACCCAGCTTGCTTCCCCATCACCCTGTACAGAGCCTGTGCTGCAGTGAGTTGGGTTGAATAAAGGAATAAACCTTAAGATTTACAACATAAAAATTGTAGGCAGATTTTTTCTGTCCCTCCTGCCAGCTCCCAAATCATGAAATGGAGACATTATTAATTTTGAAAGCTTGGCCAATAGCTTGGGCTTGTTTCTAACTAGCTCTTATAACTTAAATTAAACCATTTGTATTAATTTACTTTTGGCCTTATGGCTTTATTGCCTTTACTCTGTACTGCCCATGCTGTTTTCATGCTTCCTCTGTCTCTGGCTCAAGATGCTCCACATCTCTGCCCTTCTTCTTAGTGTACTCTCTGCCCCCAAAATCTTGCCTAGCTATTGGCCATTCAGCTTTTTATTAAACCAATCCAAGTGACAAATCTTCACAGTGTATCAAAAGATTATTCCACAACACTCCCCCTTTTCGTCTAAATATAAAGGAAAGGTTTTTAACTCTAACATCATAAAACTATAAGCAATAAGAGCAATTATCAGGTAGGAATTACATTTACAATATCCAGTCCATATGTATTTGGCATATTTTGAGAAAATACTCTATTATTTATTCTATCTTGATGAGTCCAAAGCTCTGATTTAATCTACCTTCTGTCATAACCAAGGAAAACTATAACTGACTATCTAGTCTTTAACTCCATCAAAGAACCCCAGAAGGATATAATATTACCTTAGTAAACAGGAAGTGTAGAGCAAGCAACATCCAAAACGAAAAATGACAGAAACACTAGGGCATCCATCTTCGGCCTACAGGCCTAGAATATCAACCAGACTTTTTTATGAAGCAGGAATTTTTGAAGGACTGTCCTACCCTGTCTTGGCAAAGTTCAGCAGTTGCTTTTCTTACACTGGGGGAGAGGTTATGCTTTTGTTTCCACAGGAAATGAAAGCTGTGGATTCCTTACAGATAAATAAAGATCAGATTTGACCAAGGGAGACCTCCTGAGTATCTTGGCTCCGGACATGGGGGAGGAAGCCAAAAAAGACTACAGTAAAGGTGCCATGTAAGCTGATCCCTTGACATGGGAACAGCTCTGAGATGAGATGAGACATGATAAATCCTGTTGGATACAGAATCCTCATGATATTATTACATGCCATCCTTTCATATAGCATGGATAAAGATTTATATTACAGTTTGATTACACAGTCCAAATGGACTTATAAAGTTGACATATGCCTTTTACCTGCTCAAACATAAAACAAAAAAAATCATCTTTAACTGGCTTGTGTACAACATATAGTCCATACTTGTGTTAATGCAGATATGTATGTTACCTTTGAAAGTTTATGTGTTTTCAGAGCAAGGGGACCAGACACCAATGAAAATAGGTAGCCCAGGTGATCCAGCCTCTCAGAATATCTCTGTTGTAGTTTCCTCAGAGTTCTACATACAGAATAGCTTCAAGGCTGCTGGCTGAGATAGTCCAGCCTCACAGACTATTCTAGCTAGGACTTGACTATTATCCTAATTTTCTCAGGGTCCCCCAAAGATTCCAGCAACCCCAGACAACAAGAAGCAGTTTAGAGAACATAACACTCACATTCCCAAGAGTTGGGGTGGATGGTTTTTGATCATTTGTTGGGTTATGGATGTTTGTATTGATTAGGGGGGTTGGTCACAACTTGTTATTGGTCATGGCCAGGGAAGATTCTAAACAAAAGAAATTAGATTCAGGGATCTCGTTCTCAAAAGAAAAAGGGAGACATAGAAATGATAGGATAAAATGGTAGATTATTGAATCTACTTTTAAACTAAAAAAGCAACTACTAGTCTTAAATATTTTACATTGGTATGAATTTTTATATATTGATACAAATCTAATGTTATTTTTGTTATACTGTATATATGCTTCTATTCTTATTTAAGATATTTTTGTAGTTCATGTGTTTCCATTAGTTTGGCTATTTGTCTCTGTGCTTTATCCAACCTTGGTCTCAACAATGAACCAATGACTGGGGGGCCTCCAACTGGATCAGGCCCTCTGAATAGGTGACACAGTTGATTGTCTTGATCTGTTTGGGAGGCATCTAGGCAGTAGGACCAGGTCCTGTGCTCAGTGCATGAGTTGGCTGTTTAAAACCTGGGACTTATGCAGGGACACTTGGCTCAACCTGGGAGGAGGGGACTGGACCTGCCTGGACTGAGTCTACCAGGTTGATCTCAATCCTCAGGGGAGTCTTTGCCCTGGAGGAAATGGGAATGGGGAGTGGGCTGGGGGGAAGGGGAAGGTGGTAGGAGGGGGGAGAACAAGGGAATCCGTGGCTGATATATAGAATTAAATTATATTGTAAAATAAAATAATAAAAAAAAGAAAAAAGAAAAAAGATATTTTTGTATATTGATACAAATTTTAAGGTTATTTTTGTTAGAGCATACTGTACATACATTTCTACTCTTGTTTAAGGTATTGTACCTATGCAGCTCATTTAACAATGTAATGTCAATTTCTAGTCCTTGAAAGTTATTACAAACTATTTAGGATAATAAAGAAATGCAGGTTAATAGTTAGTCACCTATAATAATCAAACTTGTAGTCATATCAAGTATGTTTTCACAGTCAAACAGAGATATATTTTAGATAGACAGATGGTCTTCAAACACTTCCAAGACCTGTAGAATATAGCATTTAAAATGTTTTGTTAACATAGGACTTTTCTTGACAATGAGACACGTCTGCTCCTAGCAGCACCAATTTACTTCAGATGAGCACCAAAAAAACTCCATATAGAGTTTACTTTTAATGTGGCAAAACTAGCCATTTGGGCGAGAAACTTCCCTTGTCTTGATTGCTTACAGTATGCTTTCCAAATTGGACAAGCAGGACACAAAGAAAAAAGACTGCTGAACTTCAAGACAAGGTGAGACAGTCCTTCAAAATTTCTGCTTCACAGAAAAGTCTGTCAG
The DNA here is from genome assembly GCF_049852395.1 of Peromyscus maniculatus bairdii. Classification (NCBI taxonomy): domain Eukaryota; kingdom Metazoa; phylum Chordata; class Mammalia; order Rodentia; family Cricetidae; genus Peromyscus; species Peromyscus maniculatus. The sequence continues at coordinate 909,868 of NC_134872.1, read as the reverse complement.
ATATTCTAGGCCTGTAGGCTGAACATGGATGTCCCAACATTTCAGAGGAACCTTGGGGTGACTGTCCAGGCAGCCAGATGTCTCTGTCACTTCTTAGTTTTGGAAGTGGCTTGCAATGCACTTCCTGTTTACTCAAATAATATTATATCCTTCTGGGGTCTTTGATGGAATTGAAGATTAGATAGTTATAGTTTTCCTTAGTTATGATAGAAAGTAAATTAGGTACAAAACTTTGGACTCATCAAGAAAGGATAGATAATGGAGTATTTTCTCTAAATTTACCAAATACAAATGGACTGGACATTGTAATATAATTCTTACTTGATAATTGTTCTTATTGTTTCTTTTGTTAAAATTAATACCTTTCCTTTCTATTTAAACAATACCTAATAATTGTTCTTATTGTATACAGTTTTACTATGTCAGAGTCAAAACCTTTCCTTTTTACTTAGACAAAAAAGGGGAAATGTGGAATAATCTTTTTATACACTGTAAAGGTGTGTGTCTCTGATTGGTTTAATAAAAAGGTAGGCAGGATTTCCAGGCACAGAGGACACTGGGAAGAACAAGGGTGGAGCTGTCAAGCAGACAAAGAGGAAGCAGCATGGGCAGTACAGAGTAAAGGTGATAAAGCCACGAGACAGAGAGTAGATTGATAAAAATGGGTTAATTTAAGTTATAAGAGCTAGTTAGTAACAAGCTAAGCTATCAACCGAGCTTTTGTAATTAGTGATATGTCACTATGTCATTATAGGGGAGCTGGCAGTCCTGATGAAAAGGTCTGACTACACAAAATGCTGACACATCCAGGCATGGTGCCATGAGCCTGTAAACCCAGCATTCAGGAGCCTGAAGCAGGAGGATTGCTGCAAGTCACAGGCCAGCCTGTATGACCTGTCTCAAAACAAAAAACAAAACCCAAAACAAACAAACAAAAAAACAAACCATAGACTGGAGAAACAAGTTTGGCCTTATTTTGATGGTAAAGTGGGCTTGTTTCTAGTGAGGGATAATGTGGCCATTGGTTTTGTTTTGTTTTTAAACCAGGGCAAGTCTGCTCTTGAGGTCCCCTTGCCCTCCAGCCTCTAGCCCCCAAATGCTGGGATTACAGGCCTGTGCTGCTACTCTCCAAATCTTATTCAGTGTCGTGAATGAAACTCCACCCCTTCCCCTCTCTCTCAGACAAGCAAAACCGGAGATGACTGGAGGGATTTGGAATGTGGAGATCCCTCAAAGAAAAGCATTCTCCCTTGTTTAGTGTGTTCTGCCCCCTCCTCCATTTTTCTTTCTTGTAACGTGCAGGGCCTCAGTGAGTGTGCTGGAGTTGGCAGTTGAACTGGGAATTTGCTGAGCAGAAAGAGGGAAAATCTGTATTCTGAAGTTCTGACCCTCCGCTTCTTTGTGAGTAAAAATTCCCCAGCAAAAACAGCTGTCTGAGAACATTCTGTGGCGCACAGCTATTTTCATGTCCCTGCAAGCTGTCTCTAGAAATAGCGCTTTGTTACTGGGCATACAATGCATCTTCTGGTCTCAGCCTGGCAACAGTCACCCCCACCTCAGATACAAAAACGATGGATTGTGTGATGCTCATGCTGCAGGTGGTGAGGAGGAAGGGGCAGGATCAGAGGCTCAGCTCAGAACACTTTTGTTCTTCAACTACATAGCAATTAACTTTCAAAGCTCCCTCTTGTCTATTTTTCCTATCACACTTTTAACTATTCTGAGGCAGGACAAATAATAATAACTCCAAAATCAGCTATCACACAAAGCATACTGAAAATGAAGTCATGAAAATGAAGCAGTGATGCTAAAACTATAGGTCTCCCCGACCTATGTGTGTGCTTAATTTTTATTTTATTTTTATTTATGTGTATATTTGTGTGGGGGTATGTGTGGGTGCCTTTGGGGGCCAGAGGAAGGTATCCGATCTCCCAGAGCTAGAGTTATATGGGTACTGGGAACCAAACTCTGGTCCTCTGCAAGAGCAGAAAAAGCTCTTAACCACTGAGTCATCTCTCCAGCCTTTTTTGTTTTGTTTTGTTTGAGACAGTCTCTTATAACATAGGCTGGTGTATGGCTTTTCTTTGTCCTGACTTTAACTTCTAAGTGCTGGGATTAAAGGCTTCAGGTTCTAAGATCCGTTTATGCAGTGCTGGGAATTGAACCAGTGTCTACTTGCATTCTAGGCAAACACTCTACTAACTGAATTATCCCTGCCATATATTTAACACACAAACACACACACACACACACACACACACACACACACACACACACACACACGAATTATATACCTGTCATATAATACACACATATATGCATATATATACATATACATATATACTATGTATATATGTATATATGTGTGTGTACATGTATGTAAATACACTCAAACACAGGGACATGTTTTTTTCCCCTAGATTCTATGGCTTGCTTATGTCACTCAACAAGTTCTCATGGGAAGCACCCAAGCTATCTGGTATGACTCTAAAACAATCATTTTAAGCTGAGCATGGTGACTCATGCTTTTAGTCCCAGCACACCAGAGGCTGTGGATGGAGGACTGCCCAAGTTATATATATAAAAGCTAGCTGTGGTAGCACATGCCTTTAATCTCAGCTCTTAGTGCTTAGAAGGCAGAGACGGAAGAACTACTGTGAATTCCAGGCCAGCCAGGGTTACATATTGAAAAGCCATCATTAAAGGAAGACAAACAAGCAAGCAAGCAAACAAACAAAAAACCAAACCAAACCAAAACTGAAGTGCAAAATCATTTGTCTATCTTAGATACCATCTCTTATTTAATGTTGTTTTCTTATCCATGAACACTGACTTTGATTCCAGTTTCTTTCCCATTTCAAATAACAAAATAACCAACAGCCACAGCATAGAAGTCCCTGTTTACTGTAACTGATCTCAGAAGTGACATGTTTGGGTTGAAAGACCTTAGCTGAATGGCTGAAGGCTGATGGTGAGGTCAACTCCTCCACAGGTCATACTGTGTAATGAATATGGGAATCATGAGAAGGATATTTAGATCATTAAGTTAAGAAGCCTAAGGGAGGGATTGTAGGGGAGAATAGAAATTATTCATCCACCTTGGCAAACTCACCTTCCACTTTCAACTCCATTGCTGCCTCCTCTTGGTAAGAGTGATCTCTGAAGAAGCAGGTGAAGCCTCCTTCATCTGAGAACCTCACGTTCTGAATCCTGAGGGTAACCTTTCCCTCACCGATACTGTCTTTCAGAAGCTCTGTGCGTCCCCGATATTCAGGTGCCTGCTCTGCATCTTGGTCTTTGCCATTTCGGTAGAGATGAACCACTCTAGAGAAGGGAGGACGGTACCACCCCACCTCCATGCCCGAGGCATTCTTCCCAGGAGATATTCGGCATGGCAGTTCTGCTTCATCCCCAACTAAAGCCCGGATGGGATGCCCTGGTCCTACCACTCTGAACTGTCCTGTCCAAGACACCAAAGAAAACAAACCAAGAGTCAGATGTGACAAGTTCATCATAGGAAACCTACTTCAAAAAAAGAGTAAGAGAGAGGAAAATCAATTTTTAATTTTTATTTTATTTATTTTTGAGTCAGGGTCTCACTATATAGCCTTGGCTGACCTGGAACTCAGAGATCTGCCTGCCTCTGCCTCCCAAGTGCTGGGATCAAAGTTGTATATATATATATATATATATATATTGTGTGTGTGTGTGTGTGTGTGTGTGTGTGTGTGTGTGTGTGTGTGTATTTGTCTACATCAGCACTCATAAGAGTGCAGGTGCCCTCAGAGGCCAGAGGCATTTGGTCCCCCTGGATCTGTAGTTTCGGGGTGTTGTGAGCAACCCCATGGATGTGGGTATTGGTAACCAAAATCCAGTCTTTTGTAAGGGAAGTACATACTCTTTACTACAGAACCATCTTTTCCAGCCCCTACTTACTAATTTTGAGACATGGTCTTGCTCGAGCTGGCCTTGAACTCACAACAATCCTCCTGTCTCAACTTTTCAAGTGCTGGAATTATGAGCATGTGCCACCATGCTTGGTTTAGGACAATCAATTTTTTTCTTTTAAGGATTTTGTGTCTGTGCCAGTGTGGATGAATGTGTGACTGCCCTTGGAATCGAGAAGAGGTTACAGGTAGTTATGAGCTTCCCCATAGATATTGGTGCTGAGAACCCAACCTTGGATCTTCTGCAAGAGCAGCAAGCATGCTTAGCTTCTGAGGCATCTCTTCATCTCCCCATTTTTGAGACATGGCACTTGAAGCTCAAGCAGGCCTTAGTCTTTCATGTAGCTGGGGGTGACTTGAATTTCTTCTGGTCCTTCTGCTTCCATTTCACAAATGCTGGGATTGCAGGGGCTCAGCATCACACCGGGTTGAGGAGTTTTAAATGGAATTCAAGAGCCTCAGCAAGCCTCGTTTTTAAACTTTGAACATATACAAAGTAAGCAGTCTCTAGTTAAAGATATGTTCTGAATGTCTAGCATAGAATGTTCCAACATGAAATCGTCTGGACAATGGCTTCCACTTCTCTGCCAGCTGTGTTCATCTGACTCTTCAGCTCTGATTCTCGCCTCCACCTTGGAATGTGACCTGCTCCTCCTAAGTGCTTCCCAGTTTTCTGTCCTCACATTCTTGTTCCCTGTGAAGTCACGCACTCTGGAAATAACTGCGTCATTCTACAGCCTCGCCCCAGCTCTGGATCCTTCTTTGAACATCTTCCCAGTGAGATTCAGCTACTGGCAAGAAAGTGGGGTTCTTCCTTAGAGCAGGGTGTCCTTAGGAGGTGCATGGGCTAGGCCTCCATCAATCATATGGGTCCCTGAGGTAGGACTCTGTCTTCTGTGTTTTTATTTCTCCCCCTAGTTGGGGAACAGGAACCTGTATACAAACTTATTACTGCCTGATTCTGTCTCAAACATAATGAGATGCTATAACTGAAATATTTAAAAAAATTATTTTATCATTCAGGTTATCAGGCCTAGAGGCAAGGACCTTTACCCAGTGCGCCACCCCCCTGACCCTCAACAAACATTCATTGAGATTTACTACAAACAGGCACTGCAGTGATGTACAAAAGACTTTCTCGCATTTGAAACTCTGACGGCGACTCCAAGAATTTAGTTTTTTCTCCTTTGAAAGGTGAAAAACCAAAATGAGGTTTGGCTGGGGGATAAAGCTCAGTAGTAAAGTATGAACTGAGCTTGTACAAGGCCCCCAGTTTGATTCCCAGCACTGTATGAATGGGAGAAAGTTTGAATTGGATTCCACAAGAAGTTAGGAAGGTTTCTAAGGAGGGAAACCATGCCAGTAGACTTAAGTGCAGATAAGAAACTCATATAGACATTTGAGAATGATTAAAGGCGGTAAGCCCAGAACACCTCCTTTCTGTTCTTAGGTCTATGTAGGGCTGGAATTAGCATGCTTACCTGCATAGCTGGATGCCAGCTGGAGGAGGAGGAGCAGGGAGAGGAGGCAGCTGGATAGAGAAAAGCTCCACAAGCTGGCCATCATCTTCATGGTTACTGGGGACAGAGTCCCTGGCAGCAGGGTCAGGCCACGCTGAAGCCCTCAGGCTGCATGTCTCCTACTCCAAGAAGCCTGATGGGAGCCTCTGGGAGGGCACTACTGCCCAGGCCCTACCTCCATCCAGGCATTACACAGCTGTGCCCAGAGGAATGGCCCCACGTCACCCCTGACAGACATTTGCACAAAAGGACTACAGATCCATTGATGACCAGGGTTTGCCTCCACACCCCCCTCACAGCACTGGAGCAGTGGCTGACTGGTACTGGGCCATTTCCCTTTTCCCCTCCCTAGATCCAGGCTTGGGAAGGGCATGTAGTGGGTGTTCAGTGGTGATCAGAAGGACTTGTTTGTGGAGTTTGTAAGGCTTCTCTAATTCCTCTTGCTACCAAGAACTATCTGGGGGAGAGTGATTAGTGAAGGTTTTTTAAAAATAATAAAAAACAAACATTCAGCCTTGACTTGCTGTGTCAGTTGTCTTTGTGTGTGTGTGGCAGTATCATACATACCAGCTTGTCCACCTTGCCTAGTCCCCTCTTCCTCTTCCCCAACCCCCACTCTGAGACAAGGTCTCCCTATGGTTGGCTGCCCTGGAACTTGACATGTAGACCAGGCTGGCCTTGAACTCACAGAGATCCACCTGCCTCTGTGTCTTAAGTGCTGGGATTAAAAGTGTGCACACTTGTTATGTAGAACTGAATAGTATTGTAAAATAAAACAAATAAATAAAAAAAAGTGTGCACACCATGCGCAGCCTCTTCTTTTTGCATATATTTGTTAATTGTGATATGAATGTATATGTTACTTGTTCAAAGGTGTGTGCATACATGTGGAGGCTAGAGGTTGACATCAGATGTTTTCAACCATTCTCCACTTTATTTACAGAGATATGTCTCTCATTGAAGCACCTCCTGAGCTGGGATTATAGGTGGGCCCTCATAACTGCCAGTGTTTTAAATGTTGGTGCTAGGGATCTGAACTCCGATCCTTAGTCTTGCACGTCAAGTGCTTTTTCCTCTGAGTCATCTCCCTGGCATCTCTCCTCTATGTCAATCATGCTCTCGCCTGTAGCAGATCCAAACTCCCATCTTTATGCTTAGACATGGGACAGTTCACTTGAGTTTAGTCAGCTTCTTACCAGCAGAGGATGGATGTGATTTGTTGTTGTTGCTGCTGTTGAAAATTGGGTTTTTTTTTGTTTTGTTTTTGTTTGTTTCCTTTTGAGATAGGGTCTTACTCTGTAGCACAGGCTCACCTGGAACGAACTATGTAGCCCAGACTAGTCTCAAAGTTGCAGGTATCTTCTTGTCTCTTCTTTTATAGTGCTGGGGTTGCAGGTGTGAGCCATTGTTCCCAGCTCTCAAAGATTATATTTGAGAAAGTCACAAGGTGGATATTAAGAGCTAATAGTCATTTGTGTCCAGAAAGGCAGCACTGATGAGAAAGAGAATCAGTAATTGTCAGTCAACATGGGCTTCAGGAACAGGTCCAGCATGCAGATACATACCCAGGCTTGGCATTGTTCACAGCTGAAAATGCTATCTGTAATGAAGATATGACCTTCTTGTTTTCTTGTTTTGAAACAGGGTCTTACCTGGCTTGTAACCCAGGCTTGTGCCCTCATGCCAAGTATGGCCTATTTTCTTTTTCAAACATAGAATTAGGTTGGGTTGTTGTTGTTGTTGTTATTATTAGTGTGTGTGCGCCTCTTTCTTATATCCTAGACAACATTTGTTACTATTTTTGTTCTTGATGATAGCCATTCTGACTGGGGTGAGATAGAATCTCAAAATCATTTTAATTTGCATTTCTGTTTTTTTTTCTAGGAGATCTTTCCTTATCAGCACCCAAATAATACCCTTGTTATTTTTACACAAATGCACAGTATCTTATTGTACATACATTTCATACTAATCTATCTAGGCATTCTGCAATGTTTAGGTTGCTACCTTAAAAAACAATCTACTGGACTGAAATAAAAAGTGTATTTAGTCAATTTAAACTAATAACCATTTAACAGCATGGTATATGCTGGGCTCAATTATAAAATATAATAATCTTACAGGGTTTAGGGCTCCCAGAAGCAGGGTAAGAGAGATATCCATTAATGACCCCCTGAGCAGTTTAGGATGTCCAGTCTCCTCTCAGGGACAGAAATAGCTCAGGTACCATTCCTCTGATCAATAATTAGAGTCCTGAAGTTCCCCATTGGCTTTATAAGATATTTATTATGAAGGAGAAGTCCAGTTCTAATGTTTTTCAATCTGTTAACAGCTACCTAACAATGGGACCCTGACTACATGCCTATGAGGTCTACTCTGCTTGTATCATAGTGGTGTGCATGAATGTGAAGAGTCCACTGTGACCCAATGACTGATAGACTGTCAATAGTTATCTCCATTTAGTCAGATGCCTCATAAGTCTGCTGTAGAAATAATATGCTGATGTGAACCAGCTTGATTCAGTTTTCTATCAAATGTGTGCTTGAGAAACAGACGTTAGACGCTGCATATGGTCGAAAGCTGCATATTGACTCAGTTGTGCCCTACCCTTTAGTTATTAGATTCACTTTTTTTTGTTATGTCCAGGCTGGCCTGGAACTCACTCTATAGCTGAGGATAACTTTAATCTACTGAGCCTATGGCTTTGCCTTCCAGATGGGGAGATTACAGAAATGTGCCACTATGCCTGCCAGGTCAGAGTGTCACCTTTTCCACTTAACAAGAATGGGGGTCTGGAACCTGAAGCTCACCTCCAAATAAAAGACACAAAGACTTGAGCTCTCCAACTATCAAATGAAATAGAATTATATATAAAACAACTCTGCTGTTATCCCACAAAACCGGACTCTTTGTTTTTTCAAGTTGAGGGGCCTTTAAGGGGACCCTCTTTTCCTCAGCCGGGATTCAATCCAGAAAACTGTTTAAGAAACAACTGAGAAGCCAGGTCCCCTTTCTTCTAGGAAAGGACCAGCTAGCCTATCTTAGTTAATTGGAGATCCTTAGCCTTTGTACTATGACTTTTTATAAATTTTGTATAAATACACTTTGGCCAAAATGTAAACTAATCTATTTTCCTTTATCAGTTTGCTTCAAACTTCTTTTAAAACATAGGGAAATTATGCAGAGGATTTAATGAATCGAAGAGAAGAGCAGCAGTGTGGGATCTGAATACTTGCTGCTGTGGAAGTGGGGTGTGTGAGTGGGTGGCCTTACTTTCATTTTGTTGTGTTTATTTTTATTATTTTTTTAAATTTGTTTATTATGTATACAGTATTCTGCCTGCATGTATGCCTGAAGGTCAGAAGAGGGCGCCAGATCTCATTACAGGTGGTTATTAGCCACCATGCAGTTGCTGGGAATTGAACTCAGGACCTCTGGAAGAGCACTCAGTGCTCTTAACCTCTGAGCCATCTCTCCAGGCCCCTTGTTGTGTTTATTAAGTTCAGTGTAGAAAATCAGAAAAAAAATCAGTTACGCTCTATGACTGTCTTAGTGTTCTGTTGCTGTGAAGAGACACCATGACCAAGGCAGCTCTTATAAAAGAAAGCATTTAATTGGGGCTTGCTTACAGGTTCAGAGGTTTAGTCCATCATCAGCATGGTAGCACCCAGGCAGACATGGTAGCTGAGAGTTCTGCATCTGGATCCATGTGGAGAGAATGAGACACTGGGCTTGGCATGAACATTTGAAACCCTAAAGTCCACCCCCAGTGACATACTTCCTTCAACAAGGCCACATCTCCTAACCCTTATCAATTAGTGCCATTTCCTAGTGACCAAGCATTCAAATCTATGAGCCTATGGGAGTCGTTCTTATTCAAACCACCGCATCTACTGATGATTAAAATGTCACACTTCAAGTCTTCTTAGCGGGGCAGGCAAGGTGGTGAGTGCTATCATGTCGGCACTTGGTGGTAGTGGCAGGCTGATACTTGGCTACAAAGTACAGTGAAATCATGGACAGCCTGGGCCTAAACAACATGGAAACCCCAAATAAAACAAAACAAATAGAAAAGAAATTCTTATGTGTCTTCTGTTATCGTAATAATAATTATTATTGTTAGGAAAAGTTACCATATTTTTATGTTTTATAGAGAATATCACGTAGTTTAGTGAGTCAAGGGGGCCGGCCAAGCACTTGCTTGCTTTCCATTCTAAATGTGGGGTGGGGTGGCGGTTTTGGGCTATCCTGGGGAAGAAGCGGTTAGCTGTTTGGTAGGTAGGGGCAGGGCGCGGCTGCCCCCTGGGACAGCTGAGTATGAGAATTCAAAGGGACATTTTACTATGTCTTCCTCACAGTGTAAAAAATTTCTTCAGCCAGGTCTACAAAACGAGTTCCAGGACCACCGGGATACAAAGAAAACTCCTGACTCGAAACAAAACAAACAAACAAAACCGGAATTTCTTTATCGGAGCTGCAATCATCATGGAAAAAGACCCCCAGAAGGCGCTTCCCGTTCTGGATCGGAAAGCCAGAAGGGAACTTTTTCCTTCAGCATCTTTCCCCTGTCCTCCCCATCCTTGCATTTCCCTGAGACCTTTACAGCAGGCCCTTGCCAGGAGGGGGTGGAAGAGGCATCTAGTCTGCCCAGCAACAGCTGACGTACATGGCCTGATCACCCTGATTGGTTGCTAGGAGGGGCCTGTACCGTCTGCCAGCGTCACTGTGACACCCCGTCCCCCCAGGCAAGACCTTATTTGCCTTTCGCTTCAGACTTGCCGCTTCTGGTCACCTGCTTGTCCTCCACTGACCTCTTCGTGTCTGTTTCTGTGCAGTGTGGACCCGGGGGCCATCAAGACCCAGGCTGGGGAGGCCCGACTGTCAGTCACCACGGTGGCTCTGACGCCAGCGACTGTGTGCGCAGGCGGTTTCCCAGCTGAGCAGCTGTCACGTTGCAGACCATCTTGGAACCTTACAGGCTCTCCCCGTTGTTTTCTTTTCTGGGGGTCGACCTAGGATCTAAAAGACTAGGCAGGCACTCTACCTCTTAATTATAGCCCATCCCAGTCTGTTTTTCTAGTAGAGAAAACGATATGATGGGGTAATTATGTGTCCTGGAATTCCTAGAGCTCTTTGAATTCTTATACTAATATGAGAGACCTTGCTTCTTTATGTCAGAAGTGGAATTCTCAGATGCAGATTCTGTATCTACACTTTACTAGCCTAAAGGGTCCTGCACATAGGTTAAAGAAATGTTAATTTCTGTATTTACAAAATGGGGACTATTGAAGAACCAGCCTGCCTGCATCATAGGCTTAAAAGCCATCTTACAGTGAAGACAAACTAGGTTTATTCCTGTTTATGGTTAAACCTCTGTCTTTTCAAGGATTGCACTATGCTCCCACCTGTAACCTTAACTGCAAAATGGTTCTGGACTGCCGGTTCCAGGAATGGCAATCATGTCTTTTTTCAAAAAGTTGTTTATAACCATCTTGCAACCCTACCTGTTGTTATGACTACCTGTAGTTGATTGTCTTTTACTCTTTACTCTTTGGGGGGCCCACCACCCAGCTCCCAAATAAATCACACACAGAGGCTTGTTATTACTTATGAATGCCCAGCCTTAGCTTGGCTTGTTTCTAGCCAGCTTTTCTTAAATTATCCCATCTATCTTTTGCCTCTGGGCTTTTAAATTTTTCCTATATACCTTTCTTTACTTACTACTCCATGTGGCTGTGTAGCTGGGTGGTTGGCCCCTTTTCTCACTCCTTCATTCTTTCCTCCCAGACTTCTATTTATTCTCTCTGCCTGCCAGCCCCGCCTATCCTTTCTCCTGCCTCATTGTTGGCCATTCAGCTCTTTATTAGACCAATGAGGTGTTTTAGACAGGCACAGTAACACAGCTTCATGGAGTTAAACAAATGCAACATGATAGAATGCAACACATTTTTGCATCATTAAACAAATGTTCCACAGCATAAACAAATGTAACACATCTTAAAGTAACATTCTACAATGACTACCTGTTGCGTTGTTTTGGCCACCTATTATGTCCTGCTCCTGTAACCTGGCCTATTTCCCCCTATTTGGGAACCTCCTACCGATAAGGTATTAAAAGCCTTGTCTTCCTCACAATCAGTGTTGGCCTCTTTTACCCTTCCTTAGAGTGAGGAGGCCTATGTACACAAATAAAGAAACTTGCTATAATTAATTGCTCGCTTTAATTAATTTGGCCACGATAATTTGGGTTGGTGGTCTCTCTTCTCCCATCTTTGGGGTTAACACTATACCACTCACTTCATGAGACAGAGGTTCTGTGAGACAAGGTACATACAGTGCTAAGTGTTGTGTCTGGCTCTCGGAGAAACAAAGATATACTATTCTGAACCTGTGCACAGAATGTTAGCCTATGAGGGAAAGATTTTGTCTTATTTTCCCCTGAATACTAACCCCACCCCATTTTCTCCTTCTTCTGGGCATGTAATAGTGAGAGACATGTAACAGAGTAAGTTTTTGAAAAGAATGAACCACAACCACCCCACCCTTTCTTTACATACTCAACCTCAATAAACTTGTGAAAAGAGTGAGTGAGGAGGGCCCTGGCCCCCGTTTTGGGTAGCTGTTGTCTTGCTTGCTAACCTTGACCTTGATATCCTCCCCATGCTAATTCCCTGCCAGGTTCCACCCTCCTGAATGCTTAAGGGAAGTTCCTTGTCTGTGTATCCTGCATAATGGGCGTTAACAGCTTAGATGCAAGATTGTAAAACATCTGTATCAACTTCTGCCCTCTGGGGTTCTCCCATTGTGCTGTAAGCCTGTTTTAAGACCTCTTCCCTCCTTCAATAAACAGCATTCAGCATTTAAAAAAAAAGTATGAGTGAGGGGTATAAAGGGTTGATCTGGGAAGAGTTGGGGTGTGAACATGATCAAAATACATAGCATGTATGTGTGAAATTCTCAATAAATTAACAAAAATATTATATTAAAAAGGAATGATGGACAAGAGGCTGGGGCTGGGGGCTGGCTTGGGGGCTGGTATGTATAATACCTCAGTTGGTAGCATGCAGAAAGCCCTAGTTGTGATTACGGATGCAAAGCCAGCCTCAGAGGGTTGAGGCCAGCCTGGGCTAAGTAACTTTATTTCTCAAGTAGATAGACAGACAGACAGACAGACAGACAGACAAACCAAGGGCAAAATGGTCATCTCTAACCTTCACATTCAATTCTTTTTCATGCAGTGATTTTTCCCTTAGACACCTTCCTGAATTCTAACCCTACATCAACACCAGCACTTTCACTTGATCTAGGTTACAAATAACTTGTATTTTTCCAGCTTTCTCCCTCCCCCTACACCCTGTATTGGGGATCAAGACTAAGAGCCTCAGACATGCTAGTCAAGTGCTATACTACTGAGCTACACAGCCAGTCCTAAAGAACTGGTGAAAGAGGATGTGGGAGGGAGGAAGTGGTATTTGACCTGTGATAAAACAGCTTTGATTGCCTTTCAGGGGCCAGGCACAAAGGTGGGGTACCTAGAGTTTGTGCCCCCTCACCACACCTTTCCCCTTTCCTTAGTGTTATTCTCCACATTCATTTCTACAGCTTCTAAGATTCAATTCCTAAATTCTTCTCCTTGTGTCATTTCCCTCCAGGAAGAAAACATTAGTTTTCCCCACAAGTGGCCCTTTGTGCATCTGCATCTGCCAGGTACTTCTGGACCTGAAGCTCTCAGTCCCAAGGCTCTTCAAGCATCCCAGGGTCAGACAAGAAAATGATAGATTTTTACAAAACTGTCCAATCTACTTGAGTCAAGATTTAAGCTTAGTTATTTGGTGCAAAATTTAAGCCTAGCTCCTTGGCACTTTTTTTGTTTGTGAGACATGGTCTCATATAGCCCAGGCTGGCCTAGAACTCTTGAGTCTGATCTTAAACTTTTGATCCCCCTGCCTCTACTTCCCAAGTGTTGGGACTACAGTTATGTATCACACATATGATTTATGCAGTGCTGGGGACAAAAGACAGACAAAGCAAAACACCCAACACGTTAGGCATGCTAGAAAATACCATGACAACTGAGCTGCTTCTCCCTCCTGATTTACTTGAGACTGGGTCTCAGTCCATAGCCCTTGTTGGCCAGGAACTTGTTTTATAGATCAGGCTGGCCCCAAACTTGTGCCAGCCCTCCTGAGTGCTAGGATTACTGTTCTATGCCACCATGCCCAGTTCAATATTTCTTGCTGAGTAAATTATATGACAGCCATCTTGACTAAGTAGAGTAGTATATTTTGTTTGTCCTTGGTTCTCAGTTATCTCTGTTATGTACTTCTGGCTGTCCTGGAACTTGATATGTAGACCAGGCTGGTCTTAAACTCACAGAGATCCACCTACTTCTGCCTCCTGAGTGCTGGGATTAAAGGCATGCAACACCATGCCTGGCCTCCTACCTCATGTTCTTATTTTTCATTGTAAGGTTCTCTCCCTGCCATCCTTAAAGCTTTTACTTTGAGATATGGAAAATCCCTACAGGTCCATATGGAAAAGATAGGCATGATCACAGAATGAAGATAACCTAATTAGAAGCACTGATTACTATCAGCTGTTGCTTGATATGTCCAAGGCTAAAAGGAATGAATTGGCATTCTTCACCCTCTCCTTCAACAGAATTCACACCAACCTCTTCCTGTCCTTCTCTAGGGCAGCCACGTCCTTACAGGCCTCAGAGAACTCCCCTTCCTGTATGCCATCACCCATGTAGCTGAGCATGGTCATGCTTGACATACATCAGGTCAGACTTGTGGTCTAGGTGAGCCTAGGCCTCAGCAACGGTGGTGGTGTTGCTCAGCGTGCACACAACTCTTGGTACCTTAGCTGGTCTCCATCAGGTACCACAGCAGGAAGCTAGTAATCAACGCTAAATTTGAAGCCAGTGGGGCACCAGTCCACAAGCTAAATGATACTCTTGGTCTTGATGGTTTCAATGGCAACACTGACATCTTTAGAAGAACCATGTCACCATGGCACATCAGGCAGCAGGACATGTATTTACCATAGCAATGGTCACATTTCAGCATCTCGATGTCTGGCTCAAAGCAGGCATTGGTGATCTCTGCCACAGAAAGCAGCTCATGGTAGCCTTTCCCAGCAGAGATGACAAGAGCATATGTAGCCAGAGGGAAGTGGATGCAGGAATAGAGAAAAAGCTTGGTCTGGAATTCTGTCAGACCAATATTCAGGGAATCGTTGAATCTGAGGGAAGCAATGATGGAAGACACAATCTGGCTAACAAGGTGAATAAAGTTAGTAGAGGCTGAGCATTCAATATCAAGATTTCTAAGACAGATGTCATAGATAGCCTCATTGTCTCGATGACGGCACAATCAAAGTCCTCCAAAGTTGTATGAATGGTGAGAATGGAATTGTTGGGCTCAACAACAGCAGTGGAAACCTGGTGTTGTGGGTAAATGGAGAATACCAGCTTGGACTTCTTTCCATAATCAACAGAAGGCCACTCCATCAGCAGGTCTAAGTCCAGGTCAGTGATTTCTTTTCCAATGATGTAGTAGCCAGGGGCATAGTTATTGGCAGCTGCTCAGGGTGGAAGAGCTGATAGTAGGTGCCAATGAAAATTTCATCAATAACTATGGGTTCCAGGTCTAGGAACATTGTCCTGTGCATATGCTTGCTATATACCTATCTCATTGAAAATATTGAAGGAGTCATCTCTTCCCTCAATGGTCTTACTTGGCACCTGGCCGGCCATTGGG
Organism: Peromyscus maniculatus bairdii; assembly: GCF_049852395.1. Taxonomy (NCBI): domain Eukaryota; kingdom Metazoa; phylum Chordata; class Mammalia; order Rodentia; family Cricetidae; genus Peromyscus; species Peromyscus maniculatus. The sequence continues at coordinate 894,637 of NC_134872.1, read as the reverse complement.
CTGGATTCCATGTTCTAGGCAGTAGAGATTCTAGCACGCATTGCCAATCTGGACACCAGCCTGGCTAATTTGGGCAGAGATGCACTCATGCATGGTAGCTACAAGTTAGGAGGTGAGGGTGACAGAAACAGACAGAATTACTGTCCCTAACAAGCTAAGATTCCAGGTAAGTAATACAATAGTAAGATTCTTAATATGCCTCATGACACTGTTGACTTGGTTATGGACTTTTACCACAAAGGTTAAGACAGTTTAGTCTGCTGACTGAGGGAAGCAGGGGGACTATAAAAAGTCTGGAATCTTAACTCCAGTTGTACAGTTGAATGATAATATAATAGGAGGTAGGGTTGATGTGGCCATAGTGATTTTGAGATAGTTACTGTTACCCTGCTAGTAATGTTCTAAACATAACAGGCACTGCAAAGATCCCAATACAACTCTCACTGCCACTTCTCTGTAGGGTCTAATGTAGCCTTGGTTGCCTTTAAACTAGGTACATAGCTGAAGTTCACTGTAAACTTTGATCTTCCTGTCTTTACTTCTCAAATACTAGGATTACAGATTTTTGTTATCATGCCCAACTTTCAGAGCTCTGCTAAAATGGGTTTAACTAAGAGTTTATACCCATATACTATTGTATTTAAATCAGAGCCAGAAGCTGTCTTGAAGCTTACCAGAAATGAAATTTTTTTTATTTCATTTAATGTTTTTGATATATTTTCACAGTGAACATATGGACTTTATAATAATGATTTTTGAAAAAATGTTATACAACAAACAAAACTGAAATATCATTTGCTCTTTAGACTTGCTCCATCTCATTTAGAGTTGCCTTGTAACTAATGCCATCTAATGGGCTAATTAAGTAATTGAATTGTGCACGAAGGGCACACACTTGTAATTCCAGCATTCTGGTGGTTGAGGCAGAAGAGTTGCCTACAGTTTATGACTAGTTTGATCCATATAGTAAGACCTTGTCTTAAACACACACACACACACACACACACACACACACACACACACACACACACACACACATTCTTGCTTTCAGTTGTACAAGAACACAGAGAAGACACATGGGTGCTGAAAACTTCAAAGAAGAAGGTGAATCATGACACAACAGAATCACTCACTAAAATTGCACAGAGTTCATACTTAATGAGATATTAGGCCACCAAATGATGGTAAAAATGTATCAACATCTGCATGCCACTCAACAGAAGAAATATTAATGACTAATATATGTCAGATAGATTTTTACAGCCTTAGACCACTTTTCTGTTAAGTGTTTATTTTTCACAATAGTATACATAATGGCAGATAAGCTATATTTATTCTAATTTCACAGATGATAAAATAGAGGCCAGAGGGATTGTGAAGAGGCCATAAGTCAGATGACTATTGTCCTTACAAGATCTAGGGCCCTAGACCTTAAGTCACCAGACTGGCATTCTTCTCAAAGTGTTTCCTTACAGAAACACCTCTTCCATATACATTATGAATACTTGAGTTGAGACCCAGGAAAGAGGATTTAAAATGTTGTCTGTCACATAATGTGACATTCTTTCCCCAAAATGGTTTTACTTATATACACTCATGTTAACTATGTTTGAGGATATTACATTATTATCAATACTTGATTTAAAACATTTTTTAATTATGTGTATATGTCAACAATTAAAACCTCAAGTGATAGAGATGGGTTACATCTTTTCCGGTTATTGGCCAAAGGAGTTCCATACGCTACCCAAAAACATCACAGGTTGTTGTCCCTTGCTATTTTGATTATTCTCCACAACCTGATGGTAGGGCCCTGTTGCTGAAGACACAACTTACTTATGTTGTTGAACATGGAGGAATACTGCTGGTGCCCAATGAGAACTTTTACCCCTACTGACTAGAATTCATGGTGCTAGAAGGTACTCTGCATGCTACCAGAGGAGAAAAGTAATCATCAGTAGTATCACCCAGCTATAAACCTCATTATCTACAACAGCAACCTGTCTGCAAAATAGACTACTGCAATGGTGGCACAAACGTTGTGGGAGTAACTGTGTTGGTTTGAATGAGAATGACCCTCATCGGCTCATATATTTGAATGCTTAGTCACCAGTTAGTGGAAATGTTTGGGAAGGATTAGGAGGTGTGGCCTTATTGCAGTAGTTGTGACCTTGTTGGAGGAGGTGTGTCACTAGGGTAGGCTTTGAGGTTTCAAAAGCCCACCCTAGGCCCAGTCTTGCTCTCTCTCTGCTTGCTGCATGCAAATCAGGATGTAAAGTTCTCAGCTACTGTTCCAGTGCCATACTTATCTGCTTCTTGTCATGATGATTGTGTGGGTTGGTTTTGTTTGTCAACTTGACACAAGCCAGAGTCACCAGAAAGGAAGGAGCTTCCACTGAGGAAATGTCCCCATGAGGTCCAGCTATAAGGAATTTTCTCAATTAGTTATCAGTGGGGGAGGGCCCAGCCCATGGTGGGTGGTGCCATCCCTGGGCTGGTAGTCTTGGGTTCTATAAGAAAGCAAGGTGAGCAAGCTAGGAGAAGCAAGCCAGTAAGCAGCTCTCCTCCATGGCTTCTGCATCAGCTCCTGCCTCCAGGTTCCAGACCTGCTTGAGTTCCTGCTCTGATTTCCTCCAATGATGGACTATGAGATGGAAGTGTATGTCAAATAAACCTTTTCCTCCCCAACTGGCTTTTTGGTCATGGTATTTTGTTGTTGTTGTTCTTTTTTTTTTTTTTTTCTCTGAGACAGGGTTTCTCTGTGTAGCTTTGGGAGCCTGTCCTGAAACTTGTTCTATAGACCAGGCTGGGCCTCAAACTCACAGAGATCTGATTGCCTCTGCCTCCTGAGTGTTGAGATTAAAGGGCTGCACCACCACCACCTGGCTTCATCATACTGTTTTGTCACAGCAATAGAAACCATAAGACAATGATCATGGACTAAATCTTAAAAACTGTAAGTAAGCCCCCAATTAAAAGCTTTATTTTATGGGTTTCCTTGGCCATAGTGTCTCTTTAAAGCAATAGAACAGTAACTAAGAGAGTAACTAACCACGTTTTTCTTGGACTTAAGGTCCACTCCATAAGATGGGACCCATATCTGACAAAAAAAAGTGGCTGAAATACATGGGTACAGGCCCTAGGGGAAAATCTACAACTATTAATTCCACTAAAAGAACAGAGCAGTAAAATGACTCCTGATGTCATATCACTATACTCAAAGATTAGAACATTGCTCAACCCCATCAGAGAAGCTTCTTGTTGTAGATGAGAATTAACACAGAGACCAAAAACTGCACAGTATGTGAAGAATGAGAGACTTTGGAGCACCTAGCCCTGAAATAAGATGTCATTATCAAAGCCCTCTCCCTGAGGATATCTATGCAGAGGAGGAGGCAGAAAGATTGTAAGAGCCAGAGGTGGTGGATGACTCCAAGGAAATCGTGTCTTCTAGACACAACAGGACTGATGCACATATGAACTCACAGAGACTGTGATAGTACACCCAAGCCTTCTCAGGTTCAAACCAGACAAAATCCCAGCACAAAGAAGGGGACATGGACACAAAGTCTCATCCCTATCCAAGAAGCTATTTGCAGTTGATGTCTGCTGAGAAAGGGAAAGCCAGTTTTCTCCAATGGAGTGTCATTGAGTATATCAATCCTACTCTAGGGCAGTCTAGTACCTAGAAGTAGTTGGTGAACACAAAACAGACTCCTGTTGTTAGGGGCTTTTGCTCTTTTGGTGGGGGGCTGCCATCCAGCTCCCCAAAAATCACACATGGAGGCTTATTCTTAATTATGAATGCCCGGTCTTAGGTTGGCTTAGTTTCTAGTCAGCTTTCCTTAACTTATCCCATCTACCTTTTGCCTCTGGGCTTTTCCTGTTCTCTTATTTCTGTATCTTATTCTTACTCTGTGGCTTGTTGTATGTCTGGGTGACTGGCCCCTGGAGTCCTCCTCCTTTTCTGGCTGCTCCTAGAACAGCTTTCTCCTCCCAGATTTCTCCTTCTATATATTCTCTTTGCTTGCCAGCCCTGTCTATCCTTTCTCCTGCCTTGCTATTGGCCAGTTCTTTATTAGACCATCAAGTGTGTTAGACAGGCACAGTAATACAGCTTCATAGAGTTAAACAAATGCAACATAAACAAAAGTAACACACCTTAAAATATTCTACTACAGACTCCATTTTTGTGTGCACTTATTAATTTTTTTGTTATTTTTATCTTATTGGGTTTGTTTTGATTTTCTTTATTTAGAGAGAGAGAGAGAGACAGAGACAGAGACAGAGAGAGACAGAGACAGAGACAGATGCAGAGAAGAAAGAAAATGAAAATTGGTAGGTAGTGAGGTGGGGAGGACCTAGGAAGAATTAGGGAAGGAGATCAAAATACATTGTATGGAAAAAATAAGAAAAAGTTTATATATAAAAAATTATGTATATGTGTATGGTGTTTGTGCACTTGTATGTAATACTAGAAGAATGTGTTGGATCCCCTGGAACTGGAATTACAAGGGGAATGTGAGCTGCCTACAGAATAACTTCTGGGGAGCTAACTCTAGTCCTCTGGAACAACAGTATGTCTAGCTCATCTTCTCATCTCTCACACATTCACCAGTACTGACTTTGTGCTGTTGACTCATAGACTTCTAGAGTTAAGGACAACATCACCCCTAACTTTTTAGGAAAATGGCAAGATGATGATTCAGGGACACTTGTGTGGTACATTCCTCCTGCCATTTTGGCAGACGGCCTTTCTAGGGTCCATAAGCTCAAGGTCCTACTTTCCCAGAAATTCCTTATCCTCTGGCAATACCTATCTACAGAGAATGGAAGTTGGACCCTGGCACAGGTGAAAATTCACTACCCATGTTCCTGATTTTGGAGCAGGAGCTTGGGATAAGCTCAAGAACCATGATTCTTTGATGGGCACTTCCAAAGAGCAAGCATAGTGATAATAGCCAGACACAGTTGTGCACACCTATAATCCTGGCCCACAGGAGGCCAGGGAAGGATGATCTACAGTTGGAGGCCAGCCTGAGCCACATTAGACCCTCAAAACAAAAACAGAACACAGGAGAAGAGCAGGAGGAGAAGAGGAAGTGGGAGGAGGAAAAATAGGGGCAAGAACAGGAAGAGGAGGATTGATTAGACCCTCTTCTTGGTAAGTGATGTCTCACTGTAGTAGTAATCTGACTAGGGCCACAATTAGCACAGCCGTGTGGAGTAGAGCTTGTGTATGTACCATAGATCATACCATGTGGTCAGGAGACACATGGGTGGTTCAGGACCCTGGGATTCTGCCACTTCCAATGCTGGAAAAAGCTTCAGTTTCCTAAAAGCAAGAGTTGCTGGGCAGGAAGTCAGGTACCTGGCATGACAGCATCCTGGATAGCATCTATAAATGAGGTAAATAAGCAAACTGATTGATAAAAGATGACTTACAGGTAAACAGGAGAGGAATCTGCTGGAGAAAGACTCTGCCTACAGCCCAGCCACACTGCCAGCAACTCTACAGAAAGATGAATCTATTCCCAGAAGAACTGTTACCCAGGTAACCATGACCCCAGTGGATTTATCTATAGGAGCACTACAGATACACAGAGATGTCTCAGGGAGACAAACTAGGAGCCTTGGCAATGTTTCCCATGGCTGCACCTCTGGTCAGGTAGAGTCTTTGGAGTCAATGTTTTTCATCTCCACATGTCACATGAATTTGAGTTTGAGTTTCTTATTAATAGAATAGAAATAGTAGTATCTATTTCAGAAAGTTTTTTTTTCTGTGTCAGGTGTGGGGCTAAACTTACATTGGAGTAGCTCCCACAACTACCTTCTGCAGTCAGTCTCTCCAGTGTATTTAATTAATCCATTCATTTATTCATTTTCACATATTTACTTGTGTGTGTGTGTGTGTGTGTGTGTGTGTGTGTGTGTGTGTGTGTGTAAAAGAATGTGGAGGTCAGAAGAAGACTTTCTAAAGTTGGTTCTCTACTTCAAACATGTGCGTCCTTGATATCAGCTCTTCAGTCCTGGTGACAGGTGACTTTACTTGCTCAGCTATCTCACAGGCCATATTTAAAATATCTGAGCTCCAGTTTTCTCATCTGACATGTGTGGATATTATTATGAAGAAACAAAAGAACAGGACAGAAGGGGTTGGAGAATGTGGTTCATTACCAGAGTGCTTGGCTATAAGTACAAAGCCCTGGGTTCTGTTTCCAGAAAAACACACAATAATTCACACACACACACACACACACACACACACACACACACGAGAGAGAGAGAGAGAGAGAGAGAGAGAGAGAGAGAATGAATTAGAAGAGAACATAATGTAAATTACACACCATTAAGGTATTCTGTCTCTGCACAGATTCAAGTGTAACAAATACTGAAAGCATCTGAAGGTGTGTATGAGTCATATTGTTGTTCCAGAGTGACGGTTTGGAGAGACAGTCAAGGAAGAGTAAACCCAACAGGTGTTTGTTTACTCTCAATTGCTAAAGCAGAGCTAGTGGCACACCTGTTCCTGGCTTTCTCCTCCGCGAGGATCCCAGCGGCTTATGTGGTTCCTTGGATCTGGGTAGGACCTGTCTGCTTTGCTGTGATAGGCTCATCGGTGTGGACAAGGCCTGTGTGGGATCCTTGCTCGATGTTTTATGATGTTACCATGAATAGAATTTTTAGTCTCTTGTCTCAGCTTTCTTCATTTGACTCCTAAAATATTCACTTGCAAATAACTTCCCATATTTATAAACTTAGTTTCAAATGTAGTTTTCTGCATTTCCAAACTTGCCAATAATCTAAAAACTGAAGTTTCATTTCTCACTTATATGGTGGCAAAATCTAGCCAGACTTGCACTTATTTTTGTAGCAAAATCAGGTATGAAGCTATTTACAGACTCCATTTACTCCATCCAAAGTGAAAAGTCTTATATTTAATGCACTATACTCATCTATACTGTAAAGATAAGCTTTACTGATTTATTCTTGCTTTGGTTACTCTAACACTTAATTACACTGTGCTCATTCATTTATTACATAAGAGCTTACTTGTGGAGACATTATTTATAGAGACAATTCACACTGCCAACTTGGTAACCTGGTTATTGGCTCTGAGTGCCCCTGAGACAGGGAGATGTGAGCTAGAGAAAGGGTTCCATGGTGTGGTTTTCTTATTTCACTGATGTTTTGTGAATTCTAGACTAGGTTTACCTGTGTCTGGCTGTGAAGGCACAACAGCAGTAACTAATCTTCCTACGTCCTATGCTGGAGCAAAGAAGCAAAGACCAGAAGTGTCAAGAACACACACTTGCTGTGGTCTAAACGTTTGTGTCCCTTGCTTCCCAGTTCATATGTTGAGACCTAATGCACACAGTGTGATAGTATTCAGAGGTGGGCCATTTTGGAAGGTGATTAGTGTTTTTATAAAGCCCACTTGGGCTTGGGATTTGGCTTAGGTGGGAGAATGATTGCCTAGCACACACAAGGCCTGGACTGGATCCCTCAGCTTCAGATGGGGGTGGGGAGGTATAGGAAGAGAAGCTTGTGTTCTCTTTCACAAGCACACTGTAGGGATGTAACTAGAAAGGTGCTATCTGTGAGGAAGCAGTGGAACCTCAATCTATGCTTCCAACTTCCAGATACATCAGCAATACATTACTAGGATTTTTTGAGGGGTAGGGTGGGGTAGGGGTGAGAGACAGTGTTTCACACTGAGGTCCAGCAGCCTGGCCTGGAACTTACTATGTAGCCCAGTCTGGCCTCAACTCATCTCTCTGGCCTCAAGCCTTCCAAGTCCTGAGACTACAGGCACTACTCACCTCTCTGCAAGCGTTTAGTTTAACACATGCATACAGGGAAGCTGTGATGCCCAGAGCATAAATAAGACCAATGTCTTAATTTTGAAGTCTTAACCTATACATATTTCTAAACAGCACAAGTTACACGGGACATAAAACTTCCTGAAGACAGGTCCTTCACTTTATAGATGTGGCCATATTGTCCTTCACATGCTTCCTACTCCTCATTAGGCAAGAAAACAAAACAGGAAGAACTGCCTTTTAGCCTTTGAAGGAGAATGCTGTGGGGAGCTTTGGAGGAAAGGAGTACACCAAGACCAAACCAGGGTTTCAGTGTCAGTGGCACATGCCTACAATTCCAGTACTCAGGATTAGGAGATTAAGGTTATCCTTGGTTCCCCAGCAAATTTGAGAGTTTGAGAACAGCCTGGGCTACATACTTAAGACCTTCTCTGTAAAACAAAAACAATACTCCAAACAGAACAAAAACAATACAGCCTTACAAACAAACCCAAAACAAAGACTCACCTCTCTCTCTCTCTCTCTCTCTCTCTCTCTCTCTCTCTCTCTCTCTCTCTCTCTCTCTCTCTCTCTCTCTCTCACCAGTTTGGCCTCAAATTCTATGTGACACAGACTAGCTTTGAACTAGTATTCTTCCAGGCTTGTCTTCCCATGTGCAAGGCTTATTGGCATGTACTATGATGCTTGGCAAACCTAAACTTTGGAAATGTAGCATGAAGAATTTAAATATAAGTCTAGGCATGGCGGTACATAACTGTAACTCCAGCATTCAAGCAGTAGAGGCTGGAGGGTCACCACAAGTTAAAGGCTATCCTGTTCTGTACAAGGAGTTTCAAGTCAGCCAAGACTGCATGGTGAGACTGTAAAAAATTTAATTTGGATGTAGAGTAATGCGCTAGAGTTCAAATACTGTCTCTGCTGTCTTCTAGCTGGGCTTGGTTTGCTTTTTACTTCTCTAATGCAGTTCAGTGTGAGAGCATAAACATCTCTCTACTTTGTGTGGTGGTGTGAGGATTAGATGGCATCTACCAGAAAAGCCCAGCATTTCACAGGTCACCAAATCAGGCTACTTTGATTATTGTTCTTTTCAGGGCTTCTGATGCTTTTAAGTTTTATGTTCTCTGGGTTGGACAGGAGAAGAGGGATAATGGGGAAAATGAATTGGAAGGGGGATATGGGAAATAAAATGAACAAGAAGATTGGCCATTATCAGGGACTCAAAGTAGAAACTCCCCCGTTTCCTTGGAAAATGGTGAAAAACTGCAAAAGGAGACAGCATTGCAAAGGCACACCTTATGTAGAATAGATCGTGCCCAAGGACCTTTCCAGAAGAGAGAAGCTTTTGTATTTATTGTAAAAGGAAAGAGGAAGTGGAGGGCTAGAGGTACAATGCAGCACTTAGCATGTAGGAAGCCCTAAGTTCATCCCCAACACTGTATCTCCCACTAAACCCATTATCTGTGAGAAGAACAGGGCTAACACACCGTGATTTGGTGAAGGATCTAAACAGCCATCCTGAAGAATATTGCATAAGGAATTCTGGAAATCACACTGGAGAATGAAAAAGTATGAAAGGAGAAAATGGCAGCTGCAGAGTGTTCTGGAGGTGAGCACATCAGAGTGCATCTACAAGGATTTTCAGAGTACTCTGTGACCCCTGCGAGCATGCTTGCTCAAATATTCCATTGTAGCAGGGTCCTGCTGGGTCTGAGGAGGGGTCTTGTGAACTCAATTTTGCCAGGATCACATGGTAATACCCAAGGTAGGTATATGGCCAGACAGGACTAGTCTTCAGACCTGACACAGGTCAAGCAGCTCTTCTTTCTGACAGTCTGAGCATCTCTTGCTAGTGTTCGTAACTTCACTTGGCTAAATTTATTTGGTTCTGTCCTATTGAGAGGGCAGGCCATTCTTAGGAGGGTGGCTGTCATTTCCAGTGGGTAGAAATCCTTTCTACTCTCCTTTGCTCATTGTCTAGTCCAGTGGCTCTCAGTCTCTCTTCAAGCAATATTTAAAACTTTGTGGGGTTTCTTTAATTTTTTTGTATCCAGTGGTGTGTGTGTGTGGTACACTCATTTATGGGCAGAGCAGGTGTAAAAGCTATCCTTCTGCCAGATAAAGAGTTTTCTCTTATCCAGATTTTCAGAAGTCCCCTAGGACATTCATGTAGGTGAAAACTTGAGTTTAATTATCGGAGCCTAGAACTTAATAGTTTTTTTTTTTTTTTTGATGGTCTGAACATGCAGCTAACTTTCTAGGAATACAATTACAGTTCTCTGTGAGTGTAAGGAAGCTTGACTTTGCTACCAAGAGTTGCTCAACATTTCCTGAAGTCACTTCATCGATGGCAACATGCCGGAGGTGGTTGAGTCACGGTGCACCTGTATCAGTATGTGTTGGTAGACGTTCCTTCTCTGTGACTCTGTGGAGAGGTGTAAGCATCTTCCTGCTTTGAGTGAAACCGAGCACTCAGCATTAAAATACTGTTTACGTTATTACAGACTGCTATGCTTTTGTTTCCTCCTTATAGTTTGATCTTTTCAGTCATGTGCACAGGGAAGTGATGTAATCAGTCTATGAACATTAGTTTGTAGTTTAGGAGTCATTACAAATATTTGTTCTAATGTAGGATTTAAGGTTGAGAGACTCAGTTCTCCCGGGTCTCACAATGTCTAGTTTCCTCTCACCTTTCTGGAAGAATTGGCCGCAAAGGAGTGTCCTTCCTTTATTTTCTTAGCAGGACTCCCTTTCTCATCTTTCTGTCCATCATCATTATTAAGGACAATTGCAACGCAGGCGCCTTGGCTGTCAGATCTCTCGCCAGGGCCTCCAGTTTACCCTTGGTCAAGAACCCCTGGTATTCGGTCTGGTTCGAGTGTGGATGATAATACAGTCTCCTGCTCACCTGGAGATTCTCTTTCTTGATGTCCCTTTCTCCATCTACCTCAGTTTCCCTTCTTAATGCCCCAGGACTTTTGCTCCCTGCCATAAACAGGCAAGAAGCTTACTTCTGTACTACGGAGCCACCCTGGGATCCCAGTTCCGGCTCTCCTACCCCATTTTTCTCCCGCTTAGGTGGCTCCGGGCGCCCCCTCCACCCTCAGCTGCCCTTCTGACCCTGGCTTCTCCCTTCTCTTCCAAGCCCTAGGCATCTGCTTCCCTCCTTTCGCCAGGACCCAGGTCTGTCTTCCTTCTCTTTGTGCAAACATCCTTTTCTCCACCTTCATCCAGGCTTCTGTCTCCGTGCCAGCTCCCCTCCCTTAGGCTCCGGTCGCCTCACCGCCCCCCACCCGCCGCCAGTCTCGAGCAGTCTAGCCCGCAGGTCCTTCGGCAGCGCTCAGTCCCCGCCCGTGTGCGTGAGCACCCCTGTCCCCTCCATCCTACCTCTACACCCTCCCGCGCCGTGGGCGGTCTAGGGAGGGGCCGGGATCCGGGGCGGCTCCCGGGGCTCGGGTTGTGGGAGGCGCCCTCTCTCGGTCTCCCCTTCCCTTCCCCCCGCCCCGTCTTCCCCTGCACCCTCCTTCCTCCCTCCGCCCGAGAGCTTCCCCGGTCCCCGGCGCCGCCTCCTTCCCTCCCGGCTCCGCGCTCTCGCGGCCGCCGTCGCCCCGGGGAAGGAGAGACGGGGGTGGGGTTTGCGGGTAGTGAAAGAGGAGGGGAGAGACCCCGGCCGGCTGGAGCCCGGATTCCTAGGGAAGAAGGACTGGGGGAGGGGAAGCTGGAGGACCGGGAGGGAGACCGGGGAGCAGCGGCCGGGCCTGGGGCCTTGAGGCCCGGGGACAGCCGGGGAGCGGGACCCGGCGCCGAGGTAAGAGCAGGGCCCCAGGAGCCGGGCTTGGACCGGGGCACGCAGGGAGGCCGGTGGACGTAGGGCAGGGACAGGGGTTTGGGGGTCGGGTGCGAATGGCAAGCGACGGGGCCGCGGGACCCCGGAGCGTGGGTAAGCTGGGCTCGCGCTAGCCACCGGGGCCGCGGAGAGGAGGTGGAGAGAGGTGGAGTCCCGGGAGGGTGGGGGGCCGAGGGAGGCCGGAGGAGGGTGGGGACAGGCGCTCTCTCCTCCTCTCCCCTAGCCCGTGCGGCTCCGCCCCCGCCTCCTCCGCGGGGCGCCCTCCGCGTCCCGAACCGCGCGGTCGGAGCCTGCGAGGCGCGCCGAGCGAGGTCTGTCCGTCGGCTGGTCCAGGCCGCTGCCGGCGGGCTCCGCCGTGCTCTCACGGCCGCCTTTTCCTCAGATGCTGCTGCTGCTGCTGCTGGTGCCTCTCTTCCTCCGCCCCCTGGGCGCAGGCGGGGCGCAGACCCCCAACGCCACCTCGGAAGGTGCACCCTCCTCCGGCGCCCCGGACCTCTTCCACCCTCTAGCCCCTTTCCCTGCACGTCTCCTTTCCCTCATCACTCTCGCGTCAGAACCCCACCCCCACCGCCCGGCAGCCACTTCACTACTCCTGACCTCTTTTCTGTCACCCCGCAATCACCACCAGCGCCCGTTTCCTCTGCCTCACGTTGCTACACTACACCGCTTTTCTGTGACCCCGAATTATCTTCTAAGCCCTACCTCCCTTTCCGGGCCCCACATGACTACAGCGCCCCCGTTCCGTGGTCCACTTGGTTGCTCAGATGGGCTTGTGTGGTCGGTCCTCTTCTCATTCAGCTCGGATATCCTTCTTTAGCCCGGTTCCCCCATTTTAACCACCGAACATTATAGCCTCTACGATTTCTTCTTAGCCGTTGTTCTCCATTACACTTCTCCACCGGTGGACTCTTGCATCAGCCCTAGCCCTAGCCCATGACTCTGGGTTCTGCAGCTTGGGGTTCTTATCTGCCCCCACTCCCACCTCCGGGTCCTCTCCCGCCCCAGCCCCGTTTCTGTCCCCATCCCGGGCCCTACCGCTGACCACGCCCTGCTCTTCCTCCTTCCACTGCGGCGCTGCCTTCCCGCTCCCACGGTTCCCCTGTGCCTCCCCACTCCCTCTCAGGTTGCCAGATCATACACCCGCCCTGGGAAGGGGGCATCAGGTACCGCGGCCTGACGCGCGACCAGGTGAAGGCCATCAACTTCCTGCCGGTGGACTATGAGATTGAATATGTGTGCCGGGGGGAACGCGAGGTGGTGGGGCCAAAGGTGCGCAAGTGCCTGGCCAACGGCTCCTGGACGGATATGGACACACCCAGCCGCTGTGGTGAGTAGCCTGGGAGCCCCCCCCCCCCCGCCCCTTTCAGGCCATTCCTTTCCCAAGTTGCAAACCAACCTTAGTTATTTTGCAAGTCAGCAACTTGAATACAGCGGAAGCAAATTCACAAATACGTTTAATGAATGAGTACTATGTAGGAGGAGGGTGTTGCTGTGAGCAGTTGGTGGGAGGAAGCAAGCTAGCAGCCAGCGCGTTCACTTCATCCTCTTCATCAGGGCACTGATCATTGGGTGAAATAACTTTGATTTTTCATCTGAGTTCTTTGAGGATCGGCAGTGAAGGATTTTTTTTTTAAGTTATAAAACAATTTCATTACATTTTCTGACACTTTTGTCTCCAACTCAATGGCCATATAAGCCAGTTTAGTAGTATTATAGACCAGCCATAATAAGAAAAGCAAGCCTGATCATGCATCCAAATTTGCATACATCTACACATTTCAAAGGCAGAGAACTACTCACTTTACTGTGCTGTGAGCAATTCCTACTTGGTGTGTTTATAGCTCCATCTTGGGTTCCTACAATAGAATTGCTGTTTCTTTTTTTCTGATAGGAATGTGGATGCTGGGGCGAGGGAGAAAGGGAGAGAGGCAGGGAGGCAAAGCCATTGCACACCTGGTTTCCTGTGGAGTAGGAGGCTTGTGAACCCAGACCCAAACCTGCGTTCCCTGTATTTCCACGGGGAAAACCTCCACAACTTGCTTTTCTTCTTATTTCCCTGTCTCTCTACAGTCCGAATCTGCTCCAAGTCTTACTTGACCCTGGAAAATGGGAAGGTTTTCCTGACGGGTGGGGACCTCCCAGCTCTGGATGGAGCCCGGGTGGATTTCCGATGTGATCCCGACTTCCATCTGGTGGGCAGCTCCCGGAGCATCTGTAGTCAGGGCCAGTGGAGCACCCCCAAGCCCCACTGCCAGGGTGAGGGGACAGCTGCCTGCCTGCAGCTGATGAGATTGCTTGCACTAGAATGGGAGTGGGGTGGGAATGGAGAGGGAAAGGATGGGTGCTGTGAAGAGTGCTGGGGAGGACTTTGGGAAGACAGAGGTGAAAGCCCAACTCTTTCCACCATCCACCTGCCCCAGACTTGACCCCACGATCCTTTATATTCACTTTGCTGGGTTTCCCTCCATTCCATTTCCCTGTAATGTGTCCTTCCTGCTTTCAAATCTTGGGCCTTGTGTTTTATCTTTTTCTTCATTAATATCACCCCCCCCCACCTTCTTAGAGTTTAATGACTCAGATTTTTCTCCTGGAAAAAAAACCATCCCCTTTCTGTAGACTTAGAACATCCTGTGTACCACTCTTCTAGAATTGATCCTTCGTTATTCATTCTACAATGGAATTACTGTAAATATTCAGAATTAAATCATTACATACATTTAGAAAAATAATTGGCGAGATCTGGGGTTGCAAATATACGGAAGAGGCAAAAATGGGGGCAGAATGATCGGACACTAAGGACACCTCAAGGACAGATGGGGAGACGATGGGCCTTGTCTATGCCTTTTACAACCTCGGTCATCCCTTGAGGGAATAACTGCTTTTCCGTTTGCCACCTCTTGCTCTACTCTATTTCTACAAGCATCTCCCTTTTCTGGGCACCCAAACTCTTGTATACTCTTCTCTCCTGGAATGAAAATCAAGCTTCAGGCTTCCTCAGTTTTGACTAAGCCCTCGTTTTGAGCTCGTAAGAATGTGTTCATATGCTAGCCAACTTTTGGGAGAATTTACTAAATTAAGGTATTTAAACAGCAATCATTTAAAACCAATTGTGTTTGTAGGTTTTTTTTTCTTAAAGAGACTATAGATTTTTTTTTTTTTTAAAATAATATTCAAGCGCTACAAAAACAGGCTATACCCCGGTCCCCTTTACCTGCGGGCACAAATTCTGTTGTCCTTTGAAAAATAAAGAAAACACCAAGTCCTGACCCCCAGCCCCGCCTTGCTCTTATCCCCAGGCACCCTTCCCTGAACGCAGTCTCCGCTCCTCCGCATGAACAGGTGTGGGAGGGGGCTGGGGATCAGGCCTGGGAAGCTGGGCGCCACTGGTAACTCTTCTCTGATCCCCGTCTTTCCTGCTGCCAGTGAATCGAACGCCACACTCAGGTGAGATCGGAAACCCTTCCCGCGTGCACTGCCGCCCCCACCCCCTCACTCTTCACCCTCCACCAGCAGGATTTCTTTCCGTGGGTTTTGGGTGTCCTGTTACTCATCTCCCCAGCCCATTCTAGTTCGCGGCCTGGCCCTCCCCTCCCTACCTGTTTCTTGCCTCCAAATCCTGGTTTTCCGCGGGTAGGGCTCCCTCCAGTCTCCCTGCCTGGCCACGCTCTTCGGGCTCGCGCTCCTCCTCCGGACTCGGGTTCTAAGCGCGGAGCCCGGTAGGGGGCAACCGTGTGCCGGGGGATCCCAGGTCTCTCCTTGGTAGGATTCCTTCAGACCTGGGGACCTATTCCTGCCACCCCCTACCTAGGTTTTACCACGACGTGCCATGGGCCCGGTGCACCGGTCCCACCCACGCGGGACCTCCTCCCATCCTCCGTTTTCTCGCATCACCCTTCCTCAAGCCTTCCCTCGGCCGCACTGTGCTTTCCCTAAGGCTCACTTCTCCATGCCAGTCCTCACTCTCTCAACCCTATCTGTCTGCAACACGTTTCTCATCACTCTCGGTCCTTCCACCCTCAGTCCTTCGCTCCGTCTCCCCATAGCCCCCTTTAAGAACTGTGACCAGCCCCCCATCCAACCCACCCGCGCTTCTTATTTTGCTCTGTGCTTAGCCTCTCGCTTTCCAGATCCTCTCGGCATCCTCCCCTCCAGTCTCCTTCGGCGGAGACCCCTCCCTCCCGTCTCCCTCCCTCCCCTCCCCTCGACGCTGGCTCCTATCCCCGCCCCCAGCCCGTGACGTCAAGGCCCCCCTCCTAGCTCCTCTTCTCCCTCCTCCCTTCTGTCGGTCGGTCAGTCGGCGAAGAGAGTCCGCGGTGGCGGGAGCGAGCGCCGCCTGGCCCTAGGAAGCCCACGTCTCTGCCTCCCCGGGGCTCCGGCCCCCTCCTCCCCATGAGACCTGGGATGGAGGCGCCTCCCCGAAGCCCTCCCGGCAGCCTCTCCCAGAAGAAGTGTCCCCCCTGAGCTGCCCCTACCCCAAGGAGGCCGCCCCCGCCCCTCCCCGCCATGGGCCCGGGGGGCCCCTGCTTCCCGGTGGGGTGGCCGCTGCCGCTTCTGCTGGTGATGGCGGCTGGGGTGGCTTCGGTGTGGGCCTCTCACTCCCCCCATCTCCCGCGGCCTCACCCGAGGGTCCCCCCGCACCCCTCCTCAGAACGGCGTGCAGTGTACATCGGGGCGCTGTTTCCCATGAGCGGGGGCTGGCCGGGGGGCCAGGCCTGCCAGCCCGCGGTGGAGATGGCGCTGGAGGACGTTAACAGCCGCAGGGACATCTTGCCGGACTACGAGCTCAAGCTTATCCACCACGACAGCAAGGTAGTCGGGGTGAGGGACAGAGTGGCTGGGGCGGTGGGGGGCCAGGGCTGCGAATCCTCTTTGGGATTGCGAAGCAGACCCCTCCCGAGTGTGATTGGCTGGAGACGCGCTGGGGGTGCAGGAGCTTAGGGATGTCTCAGTGGCTCTCAAGGCCGACTCTCTTGCAGGCAGTAGGAGACTCGCAGAAATGGTGGGGGTCTCAGGTGCTGATCCTTTGGAGTAAACTCTCCCTGGCCAGGTTTGGGGCCTGGAAGGAACGTCAGAGCTGGCATCTGGCGCAGGGGTTTACATTTACCATGGTAACAAGGTAAATCTTGGCGTAGGTTGGGGCTAGAAGGAATAGGGAGAGAAGGGGGAGGATTTAGAGGGACAAGAGGGTTCTACTTTATGTATCAAAACAAACAGTAAGGTAGGGCTACCTGACTTCTCATCTACCCTAAGGGGGATTCCTGTGAGAATGTGGCCTACGGCTTTGGGAAAGACTAATAATAATCAAGAGGTGGGTTTAGGCCCTGGGAGAGTGTGTTGGGGTCCATAAGGAGCCCCTGCAACAGCACTGGGGTGGAGAGTCGGTGTACAGCGAGATCGGAAAAGAATGGAGAAGGGAGGGGGCAGGGAGGAGGGTGGGGACAGCGAAGAACCCTGGGCCTCCTGTGGAACCTTGGGGTCCTGATTTCAGCTTCTGGTTTTATTGTCATGGCCCAGTGGATGTGAAGAGAGAAACAGCATGTAGGGTTGGGAAGAGGATAGAGGGGAGGGGGTCATGATGAAGAAATGTTGGTGTTAGAGGAGGTCTATAATAAGATTTCTTTACCAGGTCTCTCCCTAAGTGGAGACTGATATGACAGAAGGAAGGAGGTTTGGGTCCTTTCTGACTTGTGACTCCAGAGACTTGAGGTTAGGGAAACAGTACAGGTGGGATTTGGCCATTTTATACTTGGGGTGTGTGCAACATTGTTATGCACCTAAAAATAGACATATGCCTCCAAAGGGGGCAGAAGGGAGCCTGCAGGCAGAGTGCTAGGGGGCCTGGAGAGAAAACTTAAAATTCCTTGGATTGTTGCCTTCTCTCTGGGTCTCAAACATCACTGAACAAGAATCACCATTTGTTTAAAACACTAGTTCAAACTCCTGAGTCAGGAAGGAATCCCAAGTAGTGTCTTCATTTTCATCCACAGGAATCCTGCCTAGAAAATGCCTGCCTGCAGCTTATCCCAGGATGCCTGTGGGAAGAATGGCAGGGTGCAGGGAAAAAAATTACATGTGAGGGTAGGGAGGCAGGAAGAGAGAGGGTCTTGATCTGTCTAGAGAGCAAAATAGATAATTGGCTGTGAGGGGAGCTAGAGAGAGACAGAGACAGAGCAGGCTTTGGGATGGTCACTGCAGGAAGATGGGGAGGCCTGAGCTCAGACTCATCCTCGGTGACAAGTGAGTCCCTGGAGGCGTTGGAAGGCAAATGGAGTGTCAGGCTAGAAGAAGGTAGACGTGAAGGAGGGGGTGTGGCAGAGGTAGGTCTAGACCCTTGGCATTTGGTAAGAGGGGAACCCCCTGGAGGGGGAACTTTGCAGTGATGGGTGGGGTGTGGAGAGGAGTAGGTAAGAACAGGAAGAGAAGAAAGAAGCCAAAGATGGCACATACATTAGGCCACACATGCCCTGTTTTATGTAACTGTAGGTTTCTGAGTATCCTTACTGTTCATATTAAATTATTTCTTCAGACACAATTGGAGGAGCACTTAGGGGTCTGGGGAGAAGCTGGGGGCAGTATCTGCTCTAACACAAGTTGAAAAGGACCCTATAATGGTAAAAAAAAATTGTAAAGGTGCTGAGTAGGAGGCATGGATGTGTTCCAAACCTACAGGTGAACCCTGCCCTTGACGGGGAGAGAGCAGAGCAGGTAGCTGAGTTCAGAGTACATTTTTTTGGGTGCTCAGATTTGCCAGCTCCCCCTGGCTCCCTGGGCTTTATGTCTCCAACTTCCCACAGTGTCTCAAATGTCAGGCCTCAATGGGGAGCAAGCAGACTCCAGGTGCCTTCTTTATTTCCTTCCTAACCCCCTCCAGTCCCCTGTGCCCCTCTGCTCTGACTCCCCACTGGTTGCCATTTCTTCTCCACTTCTTTTGGGGGCTCCAGCAGCTTCTGAAATGTCATACTTCAGCAGGAGGGGAACAGACAGTGGGGGACCCAGGGCCGGCTCTTCCTCCCCCAATTTTCCCTACCTTTCTTTTCCTCTCCAGCTTTCCAGTTACGTCTTTCAGGCACCTTTAATGTCATCTGACTTGTGGAGAGTTCCATTCTGTTTATTTTCTTCATTGTAGAGTCTTCCTCACTCCCTCCCCCCACTTTTTTAATGGACTTGTCAAATGTCAGGGCCCAGCAGGAAAGGATGGGGTGCTGAGCAGATCCCCTACTGATCTTTCTCCTGTTCTCTCAAATTGAAGG
This sequence comes from Peromyscus maniculatus bairdii, assembly GCF_049852395.1. Taxonomy (NCBI): domain Eukaryota; kingdom Metazoa; phylum Chordata; class Mammalia; order Rodentia; family Cricetidae; genus Peromyscus; species Peromyscus maniculatus. The sequence continues at coordinate 875,720 of NC_134872.1, read as the reverse complement.
TGGAAATTTCATTGAGGAAGCTGTCTGGGGATCTGGAGAGAATGTGTTTGTGTTCCTGCAGACTTTCTGGGCAGATGTATAGAGCCTGTAAACATGGGATGGGGGGCAGAGATGACCAAAGAGAGTGGGTTTAGGGATGACTGAGGATGAACAGAAAAGGGGGAGGGTAGAAAATGCATTAATATGGAAGGCAGAGCAGGCAGTGGTGGGTAGGGCTGGGGTTCCAGATGGAAGACAAGAAGGGAGCTTAATGAAAGAGGAGAAACTAGAAAGTTGACAGGAAGAAGAACGTGGTGAAAATGATGGAAGGGAGGAACTGAGGAAGGCGCTAGGCTGTCCAAGACGGTAGGCGTCGTAAGATGTGTGTGTGTGGAGGGGGAGGGTTGGGAGCCAGCCTTCATTTCCTCCCTCCTCCCTCAGTGTGACCCCGGGCAAGCCACCAAGTACCTGTACGAACTACTCTACAATGACCCTATCAAGATCATCCTCATGCCTGGCTGCAGCTCTGTCTCCACACTTGTAGCCGAGGCTGCCCGGATGTGGAACCTTATCGTGGTATGCAAGGCGGTGGGAGCGGGAGGGAGGGTCATCCCCTTTTGACTGTGCTAAGTAGAGGAATTGTGGTTATGTTTAAGAGGACTGGAGAGAGGCACCCACTGCCAGCTGAGAACCTGAGCTGGTTGGCCTTCTAGTAGCATTGCCTGAAGGAGCTCTGGGGATCCATGGGTGAAGACTCAGATGTGTGTGTGTGTGTGTGTGTGTGTGTGTGTGTGTGTGTGTGTGTGTGTGTATTGAAAATAGCTTTTCCTGGGACAAAGGTGGGGAGGTTTGGAAAGTTGGGAGGAAAATCAGAGCCACGAAGGGCTAAAGACACGCCTGGCATCCTCGGTTTGCACGGACACCTCCCGTCCTTCTTCCTCAGCTCTCATACGGCTCCAGCTCACCAGCCCTGTCAAACCGACAGCGTTTCCCAACGTTCTTCCGAACGCATCCATCCGCCACACTCCACAATCCCACCCGGGTGAAACTCTTTGAAAAGTGGGGCTGGAAGAAGATTGCCACCATCCAGCAGACGACAGAGGTCTTCACCTCAGTGAGTCCGGAGAGGGGATGGGACGTGAGGTCCCAGGGCATCTGCTCTGTTGGGGGAGATCTTGATGGTTTATCGAAAGTGAACACATTCCAAGTGGGCGAAGTGCTTGTTCTTTCTGTAGCCCGGGGAACACATGAGTTGGATTTTTAGAATCCTCTCCCTGGTTTTGCTTTGTCACCCGGATAGATAGGACTCTGTGCTGGGAAAGTGGGTTTAATTCCAAGTTGAGATCAGAGGGAATATGAAATAGGGTCTTAGGGAAGCAGTGGATTCCAGTGCCTTCAGGGGTGGAGGGTGATTGGCAGCTGAGTGTGTAGCTCCTGGATGGTGTGGGATGGAAGAGGGTGAAGGGACAGGCAGACAAATAAGAGACGATGACAGAGGTGTGGGTTTGGTAGTTGACACAGAATGATGCTTATAGATGATTTGAAGAGGGACAGGGAGCTCCCAGAGGTAGGGAGGGAACACAAGGCTCCACACTTGAGGGAAGTTAGCCTGATTGTTCTCTGGGTCGTCTATGAACTCATGCTCAGTGACCCTTTAATCCTCCCCTCCCACTTTTTCCTAGTGACTCAGTCCGTTTTCCTGTGATCCTTTTGTCTGTCTGCCCATTTGCCTCTTGAGCTGGCATCATCTTGTCTGTTCTGGATCCTGCCCTGCTTTTTTCTGTTTCCTCTAATTTCTTCTCAGAGTCAGGAGTGGGGTAGATGGGGCAGTATCCCTGGATGCAGAACTGAGGAGGGGCTCATGATGCATCTTGGAAGCTGCCTCCTAAGATGGGGGTGTTTTCTTCCACCCTTTCCTCATAGGGCTCAGGGGCTGTTGGAATAAGGCTCAGATACTACTCCTTTGCTGTGAGTTTATAGTCAGTTCTCACGCATGGGCTCTGCTTTATCCTGTATGTACCCCATCTCCCTACTTCTTTCTTATGCCCACCTAAGACGCTGGATGATCTAGAGGAGCGAGTGAAAGAGGCTGGAATTGAGATCACCTTCCGCCAGAGTTTCTTCTCAGATCCAGCTGTGCCTGTTAAAAACCTGAAGGTGGGCGAGCAGGGATGGAGGGCTCAGCCTGCCAAGGGGCCGTGGTGGGAGGTGGTCCTCTGGAAAGGAGAGTCTGGGAGAGGCAGTTGTTCATTCTGTGAGGCAGCTGAGTCTCCTGGGAAGGCTTAGTTCCATCTTCCGTTGACATTTATCCACTGCCCATTGAACATTCCTTTGCACTAAGCAGTTGGAGCTGGGAAATCAACGCTTCAAAAGCGCTGGCTTAACCCTCAGGCGCTTTCAGCATCCCTCAGGAGCTCTGTTTCTCTTTCTGTTTTATAGCGTCAAGATGCTCGAATCATCGTGGGACTTTTCTATGAGACCGAAGCCCGCAAAGTTTTTTGTGAGGTGGAGATGGAATCTGGAGCAGGGAGGGGCTGGATGGGCTGTCTATGGTGGTTTTCTCGTGGGTCCTCCTTATGGCATTTCTGCTCAGATTGATAGCAAATGACCTGAGGTGATAATGAATACCAAGCCTGTCTGTAGACTCTGACTCTATCACTTGTCTACACTCAAACATGCCTGTATACTTTCTCATTTTCCTGTGTGTTTTAACACCGTCTTTCCTGAGTGACTGATGGAGGCACCTTGTTGAACCTTTCCTATGATTTGAAGATTTCAAAAAACATATTACTAAATTTTTAGGTTAGCATAGAAAGTAATGGGCTTCAGTGAAGATTAAAAAAGAAAATTCTGTTCTTTGACTCTCAGGAGGCTAAACAGTGTCTAGAGAGATAACACCACTGCCTCAGAACAAACCTCCAATGCTCCCTTCCTCACTTTGAATGCAGGTCTATAAGGAGCGGCTCTTCGGGAAGAAGTATGTCTGGTTCCTCATTGGGTGGTATGCTGACAATTGGTTCAAGATCTATGACCCATCAATCAATTGTACAGTGGATGAGATGACTGAGGCGGTGGAGGGCCATATCACCACTGAGATTGTCATGCTGAACCCTGCCAACACCCGAAGCATTTCCAACATGGTGAGGGTGGGGACTTGGAAACTGGCACTGGGGTGGAAGGGACTGTGGGAGCATCGCAGAAGGGCAGGGAAGGGAAAGAAGGGGGATAGCAGTGAAGTCCAGTGTGGAAAGGGGCCTGTGCCCATATTGTGCTTATTTGCGTCATGTTTCGTGGGTTCTACCTGTGCTGTTATTTCCTTGGGCAAGAGAGAAAAATAGTGGCATGTATAGTAGGCTTCTGATGAGTGGAAGGGCTGTTACCATGGAAACAAGGAGCAGTTGGTGAGAAGTCAAGTGAGGGAAAGGCGTTAATGGTGATGCAGAAGCTTGCATACATGTCATACCTTTTCCAGAGAGCTTCTCTTGGGCACTGATCTGTTTTTAATGTATTATTATTATTATTGTAATTATTATTGGTGTGTGTGTGTGTGTGTGTGTGTGTGACTTATGTTAGTATCTCAGAGAGTTGCTTAATATTCACTTTCTTGCTTTTTTAAAGAGAGTCTTTTTGTACCTCTGGATGTCCTGGAACTTGCTCACTATGTAGACTAGACTGGCCTCAAACTCACAGAGATTCCCTTGCCTCTGGCCTCCCGAGAGCTTGGAGTAAAGGCGTGTGCTAGCATGCCTGGCTTTAATATTCACTATCTATCTATCTATCTATCTATCTATCTATCTATCTATCTATCTATCTATCTATCTATCTATCTATCTATCTATCTATCTTGGTTTTTCAAGATGGGGTTTTTCTGTAGAGTCTTGTCTGTCCTGGAACTTGCTCTGTATACCGGGCTGGCCTTGAACTCAGAGATCCTCCTGCCTCTGCCTCCTTAGTGCTGGGATTAAAAACGTGTACCACCACTGCCCGCTGTTAATAGTCACTTTAATGGATGTGAAATTAGTTTTTACTATTTCTCTTCCTCACTTTCCTTCTTTTTAAAGAATCTTGGATGTAAATGAGACTTCAGAAATCCTTTATTCACAGATAGTTTTCTAATGATAACACATGAAGCTGGAAGGTGCACTGTCTTAATTTGGGAGGACCAGGGTAGCGCTGTGTATGGAGTCATGAGTGGGAGTAGGTGTGGGTGTGTGGGGAAGAGGCCCTTGCTATACAGCACCATACCCCACAGTGCAGGGATCTCGATAGGTCAGTGGGGTAACCTGTGTGTCTGTTTATTATACCTGATGTAACTTCAGCTGTGAAATACCTGCTTCCAGAGAGGTGAACTAGTGATGCTTTTAATACTGGTTGATTTTATGAGGACAGTCAGGATATTGGATGTATAATTTCAGGATCTTAACAGCAATACTCTAAACTAGATTTGTTATTTATATCTTTTGAGCTAGAAAATTAGAACCAGGGAGGTTTACTGACATGTCCCGGGTCATGCATCTCCTATTGCCCAGTAGAGTTGAACACCAATCTGCCCTGCCCCGTCATTTTCCATGGAAAAGCATAAAGCCTGGCCAAAATCTTTATACTTGTATGTGCAGATAATGCTGTGCAGATAATGGTAGTGTTTTAGCAAAGGAGAAATGAGATTTGGTAATCTGCTTTTGGCAATAGATTGTGAGTGGCCTGCTATGTGGATTCTGATTATAAACTGTGCTCTGGAATGTTCTAAGGGGATGCTATGTTTAATTTATTTTAATTAAAAACTACAGCGAAGGAACACTGGATAACCACTTCCCTGCACAGGAGAAGAAAGCTGAGTCATTTTCTGGAACCCAGAGTAGTGAGGCATGGTTACCAAAGTCAGAAAGGCTTATTAGTGTCCTAAGTTCACAACCTGCCACTCTAGGGCTCTGTCTGACACCGGGGAGGGAGAAAGAACTGACAGAGTTTAGAGTTGGGTGGGGATGTTGGGCCTTGGGGTAGGATGTTGGGAGCACAGGTCTTTTCTGGCTTTTGGTTTCCAGAGAAAGTACTTTTTTTCAAAGGCACGCAGAGTCTTCTTGAATCCCCAGCTAAAAATGTCTTGTGGAAAAGCCTAGATTTTTCAATAGAAGAGAGAAGCAGTTTTTTCAAGTGACAAGTCAAACAGCATCAAAGGACATGGATCAGGCAAAGGTTGGACTGGAGGGTGGAGTGGCAGAGCCATAGAGACGTAAAGAAACAGCGGAGTTGGCCTCAGGTGTGTTTGCATCAGTTCCCAAGTTTCCATCGGCTCCAACTGGAGAATTAGGTTAGTAGATAGGTTACTGAACCTTTCCCTGCAGTTGCCTAGATCTGGGACCTGAGGATTTCCTTTCTGGAGTTTGTGACCCTGCAGATCTGGTCACCGGTGAGAACTGTAGGGTAGTGGTTTTCAAAAGAGGTTGCAGTGTCTGGAGGGTGAGGGCGAGGGTGCTTCTAAATATCCTATAATGTACAGTTAAGCCTCCAGCAACGAGACTTTCTTGCTAAGGATGTCGGCAGCATGGGGGTTGAGAAACCCTGGCTTAGAGAAAGAATGTTAAGCACCATGTCTGGGAAATGAAGAAATGGAGGCCAGCCTGGGCTAGAGGTGTGAGATCATATACATCCAAACCCACACCATTCACCAAGAAAGAAGAGAGGGGGGTAGGGTGGGTGGGGAAGGGGGATGGGGGTGGGGGGTGGGGGAGGGGGGGAGGGAGAAATATAACCATAATCTTTGCCGACTCAAGGGGAAGGATTGTTTTTTCATGATTTTCGGTGGTGCTCTTCTTGGCTAGCTGTGCTGTCCTGAGTGAGCTGAGAATCTGGGCATAATATCATGCTGAGCAGATTAATCCTTTCCCAATATGGTGATTTTCTGATGTAATCTCTGCTTTGAACTGAGGATTGGCTAGACCTGAAAGCTGAAGGACTGACTGCTCAGAAAGTGTTAGCGTGCTGCTGTCTGTGAGCACTTGCACCTGCAGAGGCTTTCAGCACAGAAGTAGCTCAGGATAGCGCACAATGAGCCAGACACCCTGGGCTGGAATGGCAGCCTCGACGCTTGCTACAGTGTAACGTCAGGCAAGTTACAGGACCTGTGCCTTTGTTTCCTCATTTCTGAAATAGATAATAATGATAGAGTCCATTCATTGAAATGTTTGAGGGTTAAACACATCGGTCTGTGTGCCTGGAACCAAGTAAGGACTATACAGATGTTAGTTACACCGTCACCCTGCCACCGCCGCCCACAGCATCGTCACCCTCCTCAGCCTCTTTTTCCTCCTCCTGTATGTTAATGAAACATTAGAGCAAACAGGTTAAGAGGATTTCCTGATTTGAAAATCTGTAGCTTACTTTTCTGTCTTATACGCTGGACAGTGTGGGAATATGAGGAAAAAGTGAATCTTGTTTTTTTCTCCTTCTGTCCTTGTTTTTGTTTTATTGTTTTTAAGTGTGTCTGAATGTGTGTATGGAGATGCCAGCGGAGGCCAGAGGTATCAGGTCCCCGGAGCTGGAGTTGCATGGGTCCTCCGCTGGAGTTGCATGGGTCCTCCGCTGGAGTTGCATGGGCCCTCCGCTGGAGTTGCATGGGCCCTCCGCTGGAGTTGCATGGGTCCTCCGCTGGAGTTGCATGGGTCCTCCGCAGTAGCAGCTGCACTCCTGACCACTGAACCATTCCTCCAGCCCATCCACCTTTCTTTTTGTTTTGAGATGAGAGTCTTACTGTGCTGTAGCTCTGGCTATCTTTTAACTTAGCTGTGTACACTAGAATCACCTTTAATTTGAGATCCTACTGTTTTCGTCTGCCTCTTGAGTTGGAGGTTACAGGCATGCGCCATTGTGGACTGCCTGTCTGTCTGCCTCTCTCTGAGGTGGTGGATCTTACTGTGTTGCCCAGGTTGATCTTGAACTTATAGTCTCAGATTCATGTGTGTCTCCCTCCCCCCGCCCCCTGCCCCTCACAGGCAGCTTGGACTACAGGTGCTGCCGCTGCTGTTTCTTTGAATTTGAGATCAGTGGTCCTGTATAACTACAACGTGTTAGAGTCAATGAGACTTGTAAGGTGTTGGGCCAGAATTACAGGCCTGAGCACTGGGAACAAAGACGAGGGTGCGACCAGGGAAACTCATAGGGAGAAGTGTAATATTCTTCATACCCAGCATTTTATGTATTCTTACTTAATCCTTACAGGAGCTCTTTAACACACTAGTATTCCCATTTTAAAGCTGAATAGCCAGTTTAGTGAGATTTAATAACTTGCTTGAGATTTCTTAGTAGGTAAGTGGTTTAATTAGAATTGGAACCCATTCATCTATTTACCCATCCAATGGATTTTGTTTTTGCTTAAAGATGTCATTGTTTTAGATCCACAGCAAAATTGAAAGGCCCACAGATCTATATTTTCCATGTGTACCTTTCCATTGTCAGACTCCGCCACCACATGAGTATATTGGTTACAGCTGGTGATCTTCAACTGGCCATGGTCACCCAGAGCCCATGGCTTATATTAGGGCCAGCTGTTTTATTTTTCTTTGCATTCTATGGGTACGTGTGACATGTGTGTATCCTTACAGTGTCACATGAAGTGCACAGAGCTGCAGGGGTGTTTTTAGTGTGTCCTCTGTGAGCTGTGTACAATGCTAGGTACTAATGCTTATGAGAGGAATGGGAATGGAGCTTATTCCTGCTCTAGGGTAGTTGAGCCTAGACCTTTGTGTTTCAAGGCCCAGGCTGTTTCTAAAAAACGAAACAGAAAAAAAATGTTCTGGGGGCATTGGAACAAGGTTTAAACATCCCTCCCCCCCAGACAGGCTGTCCTGGAACTTGCTCTGTAGACCAGGCTGTCCTCAAACTCAGAGATCCGCCTGCCTCTGCTTCCCTAGTGCTGGGGTTAAAGGCGTGCGCCGCCGCCGCCGCCGCCGCCGCCGCCGCCGCCGCCGCCGCCGCCGCCGCCACCACCACCACCACCACCTGGCAATATGTTTTAAAAATTACATTTTATCCGTTTATTTTGTGTATATGTGCCACACCAAGGTGCACATGTGAAGGTCAGAGGATAACCTTTTGGGTGTTGGTTCTCTCCCTCCATTATGTGTGTCCCAGGACTCCAACTCAGGCTTGCCAGTAGTTGCTTTTACATGTTGAATCATTCACTCTCCAGGAGCAAAGATTCTTCATCCATGTATCATTCCTTCATTAGAGCATACCTGTGAATGTTCTAAATCCAGCAGTTCTCTGAAGTGATTCTATGTCATACATGTGTTTTGCCAAGAAAAAGCTAAACGTTTTCCTATGTTTCTGGATGGTAAGGAAAGGAGGGTGTGAGTGGTCTCTGTTATGTGGAAGGCAGTTCCGAGAGGTTCAGGAACTCATTCACCCTTAAGTAGAAAGCCAAGCATGGTTATTGTAATATATACAGCCAGGTCTCTTTATCCACGAGGGTTGAAGGAACTGCCATTCCTTTTAGATTTCTTGGAAAAAGGTTGAGTGCCAGGAGGGGAGTGAGTGAATAGAACTGAATATGGACCTCCACGGTGTGAAGGGTATTTCCAATGGCTATCACCAGTCTAAGGAGGCAGCAAACAGAAGTCCTACCAGGATAGCAAGAAGTTAGCACCCCAGAGAACAATTCTGGTTGGCAGGCAGAGTGTGAAAGGCTGTGGTGTCGCCTTTTCTGGATCTTTCAAAATTGGAGGAGCTGTTAGCTCCCGGGTCAACTCTGCTGTGAAGTCTGACAGTTGGGAGAATGCCAGCACAGCCACTCTGCGTTGCAGGATCCATCTCTTCCTTGGCTCTGTCTCTGCTTCTCTCCTTTGCCATTCATTTTCCAGAGTGTTTATTCATCAGATTTCTCTGTTGTTTGTAGTTCTGAGCTAGCAGCTGTACACTCTTAAGACCGTTGGACCCAGCTAATCCCCGCTTCAGTCTTGTAGCTTCCAACCCAAGATAGACACATGGGTATAGCTAACAATTTTGTCTGTACATATGGTCTACCCGACAACAGAACACAAACCATCCGCTCGAGTCACAGTGTCTGAGCCAGAACTGAGGCCTCTCCCCCTGTGCCCACACACATTCCAATGCTTTCCTCTTGTTCCTACCTCATCCAGACATCCCAGGAATTTGTGGAAAAGCTAACCAAGAGGCTGAAAAGACACCCCGAGGAGACTGGAGGCTTCCAGGAGGCGCCACTGGCCTATGATGCTATCTGGGCCTTGGCTTTGGCCTTGAACAAGACCTCTGGAGGAGGCGGCCGTTCGGGTGTGCGCTTGGAGGATTTCAACTACAACAACCAGACCATTACAGACCAAATCTACCGGGCCATGAACTCCTCATCCTTTGAGGGTGTTTCTGTGAGTTACAGTAGATTCTGCCATGCACCCCAGGGAAAGAGACACCTTGGAGGGCCCCTAGATGCATGCATTCTCCTGGTTTCTCAGTTTATTTTCTATAAAAGTCAGTCATAGACTATGGGAAGAGGGATTTCCAAACCAGCAAACAGTAGAAAAGATGACAATGAAAAGAATTGTTGTATTCTAGTGCTTTTCAACCTGGTCCAGGTGTTGGCAGGTCAGATGAGAAGTGTAGGGTATTAAAAATCGATAACTTGACAATCTCTCATTCCTTTTAAAGTAAGGAAATTAGTGTCCAATAGGGTTTGGTGATTGCTCCTGGCCCTCTCTCTGGGGACTCTCTCACTCAGATCTCAAGGGTGAAGCTCCTTCTCAAAAGAAAACTGTTTCCAGAATCTAGGGTATGTGCATCTGGGGTGTGTCCTATATGCAGCAGATACCATAAATAGCCTTCATTCAGAAGCTCAATTACATCAAAACCAGAAGGTTTCAGAGTCCCTGATGTTCTCTTTTCCTCCCGCTTTTATCCCCTTGCCTTCCTCCACATGTTTCTCCTCAGGGCCATGTGGTCTTTGATGCCAGTGGCTCCCGGATGGCGTGGACACTTATCGAGCAGCTTCAGGGTGAGCTGAGGCCTGAGAGGCTGGGGAAGGGGCAGGCAGGGGCTGAGCTGAGTGCTCACTTGGGAGGAGATCAACGATGCATCTCAACAAGACGGCCTGGTACTTTTTGCTGCCTTGCACTCTGTTCATCAGGCTTTAGACAGTGACCAAAACCAGAGTCCTGGGTAGGTCTTTTGCAGTGATTCTGTTCTTTCAAAGGGACATAAAGATTAAAAAGAGGTGTCCTTTCCTCCCAGTGGCTCCAGTTTTAGTCCAAGAAGTCACCTGCTTCAGGCTAGGTTGAAGGGTTAAGAGATGTTAGTGTGTCCTGAAAGATAAAGGAAAGCTGAGCCTAGGAAGCTGGCTCTTTATAAAGGGAATCTTCTCAGTGCCTTGCAGTGTGAGCACAGTGTTCCAGTCATACATGTAGCTGGCCTTTTCTAGATGGCATTTACCTATAACAGCACTGAGGAGTCTACAGAGCTTCTGTGAGTTAATATTTCAGTTCCACCTGACTCAGCCTCTTGTGTTGTGGCCAAGAGACCCATTTCTTAGCCTCCAGTAAAAAGTTTCTCTCTCCCCTCCCCCCACCTCCGCCACTAAATCTTCTTAGCTCTCTCTGTATATGGGACAAGTGAGACTGGACTTTAGCCAGGGTGAAGTGGGTGTGAGTTGGTGTTTGGAAGGAAAGTTGAATTAACTGTGGCCATTCTGGAAGAGAAATCTTAGGAGTGACTGCATTTCCCTTAGTGGCACTTTAAGAGGCAGATGTATCTTATTCAAGGCATTAGAATCCCAAGCCAAAGGGAGAGAGATTTCTAAAATTAAAGCCACTGGGGAAAGAAGATGCTGTAATTCTGTCCATCACAAGAGGGAGACTGGGCAGAAACTGTTTAAAGCGTTGGAAGCCAGAATCAAAGTGAGAGACATGCTGCTGGGAGAGGTGTGAGGCAATAGAATAGGTGGTAGACGTGCAAGGTGCCTTGCTCTGAGAAGAGCCTTAAACGCCGCAAGGGTTATATTACGCATTCAGATTGCCTTGGGAACTGCCTTGTGTTGCTGTGAAGTTAAGTTGCCCATCCAGGTGAACTTGGGTCCTTAGAGCATCCTTAGCATCCTTGAGTTGCTTAGGTCATTGGCATTAATGCAACCAGGGAGAGCAACTTTGAGGGGAATGGAAGTTTGAAAATGCCGAGGGTGGCTTCTCCCTACCGATGGCAACTCCAGTCCTTTGCTCAGGTGGCAGCTACAAGAAGATTGGCTACTATGACAGCACCAAGGATGACCTTTCCTGGTCCAAAACAGATAAGTGGATTGGTAAGTTCTGCTTTGGTCCTTTTGAATAATCACTGTCAGACTTTTGGATGAGAGGGGAGGGTGCTGTTGGGTTGGAATGGCAGAGGGGTCATGGCAGGGATTGAGAGTGAACGTGGCCCCAAGAAGGGAGGGAAGGTGAGTTGATGTGAGCTGGAACAGACCTGGAGTCACCCTGTTTTTTATCAGTGGTCTGCTGCAGTGAGTGGGAATTAAAAGCAACACAGAGGTTTCAAGAAATAGAAGCTCTCCTTTAGCCTTGGTACATTAGGGACAGGGACTTCAGGTCCCTATCTGGGAAACAACTGCTTAACTGTAGTAGAGAAGGCAAAAATTCATGTCCTTCTTACTGGCTATTTTATGCTTTGCTTTTTTGAGTTGTTTTATATATTCATTTTGTGTGCATGTGTGTTGGTTAAGCTGTGGTGCGCGTGGCTGGCCGATGGCCAACGGAGGAGAGTGCTGGTTGGTGGAAGAATCACAAGCCATGGTTACCTTTCTAGAGCTTTATTGGGAGAGAGGGAGGGAGGGAAGAAGGGAGAGAGAGAGACAGACAGACAGACAGAGAGAGAGAGACCGCGCGGAGGCGGGGAATATGGAAGGAGAGAGTTCGGAAAGAGAGAGCACAGAGAGGGCATGCCCGCTTTTTAGGCTGGGACGCCTTCGCAGGCTGGTGATGTAATTAAAGATATAATCCTTACAATGTGGAGATCAGAGGACAACTCGTGGGAGGCCTCTCCTACCACCATGTGGGGTCTGGGAATTGAACTCATCAGGCTTGAACATCAGATCATCAGGACCTTTATGCCCTGAGCCGTCTCACCAGTGTTTGTTTGTTTGTTGTTTATTTATTTATTTATTTATTTATTTTTGAGCCAGGGCTTCATCCTATATCTCAAGCTGGGCTTGAGCTCATTATGTAGCCCAAGACTTATCTTGAACTCAGGATGATCATCCTGCCTCAGCATCTCAAGAGTGTTGGGATTTCAGTTGTGTACCACCTTGCCCGGCTTAACCTTGCAGGTTTTTTGTTTGTTTGTTTGTTTGTTTTGAGCCAGAGTCTCATCTCACAGCATAGCCCTGGCTATCCTGGAACTTGCTCTGTAGACCAGGCTGGCCCTCCAACTTACAGAGACCCACCTGCCTCTTCCTTTTCAGTGCTGGGATTAAATGTGTGTGCCACCACACCTAGCCTACCTTGCACTTTTTAATGAGGGAAAGAGAGCAGTTATTTTTGGTATGCTACATGACAGGAAATGGGAAAGATAGTGCAGGTAAGCAAAAAGGAAGTTCCTGCTGATGGGGAAGGATGGTAAGGCCATGGAAGACAGCTGCCACCTGCCTTGCCCAGTGAAGTCTCATCATTTCCAGCAGCACTCCTGGAAGAGTATGTGTCTGTGTGTGTGTGTGCTCGAGTGCATACCCAGGCATGCTGTGTGGCCAGTATGCCATGGTGTTTTTGTGAGGTTAGAGGACAGCTTTGTGAAGTTGGTCCTGTCCTTCCATTTTTACCAGCTCTGGGGATTGAACTTAATATTGCCAGAGTTAACAATTGCTTTTACCCATTGAGTCATCTTTTGGGCCCAGCTTTATTAAGTTTAATTAATTTTTATGTGTTATGGGTGTTTTGCCTGCTTGTGCGCGCATGCGTGAGCCATTTGTGTGCCTGAGGCCAGAAATGGGCATCCGAGCTTCTGGAACTGGAATCACAAATGGTTGTGACCCACCACACAGGTGCTGGGAAGCACAGAGAAAACTCCTAACCGCTGGGCCACCTCCCCAGCTCTCTGTTTTAGTTTATCATTTATTTTGAGACAAGCTTTCACTCTTGTGAACTCAAAGTTGTGACAACCTTCCTGCCTCAGACTCCAAGCATTGCTGCCATTACTGAGTGAGCTACCATGCCTAGGCTTTGCTTCATTTTTATTATTTATTTATTTTTGTAGCTTGAATTTAGGGCAGTGTTCTGTACAGTTATAAATGCTGCCTGGCCTAAATTGGCTTTTTAATTTTTTTCTTTAAAGCTAAGCAAATTGAAATTAAGTAGGTGTTTTGCGTGTCGTCATCTCCCTCCCCCCTCCAACAAATTTGAGCCGTCCCTTAATAGTAACTGGGAAACACTTTTTGGGAATACTACCCTGCTAGGCTTGTTCTTGTGTCTTTTGCTGGAGGTTATAGGAACATACTTGGATACTTGGAGGCTCTTCTGGCTTTCTGCTTCTAAATTGCCTTTTGCTCCTTTAATGGGGCAATAGGCAATGTTATGTAGGATTATTTCAGCTGTTCCTTTCTTTAGCTGTCTTTTTTTTTTCCTTCTGTAAAACAGAGAAGCAAAAAGAACAAGCAATCAAAGCCGGGTGTGGTAGCACACACCTTTAATCCCAGCACTCAGGAGGCAGAGGCAGGAAGATAGATCTCTAAGTTCCAGAACAGCCTGGTCTACAAAGGGAGTTCCAGGACAGCCAGGGTACACAGAGAAACCCTGTCTCAAAAGACAAACGGAAAGAACATGCAAGCAAAGAGACCCCCAGCACAGACCCCATCTTCTCATTTTCTGGTTGTTTGTCAAGGTCCCCAGTGTCCTCCAGCATTCCGCCTACCATAGCTCCTCAGTGCGTTTGAGGGCCTCGTGTCTTCAGCGGACAGGGAGTGTCCCCCAGCAGCTCACCTTTCACTCCTTTCTCCTGTCTTCATGCCACTGCCTCCTTCTCTTTCTTCTTCCTCCCCTGTGCCATGCAGGAGGGGCTCCCCCAGCTGACCAGACCTTAGTCATCAAGACATTCCGTTTCCTGTCACAGAAACTCTTTATCTCCGTCTCAGTTCTCTCCAGCCTGGGCATTGTTCTTGCTGTTGTCTGTCTGTCCTTTAACATCTACAACTCCCACGTTCGGTAAGTTTCTCTTCTGACTTGATCCTTGGCTTGGCTGCCTCTCCAAGGTACTGACCATACACTCCTGAAGAGTAAGAAAACTGGGACTCTCAAGACTGTGTGTCATAGAGAGTGGTGTGATGACTCACCAGAAATGTAAGGGGAAACCAGGCATGACCCCTACCCTTGCTTCAGACTAGTCAACTAGAAAAACAGTAACATTTGAAGCCTAGTGCACAGTCTTGGGCTCTAACTAGAGTACGCCAGTGGGGCCTTATTCTGTGGCCCTGTGCTCCCCAGGTCCAGCCCTGTGTCCAACATCTTATCTTGAGTATTCTTTCTGTCTGTTCCCAGTCTGTCTCCTTTATCCGCCCCGGGGATAGGGTTGTGCTGTTGATGGCATTTTTGGAGAGCCAAGCCTCCCTAGAGGAGATGGGGTAATTCTGCTCTTTCTCCCACCCTCTCCGCCTCTGCCCTAGTTATATCCAGAACTCCCAGCCCAACCTGAACAATCTGACTGCCGTGGGCTGCTCACTGGCACTAGCTGCTGTCTTCCCCCTTGGGCTGGATGGTAACCACATAGAGGAAGACCAGTTCCCGTTCGTCTGCCAGGTGAGTAGATGGTGGGCCAGTACAGACCTTGTGGAATATGGCTTTCCTAGTGCTCTCAGGAGCACCTTCTCTGTCCCTCCACTTTCCCTGACCAGTGTCCTGCCTTCCTCCTAGCATCACCCTTCTGGTCTCTCGCTGGCTCCGTCCCTTCTTTCTTGGCGCCAGACCTTTCCCATTCTGCAGTTCCCTGGCGGCTAGCACGGTTGCTAGGCATGCCTCACCGAGGAGAGGGGTGAAGTGCCGAAGACAAAGGAAGGCGTCTGCACACAGAACTTAGGAACAATAGTGGCTTGTTTGTGGTGTGTGGGCTGAGAAACAAAACTGGGCTTTCCCGTGGGAGCCGTAGTTGGAGTCTGAAAGGATGGCGGCAGAATCAAAGCAAACAGCTGGGGCAGGGGACATGTCATTCCAGACGGAGGAGGGCCTCTGGGGACTCTGGGACTGTGGGGAAAGGCTGGCTTCAGCAATGGTTCTCCACTATATGCAGCACCCACTCTTTCCCTGCTTCCTTCCACTGGTACTCTCTTTCCTCCACTGTGTTTCTGTCCTAATTACACACCGTGCACACAACATGTGCGCACACACAACATGTGCGCACACACATGCACTCTCATCTTCAGGAAGTGCCTATTACTAGTGGGATCTGCGTGCAGCAGGAGAGGGATAACTAGGAGATGCATTTAAGGAGGGATCTGTAGAAAGCACTATGGACAGAGAGAAGGGAAGCAGCTCACAGTCTGTGTCTGAGTGGCCCTCAGAAAGGAGGTGGTGTTTGTGCTTTGAAGGACGATGCATGAGATCAGAAAGAGAGTAGATAAAGGAGACTGAGTGGTTCAGCACTGCTGGGTGGGGCACAGGGAAGGAGAGGGCCTGAGAGATGGGCCAGGCTAGTGGATGGGCCATACTGTGTCACAATCAGAGGTGTGCAGGTGATAACTAGGCACTAGAAAAGAGCGGTAGGCTTTAGCAAGAATGCTCTAGTGCTGTAGCGGTAGAGAAGGATGGAGTCCCAGCCTTCCCTCCCTTCCCTCCATACTCTGCTTGCTGTGTCCTGCCTGCTTTTTGTGTGTGGTCACTGTTCACACTGCTCCCTGCAGTCCTATCCAGGGCTCAGTCCCACCTATGACCAGTGTCTTTCCTTCCTTTTTAGGCCCGCCTTTGGCTCTTGGGCTTGGGCTTTAGTCTGGGCTATGGCTCTATGTTCACCAAGATCTGGTGGGTCCACACAGTCTTCACAAAGAAGGAGGAGAAGAAGGAATGGAGGAAGGTGAGCAACTTCCCAGACCCAGCCTTTGATCCTGGGCATAGAGAAGACCTTTCTGACCTGTCTTCTCTGGATGTCTGTCAGACCCTAGAGCCCTGGAAACTGTATGCCACAGTAGGCCTGCTGGTGGGCATGGATGTCCTGACTCTTGCCATCTGGCAGATTGTGGACCCCTTGCACCGCACCATCGAGGTATCTGCCACTTGAGAGGAGTTTCTGGGGTCAGGAAGCGGGGGTGGGGGGTGGGGAGGGCCCACTAGCTTGGCATCTTCAGGAATATATGTGGTCTTGAAGGATGTAGCTACTTAGTGAAGGCCAGGTGTGGTGGCACATACCTTTAATCCCAGCATGCCTTCAATCTCAAAGCTCAGGAGGCAGAGGCAGGCAGATCTCCGAGTTTGTGGCTAGCCTGGTTTACGTAGTGAGTTCCAGGCCAGCCAGGGCTACACAGTGAGACCCTGACTTTAAAAACAAAAGGAGGGAGAGCTTATTGGTCGTCTTTATATTTAGGGCTCTTCTGTCTTTCCCAGATGAGCCTTACTGAAGCTTGGTTTATCTAGAGGAGGGACGTGTCAGGGATCTGGGAGGATGTGTAGGGTTTCCAAGCATCAGGGAAAGTGGGGAACAAGCCCTTCTAGCATGTTCAGGAGAATGTCCCTAGGCCTGGAGTAGGATTTTGCACAGTACTGAGTCTCATAGTCAGGGCTGGGCGTTCAGGAGCTGGAGAAATGTACGCTCACTCATCCTTTTCCTCCTTTTCTCCCTCAGACTTTTGCCAAGGAGGAACCAAAGGAGGACATTGATGTTTCCATCCTGCCCCAGCTGGAGCACTGCAGCTCCAAGAAGATGAATACATGGCTTGGTGTGTGGGATGTGGGTGGGAGGAGGGGAGGGCGGAAGCATATGCAGGAGGAATGGGTAACAGCAGGAGGCCAGGGGAGAAGGACCATTCAGAGGAGACAGTTCCAGTGCCTTTATCACTGCACTAAACTTTTCCAAGAGTAGGAGAGCTTTGGTCTTTTGCCGTGAGTAGCAATGCTCAGCAGAGGGCCAGTGCTGGTGGCCACCCTTCTGTGACTGGTCAGCTCCTGAGAGTAAGACCAAGGTCATGAGGTCATGGGCTTAGCCTCTCTTCAGCCTGGCTAACATTCCTCTGGTCTACAAATCCACAGGATGAACTAAAACCCTTAGCCTGGATTGCATGTTCCTGCCTGGTGGTCTAAGGGTCAAGACACTGTGTAGCATATATTGGATCATTCCTAGCTGCTCCATTGGAAGCTGAAGTGAGGTCTGGGCCACACGGGTGGGGCCACACTGAGAATTTGCTATGTCACAGGGGCTGGAATGGAGAGGAAGGCTTCCTTTACACAGAGGAGCTACAAGGACAGAGAGAGAAAGAGGGTTGAGTTGGGAGTGTGATGGTGGTCCTTGT
Organism: Peromyscus maniculatus bairdii; assembly: GCF_049852395.1. Classification (NCBI taxonomy): domain Eukaryota; kingdom Metazoa; phylum Chordata; class Mammalia; order Rodentia; family Cricetidae; genus Peromyscus; species Peromyscus maniculatus. The sequence continues at coordinate 858,271 of NC_134872.1, read as the reverse complement.
TGCCCAGGTGACACTTTGCTGCTGTTCTAGGCATTTTCTATGGTTACAAGGGGCTGCTGCTGCTACTGGGAATCTTTCTTGCCTATGAGACCAAAAGTGTTTCCACCGAAAAGATCAACGACCACAGGGCTGTGGGCATGGCTATCTACAATGTTGCGGTAAGCTCCCTTGACACCTGGGGTTAGTCCTGGAAACTGTTAAGGTGGTAGGACTAGAAAAAACTAGAACTGAGATCATTTGTGTAGAAGTCATAAAACATTGGTTAATGACTGATGTATAATCATGGTTGTATGGCTTTCCTGAGGAGACCCTAGACAGGGCACCATGACAGGCACAAGAAATGATTCTACCAGAGTCTAGCTTGGCATCCTACTTTCATCTCTTGCTGTGATAAAATGACTGACAAAAAGCAACTTTGAGGAGAAAGGGCTGATTTTAGCTCACAGTTCCAAGTTACAGTCCATTAATGAGGGAAGTCAACACAGGACCTTGAAGGAGCTAGTCATCCAGAGTCAAGAGCAAAAATAAATAAATGCATGCATGCTTACTCATGTTCAATCCAGGACCCCCTGCCTAGGGTTTGTTGCCCTCTACAGTGATTGAGTCTTCCCAAATCACTCGACAATATAAACCAAGAAATCCCCCCCCACATACCAAATATGCTCACAGATAAAGCCAAGATGATCTAGACAATCCCTCGTTGATAATCACCTGAGTGATTCTAGAGTCCAGAATCTAAACTATGTCAAATTGACAAAGCTAACCACCACACTTGGTGAATCTGTATTTGTGGAGGTTACTACAGGAACATGAGGGAGTTAATAGCATTTATGTCATCTAAAAGTCCACTGCAGCGTGGGTGGTGGCTCATGGTAGCTGTACACCTGGAGTTTCCTGCCCGACTTACAGGCAGTTCCACAGGAGAGCATTCACTCACTAGGAATTCATTACTGCTTATGTAACTGGGGATGGGCCTCCTTAGTCTTCTAAGTGGCTGAGTATCACAGGTCTTCAGAGGATTTAACTATTCAGCAGTTTAGAAAGAACACTACATTGGGGCTGGGGTGATAGGTCCTGATGCTTACAAGACAACTTAACTGTGGGCTGAGTTTGGTCCTTAAAACCCACATCAGAAAAGGCTGGGTGTAATGACATGTGCTTTTAATTCTAGCCCTGAGGAGATGCAGACAAGCAGGTCCTCAGTTCCCAGTGACCAGGTGAGGGACACGGTATGAAAAACCAAAGTGGAGGAGGGACAGCAGCTGAGGTCTTCCTCTAGCGTCCATGTGCACACATGTGCTCCTGTGCCACACATACAAAACATACACAGATAAGAACAAAGCTGAAATGAAGGAACATTGTTACATCATTTTGCATCTGCCTAGTGAGGTAGTCTCTAGGACAGACGGAATGCAGAGATCCTGGGGAAGCTTTGATCGAGAGCTGAGAACTGGTTTGGTAGTCTGTTCCTGATTTTTAGCTATTTAAAGTGGAGGATCATCCGGAATTTGTGGACCATTCACCAGGAGTGTGTCTCCATGGGCTCTCTCTTTGGGGAAGGAAACCTTGCATCCCACTGGAACCGTGTGTTAGATCTGCGTCTCCCAAACGCTGTCTCTCCAGGTCCTGTGTCTCATCACCGCTCCTGTCACCATGATTCTCTCCAGCCAGCAGGACGCAGCCTTTGCCTTTGCCTCTCTGGCCATCGTGTTCTCTTCCTACATTACTCTGGTTGTGCTCTTTGTGCCCAAGGTGAGTCTGGCTCTCCCCTGCCCTCCCTAGATAGAACCAGGACTTCCATTTTGGCCCAGCTTGTCTTTCATGTCTTTCATTACTCCCAACACTTTACCAGCTGCTCACTCACAGAGCTTCTGCTCAGCCACCCAGTGCCCAAACCTTTGCCCCCCAGATGCGCAGGTTGATCACCCGAGGGGAATGGCAGTCTGAAGCACAGGACACCATGAAGACGGGGTCATCCACCAACAACAACGAGGAAGAGAAGTCCAGGCTGTTGGAGAAAGAGAACCGTGAATTGGAAAAGATCATTGCTGAGGTGTGTGGTGACAGCCAGGGGCCCCTGTCTAAGGGTGGGTTGTCTGGGGCTGAGCCTTAGATACAGGTTCAAGTATTGGTGATTAACAGAGGATCCCATAAAACCTGCAGGGGAGCCGGGGCAGGAGAGGGAAAGGAAAAGGGCTGAGATTTAGTCTCAACTAAAATTTAGTGTTAGCTGGAGGAGGGGGGAGGGAGGCTCTGGGGTGGGGACTGTAGATTCAGCCCTCCTGAGACAAAAGAGCATCCATTGGCAGTAGATGGGGGAGACCATTGTGAGCCGTTACTGGCCCACACTCACAGCTGCTGGGTGAGGTATGTAACCACAGCACATCGGTTCTAGGCAGCTGCCCACGGTGTCCACTGTGTCTGGGTTGTAGTTAGGGACCAGTGCAGTGCTGGGGGTGGAGGGTGGCATTCCACCTTGGTTGATGCAATTTTCCTGTCATTGTTTTCCTTTTGTTTTTTAATTCACTTATTTCCTTCATCTATTCTCTTGGTGCCTTTTCGTTCCATGGCTTTCTTTGTTCCTTTCTTGGTTCACATTTTAATTTCTTCTCTGACCTGTACACACCATCTCAACGGCTCTCCTCCCTTTCCCCCTTCCATTCCTCACCCTCCTCCCACACTCCCAATTGTGCTTCTTCCTCCAGAAAGAGGAGCGTGTCTCTGAACTGCGCCATCAGCTCCAGTCTCGGCAGCAGCTCCGCTCACGGCGCCATCCCCCAACACCCCCGGACCCCTCGGGGGGCCTTCCCAGGGGACCCTCGGAGCCCCCTGACCGGCTTAGCTGTGATGGGAGTCGAGTGCACTTGCTTTACAAGTGAGGGGGTGTCAAGAAGGATGAGGCCAGCAGGGGAGGGAAGGCGTGGGAAGAGGGTGGGGGACTGGGAGGAGGGCAAGGACTCCTATCTCCACCTGGGAGAACATGCTCCAATCCCCCTCTTATAAATATATGTCACTCTGTGCATCTGGGGTTATTTGGGTCTCCAATACTCTGGGAAACAGACTGTTTTCTCTCTTATTCATTCATATTATTTTGTATCACTACTTCACAGTTTAGTTTAAACCCTATTTGAAGCTATTCACTCATAACCCCAGAGGGGCAGCTGACCATATTTTTCTCCCACAGCCTATCTTGTATAGTTACCACGGAAACTCCTGCAATTTTAGCAGCAGGGGTCTCCCCACAAGTGTTCTTCCCACACTAGCAGGATCCTCTCTGTTTCTCAGCATCAGAATCTCCTTCCATTGCCCTTGTCCTACACATCGCTCTGTGTTCCTCTCCTTAAGTGCTGTTTCTTCCAGGGGATTCACGCTCACCCAGGCCCACATGTTCTTTGTCTCTTTGCTCTGTGTGCTCCTGAATCCCAACACACGTACCCCATCCTCCAAGTGCATTTTTCCTGAGTACTTTCCCATGCTGCCGTGTGCTCTCCGAATACCCTGCACCTGTGAGTGCACAGTGGTTGTGGGTGTGTGCTGTGGTGTACTTGGGTAGGTGTGTGTGGTGTGCTGAGCACACTAAGCCGTCTTCCTCATGCACATGCCATGTCTCTCTGTGTTTTCCCTGTGTGACTCAGTGTGTTGTATATTTGCTGCTTTGCATCTTCATTGTGTGTTTTGTGTACGTGTGTTTCTCTGGCTGGCTTCATGGCAGTCTTCCTGTCTCACTCAGCCTTCTGAGTGTTTGGATTACAGTTGTCTGCCTACCTGATGTCATGTCTTTTTCCAACAGAGCCATGTGCACCCAACATGCACATAGTTAAGCACGTCCTCCTCAGTTCATGTGTTCTGAGGCATCCGTACCCTCTCCTTGGCATTTCCCCTCAGATGTTCCCTGGATTCTTTGCTCTCATGTGTACCTCTCTCAGTCTGTACTCACAATCATCTCTCAAGACTGCATCTTACTTTTCTTTTCTTTATTATTATTATTATTATTGTTTTTCAGAACTAAGGGAAAAGAAATGGGTACAGGTTGGAGGCTCTTTCCAGTGGATAGTAGGTCCACATCCTAACCATACAAAGCGTGGACAGATGGACTGATGGGGCGGGAGGCAATGTCCCTTTCACACTGTGGTGTCTCTTGGGGAAGGGTCTCCCTGAATCTCAATAAAATGGACAGTGTGACTCAGCACCTCACCCTCCATCCTGTGAACTGAGTGGGATCCAGGCCAGGAAGGGAGAAGCCCAGGCTCTCAGGCTTGGAGTTAATGAAAAGGCTTTGAAGTGGAGAGGTGCAAAGAGATATGTGATTGATCCATGCAGAATTTAGTAGGGCAAAGCAGGACAAGATTAAGGCCCTGATTAGTTAGTGCTGACATTGGTGCTTAAAAGTGTGGGCTCTGGAGTCAGACTGCCAGCGTGTCCGGCCTGCACCACATGCAGAAATGTCTCTAATCTCTGTTCTCCACCTTTGGGAATCTGGTAATAACGGTAATGATGATGCATTTCTCAATGGAGTGCATACAAGAACTAGGCTAATTATGCATTCCAGTGCCTGGATCTGCTTGGGCCATGGTAGCCTCTGGTATAGCTGCTTCCTGGATTCCCTGACAGTGGTGGCCATGATCTGGGAGCCTGGAGCTTCTGGCTGAGGAGATGTTAGGAGATGTGAGGAGTCTCCTCAGAAAGGAAGAATCACAAGTAAACAGTGACTGCCTGGCTCTGGATAGGTGCCTCCAAACTTAAAAATCATTATCTAAGGAACTCTGAGTACCTTGGGAAGATTTTTTTTTTATCAAGATGAAAGTTTGAAATGCCAGGAGCAACAAAAACAAACTGGGATTTTTGTAATTCTGAGTGTCCTTTTGGCTTTTTTGAAGCTTTTTCATGTTGTGTGGTTTTTTTTGTTTGTTTTGTTTTGTTTTAAGATGATGGTTTTCCTCCCCAGCTCTGCATGAAAGCTGCAAAGGGTGGATCTGCTCTGTCATTTCACCTGTTGACGGCAGGTTAAATCTTAGGCCCCCTTTGAAAACAACCTATAGTGATTATCCACCTGGGACCGGTTAGATTTAATTTGAGTTTCCCTTCTTCCTGCAGTGGAGTTTTCTCAGGAAAAGGAGAGGAGGCCTGTGGAGTAGAAAAACCTGCAGTGTGGAGATTAACAGTTGGCTTCAGAAACTATAGCCCAAGCAGAGACCGGCCCTGTGTAGACTGAAATCATCCCTCTCAGTACTGCATTGCCCATGGGAGGGGTGTCAATAGTAAGTAAATCAAAGGTCAGAAGCTCCACTGCAGCCAAGAGTGAGGCAGACTATTACAGCAAGAGAGGCAGGAACCCAGCCACATAGCAGAGCTGACGGTGCAGAGGCCTGAGGGAGCTCAGGCAGCACCTGTTCCTGTCTGTGCTCAGTGGAGCTGACAGCACCTCCAGCTTCGCCTCAGTCAGGTACACCCTGCACCCCAGACCACCTGCCAGGCCTCAGTGCCCTGTTACATACCTGTGGTCTTTTCTCATCTCTGCCCTAGCCCCAGTCACTAGAACTTCCTGTGAGTACTTACTGTGTATGACTGTTATCTTTGTTATTCTTTCAAGATAAAGTTTCATCTCTATAGCCCATGTTGGGCCTCACCCTCACTATGTAGTTCATGCTGTCTTTGAATTGTTCTTTTGCTGAAGCTTCTCAAGTGTTGGGGTTACAGGTGTGTACTACCATGCCTGTCAACAGGTTTTTTTTTTTTTTTTTTTTTTTTTTGGTTTGTTTGTTTGTTTGTTTGGCACAGGATCTTACCACATAGCTCTATCTGGAGCATGGTAGTTACTATGTAGCCCAGGCTGGCCTTGAACTCATGGTGGTCTTCTTGTCTCAACCTTCCAAGTATTGGATTATAGGTGTTAAGCATCGTGCCTGGAAACAAATTTTATTTTTGAGACAGGGTCTTGTTATGTAGCTCTGGCTGGGTAGTCCAGGTTGAAATGTACAGAAGTTCTCTTGCAGTGTTCCTAGGGATTACAGTCTGCACCTGGCTCCATTAAGAAGTGCTGACTGGACAAGTCAGTTACTGCCATGGTTACTGTACTAGGAACTGGGAAAGAGAAGTGAACAAGATGGCCTCTGAGAGGGAGAGGAGAGAGGCAGAGACAGATCCCTCACAACAGTCTATAGAGTAGGGTTCTATGCTCATTACTTGCTCAGGAGCCTGCAACTGGGGGAGAGGAACATTGTCAGTAATAGGAAATAAAGCCAACATCTAGACTGTGTGTTGACCACTGCGTAGCCCAGTGCCAACAACAGCCACATCTTCGTTTCTGTGGGTGAAAGCATTATATAGGCTGCAGTGAGGGGAGTCCACACTACACAACAGCCTGCAGGTTTGAAGACAAGGAGCTCGTTATAAGTCCTTTATAACCCCTATAAGTGGGTTTTGTTTTGGCCTAGCAGGCTCCTTGGCTGGGATGTGGACTGAAACCACGACACAGGGCTTTTCCTTGTGATCTGATTCTTCTGATATAGTAAACTGGATTTCAGAGGTCAGTGAGTGTCCTTGGAAGTGGGAGAAACAGGTACATATGTATTTTTCAGCAAAGCCTTGGAAGTCACACAGCACTGTTTTTGCTACATTCTACTGTGCTAGTCTCAAGGGGTAGAACTGGACTCTTGGAAACACATACAGAATAGTGTAACTCATTGCAAGTTTATCTGGAAACATGATCCACTGAGGCTTATCTGCCTTCTACAAAGACAGTGTTCACCATATTGTGCATCTTCTCCCTTGATGATCACCAGGTTTGTCTGCCTCTGTCTCTCTCTTGAGAAAGGCCCTCACAAAGTAGCCCTGACTGGCTTTGAACTAAACTATGTAGACCAGACTGACCTCAAACTTAGAAATACACCTGCTTCTGACTCTGCATCGCTGGGACTACAGGTGTGTACCATTGTACCCACCCTGATCAAACCAGTTCTGTTCATCTGATATTCAGCATTTTACCAGGCCCCTCTTTGGGGAGATTTCAGGGCCATTTGCCACCCCAGACCTGCCCTTTCTGCCTGTCTTGTTTGAAGATGGCTCTGCTAATTGCAGCTTCCCTTCACAATGTTCCATGACCTTAGGCTGCCTGAGACAGGCAAATTTTGGATTATTCACCAAGGTTTTTAGAGCAGGGAATTCTTTACTTTGTCCTTTGTGTTCCATTAACCAAAAGGCCATCATAAAAGTGGGCTCCACAACAAGCTGCCTCTCAAGCATGTGATTAAAAAAAAAATACATGAACAACCATTTGTATTGCATCCATTTTTATAGCCTCCCTGGAGCAAGAAATAACACTAGAGTCTAGTGCAGTGTTCTCAACCTGTGGGTCACAACCCCTTTGTGGGGGTCAGATGATACACAGGGCTCACATATCAGATAGCCTTCATATCAGATATTTACATACCATTTACCATTTATTTACCATTCATAACAGCAAAATTGCAGTTATGAGGTAGCAACGAAATTTATAGTTGGGAGGGAGGTCACCACAACATGAGGAGCTGTATTAAAAGGTCATAGCATTGAGAAGGCTGAGAACCACTGCTTTAGTGACTGAAACTGATGGAAGGTAATTTCCAGTACTGGGCAGCTGCACAGGAATACAGGTGTGTGGGCCTGGTAGGCTCTGGTGCAGCAAAATGGTATACATCTTCAGGTGTTTGTAGAAAGGGGAAAAGTCCTGTGTCATAGGTTTTCTAGCTGAGGTCTTGCAGGCAGGTAAAAGATTAATAAGAGACAAATGTGAAATTATTAACATGTGCTTTGTGTACTTTGAGATTACTAGTAACGAGCACTCAGAGGTTGGCTTTATACAACTTAGTCTACCCAAAGGTGAAGGATTTTTCATTTCTGAGTGAGCTGGTAGAGGGGAGTTGTGTTACAGAAAGGACATCAGGGAAAGTGTGGTAAATACTGTTCTGTGAATAAAAATTTGCTATGCAGATTTAAGCAAGTGCCCTCTTCACTGATAAGAATGAGGTCTTTTCAAATGTAAATTTCCTTTAGAAAAGGAAAATTTGTTCCCTGCTGGGCAGCATTTCTTGGGGGTTGATTCCTGTAGCCTTTAGCTCAAAGTAATCCTCTTCTTAAAGAGACATGTGCTAGCTGGGCAGGGGTGGTGCATGCCTTTAATCCCAGTCCTGGGAGATCTCAAGGGTTCAAAGCCAGCCTGGTCTACAGAGTGAGTTCCAGGACAGCCAGGGCCACACACACAAAAGGTACATCCTGTGCTGGGTGGGGTGACATGCCTTTAATCCCACCATTCAGAAGTCAGAAGCAGGAGTTTCAGGCCAGCCAGGGTTATTACATAGTAAGACCTTGTCTCAAAAATAAATATAAATATATAAGATAAAGCTGTATGTTTTGAGGTATTATTCTGGTACATATCTGGGTGAATGGTTAATTGTGCATAGTGTGAGGGTTGGAAGGCTGGCTTTACTGGAGGCTTAGAAGTTAACTGGTGACTAAGACAGACACAATGCACCTCAAATTTACAGTGACTCCTCTAGATTCAGCTCTTGTTGTACCTGTTTTTCGGAACCCCCCCCCCCCCCCCCCCCCCCCCGGAGACTACCAAGGAGCCGGTTTCCCATGCAAACACATAAGGGTCCTTTTATTGTTAGGTTCAACCTGGGCCACCACAAGGTTAGTGGAAGGAAATGTGGCGGTGGCCACAAGCCCAGGTAGAGTTTTTATAGGGAAAAACCACAAGGTGGGAATTACACGCTTGGGATTGGGTAGAAGGGATATGGGGCAAGGTGGTTTTTTGAAACTGTTGGCCTAGACGTTGGACACAGAGCCACATTTGAAACCTTTGGGTTTGACTTGTGGCAGGGAACCACCACCTGCTGAGCAGGGTTATCTCGAGTGCTCAACAGGACTATCTAGATATCTTAGGGCCATAAATTGCAGACGGAATGTCTGCAGGAGCATACTGCTGTGTATCTGTTCCAGGTGTCATGGCACATTCCTGAGGTCCTTTCTGGAACTGAGTACAGCAGGTGGCCCTACCCTTAGATGGGGTCTGTATTGCCTTCATACTTTGTAGTGCTCAGATCATCACAGATACTTGTCTGCTGTGCTGAAACTCAAGCCCTGGGCCTTGCATATGCAGGGAAGCCCTGTCCCACTGAGACAAACTTCCAGGCTCAAATATCTTACCAAAGTAGTCTTCTGTTTCTAATGTTCTCACAGGGTGCTCTGAAGCAACTTGGGAAACTTCCTATATCGAGGTAGGTCTCAAGATGGACATGTCTAGTTAACATTGATTCCTCTTAAGTTTGAGGACAAATCGAGGCTTCTCACTGGGCTAGGAAGGCTCTACGTATACCAAAACAGGACTTAGAGCTGGGGATCTGGAGTCTGCCCTCCTGGCTGCCAGTCCTGGCTGAGAACTTTGAGAGATGGTAATTGAACTCTTCTTAGGTTTTGCTTCTGAAAAAGCTTCATTATGCTACAAAAATGAAATGAGCCAAGGGTTGTAAAATACTTTCAATGGCACCTGGAAGATCACAAGACATCTAAGAATTATCACATTAACTACAACATTAATTATCTCTTGAGCAACCCTTCTGTTTAGGGAGAGGACTTAGGTGACTGGTCCGTATATCAATGCAGTTCCAGATCTGGCCAATAGATGGCACCAAATTTCCAGTGCTCAAATTGTGCCCACATTAAAGAGAAGTGGTTTTTTTTTTTTTTTTTTTTTTTTTAACCTGGCTGTCTGGCATTAATAAAGACAACGCTAGGACTACAGTTCAGGTTGCTCTCCAAGGCTTTGTTCTGGCCTCAAGGTAAGGATACTGGAACATTTTATTATGGTGTGGGAACAGCAGCATGCATTTGGGAATGGTCTGACCAGAAGTCACAGGACCTAAATTTTAGGCAAACATCCTAACACTGTTTTTTGTTTGGGTTTCTGAATTAAATTTCAGTTTCCCCTCAACCCTTGCTGATAATTGGGTGATAAAAAAGAAAGAGTCATAAAGAATTACAAAGAAACTCAAAAGGAGATACAGCAAAAAATACAGTGGGAAATAGGATTGGAAGCGAAAAAATAGTGACAAGGGGCAAGAGATGGCTCAGCGTTCGTGTTCTTTCAAAGAACCAGAGTTCAAGATACAACACTCATGTTGGGCAACCTAACTCTGTAACTCCAGCTCCAGGGGACCTCACACCCTCTTCCTGCTTCTTCAGACATCCACAAAGACATAACAAAAATAAAATCTTTACAACATACTGACACCCTGGCAAAGGCAGGGAATTAAAATCACAATCAGTGAAATAGGGCATAGGAGGATGGAGGTGAATTGATAAAGTAGAGATGGATTGCATCTGATCCTGAGGTAATCTATGTATGGTATAACTATGCTCCCTTGCTGAATTTCTCATCCTTGTGTCCTATATTGTGTCTTCCATTACAGTAGCAGGGTAGGTCTGAAGAGGGAGAGGATGACCACATAAGCCTTTTGACAAAGGCTTGCAGAATCTCCCTTCAGCGTACTGAGAGTGTATGTCAGCTGGGCTCTACGTCCTTACCCAGCAGCCTCCAGAATGCCCTCTTGACCTCCTTGTTCCTCAGGGTGTAAATGAGAGGGTTAAGAGAAGGAGTGCCCACTGCATAGAAGAGACCAAAGAACTTGCCCCTCTCTTGGGCATAGGGATTTTTGGGTTGCAGATAGACAGCAATGACTGAGCTGTAGAAGAGGGTGACCACGATGAGGTGGGAGGAGCAGGTCCCAAAAGCTTTCCTGCGTCCTCTTGCAGAGCTTATCCTCATCACTGCCTGGCAATAGCACCATAAGAGACAAGGATGAGGCTCAGTGGCACAACCAAGATGAAGACACTGGCCACAGCCATTTGTATCTCGTTATAGGTGGTGTCCCCACAGGAGAGTCGAATTAAAGCAGGGACTTCACACACAAAGTCATCAACCCGATGGTGGGGACAGAAGGGCAGGCGAAGAGTGGATGGTGTCTGAACCACTGACTCCACCAGGCCAACGATCCAGGCCACAGCTGCCAGCTGCCAGCACAGGCGGGGGTGGATGATGGTGGCATAGTGCAGGGGCTGGCAGACAGCCACATAGCGGTCAAAGGCCATCACTGCTAGGAGGATGCACTCGGTGGTCCCCAGGGCTAAGAAGATGAAGAGCTGGACAAAGCATCCCAGGAAGCTGATGGTCTTTGTGAGTCCCCAGAGGTTGACCAGCATCTGGGGCACACAGGTTGTGGTGAAGCAGAGGTCCAAGAAGGAGAGGTTTGAGAGGAAAAAGTACATTGGAGAGTGGAGCCTGGGGTCCAGTGTGGACAGCAGGAGGATGAGTGTGTTTCCTAGGAGTGTGAGGAGGTAGGAACACAAGACAACCACAAAGAGAATCTTTTCCAGTTGTGGGTTTTCAGAGAAGCCCAGCAGGAAGAAGCCTGCTGGGGAGCTGTGGTTGGCCATGGCCTTTTGTGTCTGGTTGGAGGGATGAAGCTGTCAGATTAGTGTGATATAAGAGGCCTGATAAAGACTCACTCTGTGTACTTATCAGGAAACACGAGGCTGTGTTTTTCAGGCTCCCTTCTCTGGCCCATCACTTAACCACTTGTACTCTTCTACTGTTCCTCCAGGTCAGATAGTGTCTGGTAGCTGAGAGGAAACCAGGAATCTGGTGGAGAATGGGCGGATCCTTACTGGCATCCTGGTTGAGGGCAAAGGAGGCTGATCTCAAATAGCAGCTGACCATCTTTTGCTTTCTTTGTATACAATGTGTTACCTTAGTGGCATCCAACTCACATTCATCCATCAACTAATGTTCTTATCAATTTTCTGTTTCTCTTGGCAGTTCACTCCTTCCTTTTCTTTGCCTTATTTCTGCTATCTTAGTGACCTTCCCTTTACTCTCTTTTGAGCTCTTTCATTTGCCGTTGTTTCTCCTAGTTTATGTCTTCCCGACTTTCTCTCCCAACCCATCTCAGTTTTTCTAGAAAGGGTTTCTCTGTGTAGTCCTGGCTGTCCTGGAACTGGCTTTGTAGATCAGGCTGGCCTGGAATTTAGAGATCTGCCTGCCTCTGCCTCCTGGGTGCTGTGATTAAAGCATGCACCACTGCCCAGATGTTTTTTTGACATTTATTGGTCTGTGCATTTGTCTTTTTCTTAAGCTTTAAGGTATCAACATTGTGCTACAACCAGGGCAGGGGTTAGTCATCTCAAGGGATCAGTGAAGGTCTGGTAATCATTTCCTCCTTTTTTTTTTATTAGCATTTTACACCTGTGGAGTGTTTCCCTGGGGCCAGTTGTGGTACACAGCTGTCTGAACATCTGATTTCCATAGTATCCTTGCAATGATCTTACCAATTTTATCAATGATTGAACTGTCAGGGTAAATAACATGTCTGAGGTCACCTACTCAACAGATACTAGGACCAAGATTCTAGAGAACATTCCCCAGAACTGGTGTTCAGAGAAATGTAGAAAGAGGATTCTTGATAGGGAACTGTGGCTGAGAGTTTGAAGGAATGAAACCACATGACCACCTGATTCAATATGGGTAATAAAAATTCACCCTATTTAGGTTACGTATGGCACATGCCTTTCATGCTAATACCCAGGAAACAGAGGCAAGAAGATGGTGAGTTTGAGGCCAGCTTGGGCCACAGAGTGATAGAGAGTCGATTCAACAGTTAAAAGTGCTTGGTGTACTCCTAAGGGCCAGAGTTCTGTTCCCAACACCCATGTCAGGCAGTTCACAAGTACCTATAGATCCAGCTCCAGGGAATCCAACGCTCCTTTTTGGCCTCTGCAAACACTGACACACACATGAATACACACACACACTAACACACTAAATGAAAATGAAATTTTTCTTTCTTTTTTTAAGGAACCTCCCCGAACAACAATGGAAAGGCAAACAAACAAAATCCCTGGATTCACTTGCCTTACAGCCTGAGGCTTGGTTATTGGGTACACATCTGATATTTCACAGACGAGAAACATTTTACTTACCTTCCTCCAGAGAATATCCTCTTTGGCTAGCAATTGCCTGTCACTAAATTCTCAACAGGTGCCTAGTCCCCACATGGACATCGAGAAGAAAACTGAATATAAGGAGATTACTCAGTTCTGAATGGGTGGCTAGATGTCTAGTATTAGTAAGAATTGTTAATGTTTACTACTAGGCAGTTTTCTAAGTACATGAATATGCAATGAGTTAGAGCTAGATCATAGCACCTCTTGATAATTATCAGGTTTTGTGAGTTAGCTATTAAACCATTGTTAGCTAGAATCTTCCTTGCCAGGAATATTTACATTGTGTAAATGGAGAAAATACGTCAGACTAAAGCTCTGCATCCCTCTAGCCAAGGTGGTTGTTAAACATTTGTCTACACACTTAGGATTACCCCTTACAATTCTACATATCTGCACCTTCTTAACATGAGATGTTGAAGCAAAGTTTAAATCATTAAGCTAAGGGAATATCAGAGTCGTGTGAACAACCACAGTTCACTGTTTTTCTGTAGCACAAATGAGCTCAAGAGAAGGCAGATACATCTCTACCATCAAGGTTTTTACAAATGGCCTTCTCTTTCAGTGTGTGGAGAAGTTAGCATCTGTGTTAGTGGTTCTGGTGATGGAAAGCCTGTGACATGGTATGTGGTAGAGAGAGGGATCCCAGAACTACTCTCCTATGGAGAAACAGCTCATTAATTCAGCTGAGACCCAAGGGTTCTATAGCCCACAGACAATTAATTAGCTGGTAATTATGATAGAGGGGGCATGGGACTCTGGAGGGAAGATGACAGCAAATAGTCCCCACTGCAGTAGGTCAATAGTTCACCCACTGCCTCCTCTCAATAGGATAGTATTTGGACTAACCAGGGCCACATCTGTTCCCCTCCACCTAGCTATTGTTTCTATCTAAGTTGTTCTATTACCAATAAAGACTCAGGAGTAAGATATTGGGGTGAAAACCTGAAAGATCAAAGAAGCAGTGGAGGAGTGACCAGCTGACCTTCCCTTATGGAGACCTAGCAAGCACCTGTCTCTCCACACTTCCCAGACTGAAGAAGCAGGAAATCTTCAAGTCTCTTCCTATTCCTTTCTGTGTCTTCTCTATCCATATTCCTGGCTTCTCTATGGCTAATTCTGGTCTGCTGGTTGCTGGCTCAATGCCCTGATTCAAAGTTAATTTTATTAACACAGTCTCGGTGTTACAGTGCAGTCAAATATCCTGCAATATTTCCCCCTTTTTGTCTAAATAAAAAGGAAAGGTTTTGGGTCTAACACAGTAAAACTATATACAGTAAGAATAGTTGTCAAGTAAAAAATACATTTACGAGAAGACACTGCAGCCACCGCCAGGACAAGCAGCATGTAAAGACTCTGGAGAAAAGCCCTGACATGAAATTGTGAGACAAGGAACCTCCAGTGATGAAATTCAGTTTGTTTTCTATTAGACATCAACTGCTGAGCAAGGAGCCTACCCTTAAGAGTAGTTTCCCCAGTGAGACTCCTTTGGAGTGGGTAGAGGCTACAAAAAAGACACACAAAACCATGAAGTACTTGTGGGATACCTAGCCCCAGTTGGTACCTCAACAACTCCACTCCTACACGTATGGCTCAGGGAACACTGTGGAAGAGGGGCAGAAATATTACAAGCCTGAAAACCGGCATGTGTGCCGCTAGATATGTCATCTAAACAAGACAGATATGCTGCACCCATGATGTCTCAACAATGTGGCTGCCAAAACAAGACCTGCACGGCGAGATGAGCTGATACACCAACATGGACGGGGGGAATTTCACAAGCCCTGTTCTGCACAGATGAAGAGCACAAGCAATAAGTGACTGCCGAGAGAGGAAGAATCAGTTCTCTCTAGAAAGTATCCCTCTGATAGGTTATCCAGTCTCAAATGGCCAGTCATAGACATGTATAACAATAAATGGACTTGCCGGGCAGTGGTGGCGCACACCTTTAATCCCAGCACTCGGGAGGCAGAGCCAGGCGGATCTCTGTGAGTTCGCGGCCAGCCTGGGCTACCAAGTGAGTTCCAGGAAAGGCGCAAAGCTACGCAGAGAAACCCTGTCTCGAAGAAAAAAAAAAGAAAGAAGAAAAAAAAAGAAAAAAAAAAAGAAATACATTTACAATGTCCAGTCTATCTGTATTTGACAAATTTGAAGAAATTATTCTATCTTGGTGAGTCCAAAGTTTTATACCTAAATCATTTTTTAAAAGATTTATTTATTTATTTTATATATATATATAGTGTTCTGCCTGCATGTGTGCCTGGCATGCCAGAAGAGGGCACTAGATTTCATTACAGATGGTTGTGAGCCACCATGTGGTTGCTGGGAATTGAACTCAGGACCTCTAGAGCAGCCAGTGCTCTTAACTGCTGAGCCATCTCTCCACCCCATATATTTCTTCCTCTTTTTTTTTTTTTTTTGGTTTTTCAAGACAGGGTTTCTCCATGTAGTTTTGGTGCCTGTTCTGGCCCTCCCTCTGTAGACCAGGTTGACCTCAAACTCACAGAGATCTGCCTGGCTCTGCCTGCCAAGTGCTGGGATTAAAGGCCTGCACCACCGCTGTCCTACCTAAATCACTTTTTATCATAACTTGTATTACCAGCCTAAAAATATCTTTTTAGATCTTAAAACATTTTCTTAGTAAACAACATATGCTTGTATGTCTCTCAACTTTATAAGCTTTACATCTGTTTTGTAATTTTCTTTTCTGAGTTCGATAACAAAGAAAATCATATAATTATCTAGTCTTCATCCCCCATCAAGGAGGATACAATATTACCTGAGTAAACAGGAAGTGCAGAGCAAACAACTTCCCAAACTAGAAGTGACACAGAGAGCTGGCTGCCTGGACAGCCACCTAAAGTTCCAATGTTGGGTCATCCATCTTCAGTCTACAGGCCTAGAATATTTGACAGAATTCTCTGAGAAAGCAGGAATTTTGAAAGACTGTCCTACCTTGTCTTGGCAAAGTTTGGCAGTTGTCTTCTTTTGTGTCTTGCTTGTCCAATTTGGACAGCATCTGTCAGCAGCCAAGGCAAGGGCAGTTTCTTGCCCAGTGGCTAACTTTGCCACAATGAAAGCAAAGTCCATATGGAGGTTCTTTGATGCCCATAATTTTCTCTGAAGTAGTTTAGTGTTGCCAGGAGAAGACTGTGATGGAAAGTCTTATGTTATTAAAAAATCTTAAGTGCCATATTCAGTAGATCTCTGAAGTGTTTAAAGATCATCTATCTACGATGTATCTATTTGACCTTGAAAACATATCTAACATGACTACAAGTTTGATTATTATAGATGACTAACTATAACTTGCATTTCTTAAATAACCTAAATAGTTTATAATAATAGCTTTCAAGGACTAGATTTACATTTTTAAATGAGCTGCATAAGTACAATACCTTAAACAAGAGTAGAAACATATATACAGTGTGTTAAAACAAAAGTAACCTTAAATTTGTATCAGTATACAAAAAACCATACCAATGTAATATATTTGAGATTAATAGTTGCTTTCTAGTTTAAAAGTAGATTCCATAATCGACATTTTTATCATCATTCCTATATCCCCCTTTTTTATCTTTTCATGAAAAGATCCCTGAATCTAACCTCCTTTGCTTAGTTTCCTCCTTGACCATTACCAATAACAACTTGCAACCAACCCCCCAAAATGGGTCATGACACACCAAATGATCAAAAATCACCCACCCCACCTCTTGGGAATGTGGGCATCGTGTTCTTAAAATTATTTTTTGCTGTTTGTGAGTAACAGCATTTTTAGGGGACTCTGAAAAAATTGAGATAATGGTCAAGTCCTGGGAGAGCTAGCAGTTGTCCAGTCTCAATGTGATGGGAAACTTCAGAGCTTATCTGAAGAACTGGCTGGAGTAGTCTATGAGGCTGGACCATCTTAGCTAACCACTTTGAAATAGTCTTGAGTAATTTGTAGTCTGAAGTTGATCTTTGGGTGGTGATTGTCAGCTTAGTGGTATTACCACAACCCAGGTGGATTCATTATAGGGCCCTATCATCTTGGAGACCGCAAATGTCACTGCCAGGAATGGTCACAGTTCACTGCAGAAAACTTAAACATTTTAAATGTCATATGCAGCAGATCTCTGAGAGGTTAAAGGACCACAATCTGTTAATACGTTTGGGGCACACAAACATAGTTCCTAGTTACATGCCTTAGACTCAAGCCTGAAATCATATACAGGAAGCTAGATGAAGCTTATTTTTAGAACTAGAACTCTATATGACCATTAAAATCACAACAGAAAGCTTAAATATATAATAATCTTATAGATTTTGAGATAATATTTGTACCGTAAGAAAGTTTTAAAGAATCATATGGAAACTAAAAATGATGAGATTAATGGCAATAGAGTAGTCCCCTAAGTTTTGTTTTCTTCTGTCCCATACCAGGTAGCTCTTCTGACATGAGACAGATTTTGAATTTTCTTTTAATAAGCATGAATGGGTTTAGAGAAGGAGAGAATCACACTCCAATTTCAAAGCCAGCTTTAAATTTTTAATTAAATTGGGACCACAGATGGACCATTTGCCTGCAGAGAGCAGCAGAAACAAACATTTGAGATTTATGAAATTTTACCCTGTTGGATGTGTACTGTACCAGTAGGCCAATTTACTTTTTTTGGGGGGGTGCATTTTTTTCTTGATGATTCATTCTTCCAACGTCTCATTTGTCCAGTGGTCTTTAGATTCCTTGGTTGGATGCTTTTATTTTCCTGGAAAGACAAAAACAAAACCTTGCCCCTAACTTTGGGTAATTTCTTTTTTAGTAAGTTATATCTTTGCTAAGACAAAATGTTTTTTGGCAACAGAAACAGTATTATCTTTTAATAAGATTTTTTTCTTTTATATCTAATCAAACAAAAGGCATTTGTTAGTCTTTTGAGTTAGTTTGGATAGAATGACCAAGCTGTTTAATGAACTATTGCCTTTCCCAATCAAGAGGTCCTTCCAGTTCCAATCTAATCTTTATCAATCTTGATGGTATCTCAGCTTTTCTTTTCTTGTGGAAACAAAAGCAAAACCTCTTTCCCAATGTAAGACATACCTTGGTTTCCATTTTGAGCTCAACACATCCTTAAAATATACAGGATGATTCAGTTTAGCAATTTTTTGTATTGTCCAATGTCTCTGTACAGCTGTTATTCCTTTCTCATTATCATTTAAAAATTTAAAGTTAATAAAGCACTGTGTAATCTCCTGATTTTTTGTTGTATCTACTGAAGCTGTTGTGTCCTTGATCACATCCAGAGCATGGATGTTTTTAAAACAGGCATTAAGTCTTTTATTTTGTGGATGAGTTTCTCCCATACTGACAGGGAATTATTGAACAAAATTTGATACTGGGACCTGTGAGAGTCCCTCTAAGGCATTTTTTGATGCCTGTCCATTGTTGATCTGTATTCATTAGTCCAGTGCCAGCCTTTGCCACACCTTCTGCATACTCCAGAAGGCTGGGGCCTTCTTATTTGCATTTTCTTTAGAAAAATCAGTGTTTCTAGGAATGCTTTGCCTACAATCCCTTTTCAGATGACCTTGTTTACCACAATTAAAACTTCTGACATTTTGATTTAAAAAAATTTTTAGGAATTACTTTTCCTATCAAAGCAGCATCATAAGCATGAGATTCAATATCAGCTGTATTTTTAATCCATTCATCTATGGATTCTGATCTTACCTTTAAAGGCCTAATCATCATTTTACATTCTGAATTAGCATTTTCAAAAGCCAAATATTCAGTTAGTATTTGTCTGACTTCTGGATGTGATATATTCTATTTATAGCTGATGCCAATCTTTATAAAAAATCAGAAATGCTTCTTTTGGGCCTTGTATAATTTTAGTAAATGACTCAGACTTCTTTCCTGATTCTTCAACCTTGTCCCAAGCATTGAAAGCTGCTAACCAACATAGGGCCAAAATGTGCTCATCAAATCCAGACTGTCTTTGCAAATCAGCATATTGGCCTTCACTGAGGAACTGGTCTTGGGGAATACCAACACCTCCAGCCCTGTTCCACTGTTCTATGTCCCTAGCTTCTTCCACCATGCTGTCCATTGTAACTGAGGATCAGCCTCCAACATTGCTGTAGCTAAATCTTTCCAGTCTTGGGGGAATAATTTTGTTCTGAGTTGCCTGTGAATTTAACATCTGTTTCACATAGGATGTATGCTTATCATATGAAATAACTGCTTCTTTACATCTCCTCAAATCTAACATTTCTATAAGATTCCATTTAACTTCTGCATAACCTTGTGGGTGCCTATCTGCTGGTCATTCTTGTATAGTAACTAAGGTTGGTTTTCTAATAGCCTTAGGCCACCCCTCTTGGGTTTCATCATGTGGTGATGTGGTAAGTTTTGGTCTAAATTTCCCTGTCTGTGTATGAGTATTTTTCTTATTTTCCTTAGTATGTCTTTCTAAAGCTTGTGTTTTATCAGTCAATTTTTCGTATTTAGCACAGTTATCAAACCACTTTTTAAAGGGTAAAATATGAGTTACCAAACTGATAAAAACTGTAATCAACATTATGTCAACCCTAGCTAAGTTGGTTATAATTTCATTTATTTTTTTTTCTATTTTCAAGCCATCCATTGTTGCACTATAGAGAGTTCTAACTCTCTGCATTGTGATATTTCCCATTTTTAATGTGGTAAATATTTTTCTTTGGCCTTCCCAAGTGCCTTATCAAATCTGTTGACTTTTCAGTTTGTCCACAGCAGTGGTGGCTGTGACAGTGGTAACAGGTGACATGGGGGGGGGGTAATGCAGGCATGGCGGTGTACCCAGGCAGCCAGGCTGACACAGTGGGCACTGAGGGCAAAGCAGGTGGTGAGGGTGTGGTGGGCACCAGTGCAGGGTCCATCTGGATGACAGAGCATTGGAGTGCCCTGTCATTAGCAGCAGCAGAAGCCCTAGCGGGCATTGAATGGGTGTCGTGAGGCAGGTACATGCAGCATCCACCCCAGGAGTGGATGTAGGGGAACCTCAATGGGAGAAGCCTGTGACACAAGGGGAAGGCTTGGGGTGGTGGTGGTAGGAGAAGCTACCCGAAGAGTGGCAGGGAGAAGTGGCAGCTTCAGAAGCCACCATAGGAACTAGTCCCATCTGTTGGACTCCTGATGTTGTTTTTATCTAAGTTGTTCTCTTATCAGGAAAGACTTGTGGGTCAGATATTGGAGTGAAAACCTGATAGACAAAAGAAGCTGAGGAGTAACCAGCTAACCTTCCCTTTTTTATGGAAGACTCAGCAAGCACCTTTCTCTCCACACATCCCAGACTGAAGAAGTACAAAATCTCTAAGTCTCTCCCTACTCCTTCCTGTGTGTCTTTTCTACCTGTGTTCCTGGCTTCTCTGTGCCTAATTTTGATCGTCTAGTGGCTAGCTTTGTCCATTGATTCAAGGTTAACTTTATTAACATTGTCTTGGGGTGTCAAAGTGAGATCAAGTAACCTGCAACAAGCATCCAGACATTCCTCTTAATTCTTTCATTTATCCTATAGGACTATGCTTTTCAGTTCTCTCAGGTTCTTCCCTTTCTGCCCAGTTCTTCTGAAACATCCCACATTGTAATAATACAGGATGATCAAATCCTAGGTTTGTAGAAGACTTAGGATATTTGTCTACTCCTCATCTAATGTAAACCAAGCATCATAATAGGAATAAAGGTTCTGTTATCCTAGTTCAAATGAAGGTGGATGTATCAGGGCCATGACTACACTTGGATCTCAGTTTTGAACTCAGAATATGTAACTCAAATGTGCATATTTAGTAGTTGGCAGAATCCCACAGTGGTTCTTTGGTGTGTTGAGTGACAGTTGTAGCTGTGCTAAAAACCTGAATCTACATTCTTCTGTAGAGGCAAGAGAATGGTATTATAACCCAAAAGATTATCACAGTGTAAAAAACACTGAGCAGGATAAAAAAGATGGTTGATCCTATTACTTCGGCCATGCAATTAACTATTCTAATCATCTCCAAACCAAGATGTATCTTAGAAATGATGGAATCCTACAAAGGAAACTAAGGACTAGCTCCAACTGTAGTGGTGATGGCTGGTTTCCATGCCTGGGTCTGGGTCTTCATTACAGTCTTTCTGCATTACAGTCTTTCTGCATTACAGCACTGAATAGGCTCTTTTCAGATGCTATTATGAAGAAGGACCAGACTCAAGTTAGATTTACAGACATGGATTTAAGTTCACACTATAATTTTGCTTCAAGTTTGTGTCAGAACTCTTTCATAACTCTATTGCTATGGGACATTGACAGTGTTTTTTCCTTCAGGCAAACAAGCCTGAGATAGAGCATGTATTTTAACTTAGCCTTCTTCCCTTGGTCTGTCCTTCTGTTTGTCATTTTCCTCCATCCCATCCTTCTTCCCTTCTTGGTTTATATAGACAGGGTCTCCCTATATATCCAAGGATGACCTGAAATTTGCAAGTCTTTATAATGCTGTTATTAAATGTGTACAGAGCATGCTTGTCTATAGTGCAACTATTTCCACTGTGGCCAATTTTTAGCTGTCAGTATGGTGGGGCTATGGTGGAGCATATCTTCAATCCTAGCACTCAGGAGTCAGAGGCAGATGGATCTCTGTGAGTTCAAGGTCAGACTGATCTACATAACAAGTTCCAGGATAGGCAAGGCTACATAGTGAGATCTTGTCTCAAAAAAATAGCCAACCAACCAACCAACCAAATGAACAGATAAACCTGTTGATATGATACATCACAACCACACAGAATTGGAAAGAAATGCACAGTTGCGCACTGCTGTCAGTGCATGATAAAATATTTTATCGTCTAGAAGTCATGGAAATAGTCACAGAGCATAAATAAAACAACTGGGAAATCATGAGTTTAAATATTACCTTTATTTTATTACAATTTATTTCAATTTTGAGTTTGTATAAATTAACTTTTTAATGCTGTTTGGACAGATTTATTATGATAATTCTATTCTTTTGTTTCGTGTTTTTCAAGACAGGGTTTCTGTGTGTAACAGCCCTAGCTGTCCTGGAACTAGCTCTGTAGACCAGGCTGGCCTTGAACTCACAGAGATCTGTCTGCCTTTGCCTCCTGAGTGCTTGGATTAAAGGCATGCACCACTACTGTCAGATTATTCTATTCTTTTAAATGATTAAAATAAATTTTTTTATTTGTGTGTATGTTGTGCAAGAGGAATGCCTAAGAGGCCAGAAGAGGACTCAGAATCTCCTGGGGCTCAAGTTACAGGTGGTTGTGAGCTGCCTGATTCATGTGTTGGAAACAGAACTTGAATCCTCTGGAAGAGCCACAAGTACTTTTGACTGCTGAGCCATTTCCCCAACCTCATAACAATTCTTTTCCTCCTCTAGGACAGAGGAATGATTGTGGTGATCTCTGGTAAAACAGCATGAGGCGTAAGCACAAATGAGGACTGAAAAGAGAGTTGTAACAATGTAAACATGACAAGATTTATATGAGGACGAGAATATTAGTTGTAGGCACATGATAATAATGACCATCTGTGAAAAGAAAAATTGGACAGATTTGTGAACTTGATTATAATCATTTTCTCATGAGTATTTTGAATATATTTTTCAGAATATGAAAAAGATAACATTTGTTAATCTAAATACTGTCTGAAATAGTTAAAGTTCTAGAAATGTGTTCAGAAATATTGATGAGGATTCACATGTAATATTTAAAAAATATAGGGAATTGGAGAAATGGTAGTTAAGAGTGCTTATTGTTCTTACAGAGCACCTGGATTCAGATCCTAGAATACACACCACAGCTCACAATTGCCTATAATTCCAGTGTCAGGGGAACCAGTGCTTTCTTCTGGCCTCTGAGGACTCCCGCACACACATGGTTTGCATATATACCCTCAAGTCACATATACACATAAAATAAACTTTGAAATGTTAAACATATAAATCCACATAAAATAACATTTTCTAGAGGTTCTCTATACACATGCAGACACGCATGCATGCACATGAACACATCTATATGGCATGAACCTATAACATGAAACCAATAGCAAATTTCCAAAATTTTCAGAAACTTATCTTCAATGATCTTTTAATCAAAATAGTTTAAAAGCCACACAAACATTAGCTCCTCTAATGTTCAAAAGACATTTCAGTCCATCCATTGATTCAACACAGTTTAAAAATACATATACCAAAACTCATTACCTAAATTTGATTTTAAATACACATTACCTAAAATATATACTATTGCTTAAAAAAGACAGGTTTAAAACATTTTACTTCTATTTTTAAGAGTGAAATTAGAAATAACATCCCAAGACTTATTATTATTTTTTGAGACAGGGTTTCTCTGTGAAACAGTCCTGGCTGCCCTGGAACTCACTCTGTAGACCAGGCTGGCCTCGAACTCATAGAAATCCACCTGCCTCTGCCTCCCGAGTGCTGGGATTAAAGGCGTGCACCACCATTGCCTGGCCCAAGACTTATTTTAATAAGATTCTTTGATAAATAGCCTATTTATAGCTTTCAGAACATTTCCTTAAGGATGTGAAATTTCTGAGAATTTTATACAAAGTATTTTGTGTCAGGATCTTCATCACTTGTTTGTAGAATTTTCCACATAGAGTATTTTCACAGGATTTTGAAAGTATTAGCTACTACTGACAGCCATCTAATTTAACCTTTAAACATGATTGAGTTTAACAACTGTTTTGTAGAATTCCAGAAAATTTAATCATCAGCTTAATTGAAATTGTATTGATTAATTGGCGTCAGCCAGGAGGGAAAGTGTACTGGGGGCATTTATAATAGTTCAGAGAGTGGGAAATAAAACTCATAAAGATCTAGGGCTCCTCAAATGTTTGAAGCTGTTAGAGGTCTGATAGTCTGGACCCTGACATGACATCTCTTCAAAGTAAGGACAAATTCTTTTTTTTTTTCTTTATTAAGCAATTTTCTACTCACTCTACATACCACCTACAGATCCCCCCTCTTTTCACCCTCCAGCCCTCCCTCCCCCACATTTCCATCTCCCCCAAATCAAGGTTTCCCATGGGGAGTCAGCAGAGCCCAGCACACTGAGCCTAGGCAGGTCCAAGCCCCTCCCCACTGCACCAAGGCTGCGTAAGGTGTCACACCACAGTCACTGGGCTCCCAAAAGCCTGCCCATGAACCAGGGATGGATCCCAATCCTCATGCCTGGGTGCCCCCAAACAGTTCAAGCCAAACAACTGTCTTCCATATCCAGAGGGCCTAGTCCAGTCCCATGGGGGCTTCACAGCCACCAGTCCACAGTTCATGGGCTTCCACTAGTTTGGCCGGATAAGGACAAATTCTTGTGTTCACATTTAACACCACTGGTAGTAAACTACCAATGCTTTGACCATAGGGGAAGCACATTTCAGTGATGAGCTTTCTTCACAGAACCGCTTACTGATGACTGACTGGAACACAAAGCAGGAAAGGGCTGTTGTCCCAGTGCATTGGTGCTTTGCACATCTGACCCACCAGACTCTGGAGTATTGAAGTATCAATGGAGGGAAGGAATTCTTGGCCTCTTAGAGTTCTTGGTCAAGGTTATCCTACAGTTGCAAGAAAAGTATCCATTAGGAAATGTTTCAGACCTGCTGCTATTCACTGAACCCTGTAAGAGACAAGGCTGCCAACTGTGGGATATCTAATGTCTGCAAGGCTATAAATGCTTACCATTAGTGGGGTTCTGTCAACCACCTGAAAACCATATGGTTACAGCATCCTTCATTACAGTAAAGTAGCAGTACATCTTCATGTAACAGGAGTAGAAACTGGAGTTGAAGCAAGACTCGTAAGTAGGTAACTCAGGTTCCCATCACTGCCTTCACATCTCTCCTGTTGTATGCGCCAGTCATTCATGTTCCAATTACCAATTTCTCCCCAGTTTTGTTCAAAAGATCTTAATGGGTCTACCAAGCTGGCCTAGCAATCCTCCTGCCATAAGTATTTCTCTGCTAGGTATTTTTGGAGTCCGCATTTTTTCCCAACAGCCTCCAGAATGCCCTTTTTACCTCCTTGTTCCTCAGGGTATAAATGAGAGGGTTGAGTGTAGGAGTTCCCACTGCATAAAAGAGACCAAAGAACTTGCCCCTCTCTTGGGCATAGGGATTTTTGGGTTGCAGATAGACAGCAATGACTGAGCTGTAGAAGAGGGTGACCACGATAAGGTGGGAGGAGCAGGTCCCAAAAGCCTTTTTCCATGCTTCAGCAGAGTTTATTCTCAGCACTGCCCTGGCAATAGCACTATAAGAGATAAGGATGAGGCTCAGAGGTACAACCACAAGGATGACACTGGACACAGCCAACTGAATCTCATTAAAAGTAGTGTCTCCACAGGAGAGTCGAATTAGAGATGGGACTTCACATAGAAAATCATCTATCTGTCTATGGGGACAGAAGGGCAGGCGGAGGGTGGCAGGTGTCTGGACTATGGATTGGAGCAGCCCCATCATCCAGGCCACAGCTGCCAGCTGCCAGCACAGGCGGGGGTGGATGATGGTGGCATAGTGCAGGGGCTGGCAGACAGCCACATAGCGGTCAAAGGCCATCACTGTCAGGAGGATACACTCGGTGGTCCCCAGGGCTAAGAAGATGAAGAGCTGGACAAAGCATCCCAGGAAGCTGATGGTCTTTGTGGGTCCCCAGAGGTTGACCAGCATCTGGGGTACACAGGTTGTGGTGAAGCAGAGGTCCAAGAAGGAGAGGTTTGAGAGGAAGAAGTACATTGGAGAGTGGAGCCTGGGGTCCAGTGTGGACAGCAGGAGGATGAGTGTGTTTCCTAGGAGTGTGAGAAGGTAGGAACACAAGACAACCACAAAGAGAATCTTTTCCAGGTGTGGGTGTTCAGAGAAGCCCAGCAGGAAGAAGCCCACTGGGGAGCTGTGGTTGACCATGACTCGTTTCTGCTATGAATCCAGCTGAAGTTGCTCTCCCATCATCACGATTCAATATGTTATGAAGTTCTGCTATTTGGACATTTCTTCCTTTGCTTTCTTGGGCACCTGACCCAGCAGCTCCTTGTGTTTTCCTACTGCTCCTGGTCTTCTCCTACTGCTTCCGGTCAAATGTCTAGTGGTCCCAAGGAAACCAGGAACAGGTGGGTCCTCATACTGGAGCCTCTGATTGTTTGGTTAAGGGCAAAAGAGGCTAATTAAAAACACTAATTAATTTTCATTGTCACTACAGACATTTGCTAGGCATATTTTATGATCTGAACATTGGTCTTTTGAAGTTGTTTCTTCTGTGTGGTAGGAATGACCATGAATTGTGTGGCTGATTGATGATCTGATGATAAATAATAGCAAGGACTTATCTTACTTTCTTGTAGCATTTGTGTTCTATTTAGTGCATGTTTGCAGAAGATTATACCAGAAGACATACATACATACATACATACATACATACATACATAAATACATACATATAGGCAAAATACCCATACACATAAAATTAAAATTAAATAAAAAATCTTTATGGCTCATAAAATTGGAGCAAATATTTTCCCTTCAAGCGAGAAACCCTTATCTCAACTTTCTAATATATGTATGTGGAAAAATTTAAGAAAAACATGTTAGCTCTACAGTGATTGTCACCTGGTACTATAATTCTTAAGAACATAGAATCGTGGGGCTGGAGAGATGACTAAATGGTTAAGAGCATAAACTACTTTCACAGAAAATTTGAGTTGGGTTCTCCACTCATGTTGGCCCACTTATAACTACCAGACTTACTGTTCCAGGGGATCTGACTCCTCTGGCTTCCTCAGTCACCTGTTCACATGTGTGCATACTCATACACAGACACAGACACACATAGTTAAAAACAATAAAAATAATTTTAAAAAATGAAAAAAAAAGAGAGAAGATACAATTCTGGCATTGGTCTGGCTTTGGTAGGAGGACCTGTGAGTTTGAGACAGCCTGGGCTACAGAGTGAGGCCCTGCCTCACAAAATAAAACAACGACCAAAACCCCATGTAGTTTGCTAATGAAAATCTAAAGTAGGTTTATTTAATTATTTTCTTTTCCTATAAGGCAAAATTTTGTACCTTAAGTAAAATTTATTTCTTTCTCCTTCCCTGTTTCTTCCCTCCCTTCTTCTTGTTTCCATCTTTCCTTCTTGTCTCCCTTTCTTTTCTTAAAGACCACATTGCAGAGACTGATCTAAAAATGACTATGTAGTCCTGAATGGAATTGTACTTGAGATCCCCCTGTCTCAGCACCATAATGTTGAAATATAGGACATCAAAAGTAGAGTTTGGTTTTGCATAATTCTTAGTTAATATCATTCAGCTACATTTTCAAATATTTTGTTTTGAAGCAAGTTTACATATTCATAAAACTTACCAGAGTGGTTCTAAAGGCTCCTATATAACTTTTTAAAAGATTCACCATTTAATTTTTTTTTTTACTCACAGTATATTCCCAGAGTACCATTTTCATTCTGAGTCATTGAGAACAAGTTGATGGCATCAAGCTCCTTTCTGCCTTTATATTTTGTTGTGCATTGGCTACAATAATGTGGTCTCTGAAATAAACTTTGTACAGGAAGTGAATTCAAAGAATTTATTTTTTAGTTTTTTTAAAGATTTATTATTTTATTTTATTTATATGAGTGCTCTATCTGCACGTGCAATTTTATGCCAGAAGAGAGCATCAGAACCCATTATAGATGGTTGTGAGACAACATGTGGTTGCTGGGAATTGGACTCAGGTTCTCTGGAAGAGCAACCAGTGTTCTTACCTGCTGAGACACCTCTTCAGCCCCAAATTCAAAGAAATTATAATTGATATAGTACCGTTACCTCATGAACACATTATATTCCAAAGTTGTCCATTGTTCCAATACCTTCAGAGGTGTCTTTGTTAGGGTTTCAATTGCTGTGATAAGACACTATGGCCAAAAACAACTTTTTGAAGGAAATGGTTTATTTCAGCTTACAGCTCTCAGGTTATACTTCATCACTGAGAGAAGTCAGGGCAGGAAATGAAGAAGAGACCATGGGGGAGTGCTGCTTACTGACTTGATTTCCATGGCTTGTTATACTTGCTTTTTTATACAATCCAGAACCACCTCCCCACAGTAGGGTATGCCTTTCCATCATTAATCAAGAAAATGCCTTATAGACTTGGCTATAGACAGGATGATGGTAGCATTTTTTCAACTGAGGTTCCTCTTCCTATATAACCCTAGTTTGTGTTCAGTTTAAATAAAACAACAACAAAAAACAAAAAAAAAACCAAAACAACAACAAAAAACCAGGCCAATAAAATTACTTTTTGCATAGGATCAAGTCAAAATTCACATACCATTTTTAGCTCACCAGTTTACTGTAGCAGCCCACATTAAGTCACTAAGCTAAGGAACTTTTTCAAATATTGAACAATATGAACAGACCATGTGTCAGAGCTGGAAAGGTGAGTGGTCTCATGACTTTGAAAAACCCAGCATGACAGTCAACATCCTCAGAGGAACCCATAACCGGAAGCCATGAAGTAAAGTTACTGAGTCTGGGGAGAGGCAGAGCTGTAGAGAACAGTGTCGCATCCTGCAGGAGCTGATGCTACTGTTGTGAAAGAGAGGAGATCTGGGTCCCTAAAGCCCATCTTGAAGGTGGCAGGCAATGACAGCCACTGTGACAGCTTCGAGGCAGGGTCCCTGCAGGCTGATGGGTGGGACCCACAGAGAGGATGGTTGGGCTGTGTCTCCTCACAGGTCCCTTGTGTGCTTAGAAGCTCTGTGCCAGCTGGGTGTGGTGGGGCATGCCTTAAATCCCAGAACTCCAGAGGCAGAGGCAGGCATATCTCTGTGAGTTCAAGGTCTTTCTAGTGAGTTCCAGGACAGCCAGTCTACATAGAGAGAACCTGTCTCAAAGGAAAAAAAATCTGTGCCATCTTTCCTCCTCCAGCTTAACTGAATCTCCTCCCTTCTCTTCCTCCCACATTAATCTCTCTTAGGGAAGAGGCCCCAATATGAATTTTAAGTGCTTTATTGTTAATAACTTCTGCAAAAGGCTGTTTAAATCTTAAAAGCCCTTTGCATGCCTCTCCTGATCACACTCACTTCCTACTTCTTAAGAGGCAAGAGCTCATTTGGATTATTTATAATAAGTTCTCCTATGTTGTTTTATAGCATTGCATTCTTGTGTTACTAAAAAGCAATTCTTACTCAGCTGTGAACTCTTCAATACCCTTCCTGCACCCCTGGCTTTCTTACTTTCTGTAGCTGGAAGTTTTCCTATGTCCCACCCTGTCCTGCTCAGTCCCACAGTGGTCCCAAGTAAACACACAGAGGCTTATATTAATTACAAACTGTATGGCCTATGGCTCAGGCTCATTATTAACTAGTTATTATAACTTAATTCAACCCATTTCTATTAATCTATGTTTTGCCACGTGGCTTCATGACATTACCTGTTCTCTCACATCTTGCTTCTCCTTCCTGGTGGTGGCCCTCAGCTTCTGCCGGACTCCACCCTTCTTCCTCTCTGTCTTCAGTTTGAATGTACTGCCTAACCTTATTCTGCCTTTCCATTGGCCAAACAGCTTTATTTATCAACCAACGAGAGCAACACATATTCACAGCATACAGAAAGATATCCCACAGCAACTCTGCTGATCATTTTGTGTTTATTATTTTCAAGCTCTTCAATGTCCATCATCCTTTGACTGTCTGGTGTTTTTTTTTTTTTTTTTTTTTTGTGTGTGTGTGTGTGTGTACGCACACACACACACACACACACACACACACACGCGCACGCGCACTGTTTCAAAACATTACACCTTTTACCCAACCTTCTAATTCTGAGAAACCACCAAAACTCAAACTTGACAGTCTTCCAGTTATTTTCATTTTTATGGATGTGTTCTTTTTCTTTACTGATCACTAAAGACATAGCCATGCACTAAAAAGTTACAGGGAATGGCTTGCCATATCTGCTCTTGATGGTGTTCATATCTCAACGCTGTTACCATCTGCCTGGAGCTTTCTGCATATCTGGCCTCATGCTATATTTCTAGAATAATCATTAATATTATTCTCCCTTTACAGTCCAGAGCATTGAACTAACTTGCCCAACACTACACAGCCAATAAGGCCAGGCCTGGATTCTGAACCCTGTTTGACTTCCCATCAGGTACTCAAGCATTCTGCATCAATTGCGTAACTCAGATACAATGACTGTATTCTACCTTTGTTTACAGATGAAGAGAAACACGGAGAGGTTAAATAATTTGTTCAGGACCATACAATGTGTGCCAGAGGTGCCTCCACTCTTAAAGACATGGGAGATTTTGATGGACTGTAGGAGAAGAAAAATCCCAGGACTTACCATGGTCAGGTCGAATCTTCTCACCCCTGGGCAGCCAAGGCTTCCCTATGATGAGGAGCTTCTGGTGTGAATGAAGCCTCTACTTGATTGTCACAGCATGAAAACTGAGCAAACTGATGGCTGTGCTTCCTTGAAAGCACTGGCATCAGTACTCAGCAGTAGTGTGGATGGGAATGCCACTCTGAACTTCCCAAGTACTTTGCAACAATGGCATTACCTGGATATGACGTGTTTTGCCTTTGATTTTCAACGAAGAGATGGACACAGGTTAAGTAATTTAGCCAGGACAATATAATCTGAGCTGAGACTTGAACTAAAGGAGACTGCTTCCAGGATCAGTCACTCACTGCATCTTAGCACCAATATTCTGCCGAAGTCAAAAAGTTACCTTTTCTTTTGCTAGCACTGGAGATAGAAAGGAGGTATCCCTGGACTCCCATCCCATAGGGACACGTGCTCATTAGTTCTGCCAGGACTCTGGGGCCTCTGCCCACTGATGATTAATTAGCCACTGTTGACAGTGATGTTAAGAACAGAGAGGATCGAGGTCAGCATTCCATTAGAATATTCCATGTTGAAAATGTCACACTCTCCTTTGTGTCACTAGGGGGCATAATGGCATTGTTTTAGCTATGGTGTCCTCTTGGGTGTCCCACTTATTTCTCTTAAGTCTTGTTTTAACCCTTTCAATACACAAGTATTGTATTTTATTTCTTATCTCTTTGTCAAAATTCAGGTACACCTTACATAAATGAAGTACTTAGGTTTAAAAATACTTTTTTATTATCATGTATTAGTTAGTACATTGAGTTCCAGTATGACATGTTTATATATGTGTGCAATCTATTTTAATCATATTCATCCTCTATTACCTTTTTTTGTTCTACTTCTCCTCCCATTATTCTCTTCCTCCCTCTATTTTCATGTCCTTTTGTGTGTGTGTGTGTGTGTGTGTGTGTGTGTGTGTGTGTGTAACCCAGTGAGTTATACTAGGTTTGCTTACAGTAATGTAGGTGAAGGGATATTTACAGGAGCATGGGCCCCTCACCAGACATGAAGACAATGTCTCTTTTTCCTTCTCAGTCTCATTACATATGAACGCACCTTAACAGCAGGCAGTTTATTACTTATGTACTTCAAAAAGGATGACACTGAATCTAAAGGAGTGTATGATGGCAATAGTGTTGAGATACCCTACTATGTTGTCAGGAGCAGTGGGTTGTGGGCCAGAGATGCACTGCTTCCTGCAGCAGCCTGTGGAGTTCTTTCACAGACTTCTACATGAGTGAGGATGGGAGGAGTTTGCTGAAGACAGGAAATTCAGTGTGAGCCAATGTGAAGCAGAGATTGATTTTACTAGGAAGAAACTCTCTGTAGACTCAAGCATTGGAGACAGAGGTACTCAGAACAGGGTAGAGCACATAGAAAGTGTGTATTTGGACTTCACAAGAGACAGTTGCTCTTTATTTTCTCATTAGCTGCCATTATTTTTGGCTGCCTTCAAATAATATCTCAAAAGGTTGCTAAGAATATCCCCCCACCTCTTTTTGGTTTTCCCTGCCTGGGGGACCAGCCTCCAGCAGCGCAGGGCTCAAAGGGAATCAAAAAAGTCAGCACGCTATGACTTTCTTTATGAGGGGGTGAGGGTAAAGACACTCACACACTCTTTTGATGGTTTCCTTCAGACATTTTCTTTATTCTTCTTTTGCATTCTCTTCTCTTTTCTTATCTCTATCAGGAACTGTCACTTCTGTCTCTCTTGATGTTTTCCCCTTAATTCTCTCATTCTTGATGTTTTCCTTGTCATTCTCTTTATTTTTTTTCCTTACAGCTTGTATACCTGAGCAAAATCTTTCAAGCAATATAAAAATTACAATGTGGTTACATTTTGTTTTTCAAGTGAATGATTACAATGAATACAAGTAAAAAAGGTATGTTTTACATGATTAAATATTTTATGTATTATGGATGAAAAACAAATTATCCCTAAGAACCCATGTACATTCATACCCAAGCAATGTGTTACAGATTAACAGTTTAAGCAAGCAAGATATTCTTCTCAGCTAGTTCTTTTACTGGCAGGCTATGTTGTGCAGTCACAAAGAAAGGTCCAATCACTTTTTTTACTTATCTTGTAAAAGGTAATCTTATAAGGAATCTTAAAGAAATCAATCACAAATCTAAACTTTTATATATGAAAAAGAACCAGTCAGCTCTACTTTAAATCTTCAGGGTGCATACTTACTCATCAATAGCTTTTTATATCAGGAGACTGAGGGCAGAAATGGGTACAAGGAATTAATCATCACCTTTGGTCATCAACAAACCCTAACAAGAAAAACACACCATCTAATGATAATTGGGCTGCTTTGTTCTTGTTCCCTGACCTTAATGAACTCCTCATTCAACTATGTGCCTTTCTAGAACTTTAGATTGCCTTTTTGGGTCTTTCACCTCAAAGCTATTTGACAAAAACATCTTAGTCTAACTTTAAGTTATTTTCAAAGCTGTGTTTCAGCTATGATGCACTCTGAGACTGGTGAACACATCTCCCAACATTAAAATTAAAAGAATTTAAGCTAGCTGGGCTACTGAGACTCAATTGTTTTTCTTAATCATTAACCTAAGCCATAGTCTATGTGACTCCTCAATAGAAACTCATGTGTTCTAGCTGTGTGACACTTCCTTGTTTTATTTTTATCATCAAAACTCTATAAAAACATTATTATAAATTAGACAGTACAGCTTAGGAAGAAATCTTCATAATAGTCCACAGGTAAAAATGACCAGTAGAACGTGATATTTCCATGATATAAACACACTATATTACAGGCAGTAGGGATCTCCCACACCCATTCACACCATGCCAGACACCAGAGGAAGATGGCAGACACAAACATGTAAAGGCACAGCAGAAGCAAAAGACATTCTGGAGTCTGTGGTCTTGGGGTCTTGTCTATCTGAGATTTACCTATCAGGGATTTTCCTACTGGTGGGCTGACACCTTGAACTGGAGTCTGTGGTCTTGGGATCTTGTCTATCTGAGATTTACTGGTGGGCTGACACCTTTAACTTCAATTGCCACCTGCTGCTCCTCTGAAATGGCCACTAGCATTTGGTCAATGAGATTATACGGTAGCTCCTGAGGTGTCTTGGGTAGGAATACAACCTGATCAGATGAAACCATAGGTGAAAGGGTTGTATAGGGGCCTAAAACATATCTTTTATGATAACTGGAGGTTCTTGTGTCTTAGAAAAGTGCAGGTTTATAGTTGGGAAAGGAACAAGGTCATTCCTGAAGGTAGTAATGAATCATGTGCTTAAGCCATGATTCATTATTTTAACATTCTTATTGGAAACTTCTCTACATAAAAGAATGGTGCCTTTATGTAGGCAACCTTCGTAACAAATGTTAACTGTGCTCCAATTCTGGATTCTCAGCTGGCAGAGGCTTAAACAAGATTCTGGGGTAGGGGCTACTTTCTTTTCCATGTCCCTCCATTTTCTCAGTCCTGTTTCAGTTTTAGCGACTTTTGTTCTTGCTAGGACCAAAAACCTGACGAGAATCAGTATAAGGGGTGAGGGTTTTTTTTTGGCTCATAGATTGAGGGAATGCAGTCCATGATGATGGAAAAGCATGGTAGCAGGGATGTGAGCAACAGAGCAACACTGGATTCACAGTCAGGAAGCAGAGGGTGGATGCAATTGAATCTATGCTCTGAAAACTCAAGGCCTGCCTCAGTGACCCACTTCCTCCAGCCAGGAGCCAATTCCTAAAGGTTCCACACCATTCCAAAAGAATTCCATTACCTGTGGACCAAATGATCAAACACATGAGCTTATAGGGGCATCTCACATTCAAGTCACAACCTCCATCAGTGAAGACACAGTGTCTAGTTGCAGATAGCTCTCATGTCCTGTTGTTATATCCTAATGTTATGAGGAAGAAAACCTCATGCTCTGCCAGAAGCTGGGAGGCCACAAGGAAATGTTTCATGACTACAAGGTGCAAAGATAGATGATAGATAGATGATGATGATGATGATGATGATGATGATGAGATATATATATATATATATATATATATATATATATGATAGATAGAGTTAGGAGATAGACAGATACGTAGATGATAGGCAGAGACTTAAGACATCACTAGACTATCACATTCTCTCACATTGTAAGATGATCAAAGGGCATCTTTCCAAATTTCAGATTTGTTATGCCCTAAGCCTTTGCTTACATGGCAATGCAGATATACAGATATAACAGCTGGTGAGAGAAGATATATGAAGAAACAACCAAGGCAGAGTTTGAGGATGTATAGAAACAAAGGCAATAAAATACAGTGGAAAAGAGGAGAAATATAAAAAGTTGATAGTGCTTGAACTTAAGATCTATAAAGGAAATGCATATGTTCTCACTTTCCCTCCCTCCCTCTCCATAGTCACACTGTCCCACTATAGTGGCTCAGTTGTGTGGCCTTAGAAGCTGAACATTTAAATTTTTTTCAAAAATATATTTTCATTGAAATAGAATTATATCACTTTCCCCTCCCTTTTCTACCTCTAGCTCCTCCCAGGTTCCCACTCTCCAACTCCTCACACATCTTCCCCCTCTCAAGTTGATAGCTTCTTTTTCTGTTATTATTATTATTGTTACATAATATATATGCAAAAATATATAAATACAACCTACATATCATGAAGAAACTCCATTTAATTCAGAAAGCACACAAGTATTTCTCCCTCAGCTCTCCCCAGAGTCCCTATCCTTTCCCAGCAGCCTCCAGAATGCCCTCTTGACCTCCTTGTTCCTCAGGGTGTATACAAGAGGGTTAAGAGAAGGAGTGCCCACTGCATAGAAGAGACCAAAGAACTTGCCCCTCTCTTGGGCATAGGGATTTTTGGGCTGCAGATAGACAGCAATGACTGAGCTGTAGAAGAGGGTGACCACGATGAGGTGGGAGGAGCAGGTCCCAAAAGCTTTCCTGCGTCCTTTTGAAGTGTTAGTCCTCAGCACTGCCCTGGCGATAGCACCATAAGAGACAAGGATGAGACTCAGAGGCACAAGCAGAAAGATGACACCTGCAACTGCCAACTGAATCTCATTAAAAGTAGTGTCCCCACAGGAGAGTCGAATTAGAGATGGGACTTCACATAGAAAGTCATCTATCTGTCTATGGGGACAGAATGGCAGGCGGAGGGTGGGTGGTACCTGAACTATGGATTGAGCCAAACCTATAGCCCAGGCCACAGCTGCCAGCTGCTGACACAGGCGGGGGTGGATGATGGTGGCATAGTGCAGGGGCTGGCAGACTGCCACATAGCGGTCAAAGGCCATCACTGTCAGGAGGATACATTCGGTGGTCCCCAGAAGCATGAAGATGAAGAGCTGGACAGAGCATCCCAGGAAGCTGATGGTCTTTGTGGGTCCCCAGAGGTTGACCAGCATCTGGGGCACACAGGTTGTGGTGAAGCAGAGGTCCAAGAAGGAGAGGTTTGAGAGGAAGAAGTACATTGGAGAGTGGAGCCTGGGGTCCAGTGTGGACAGCAGGAGGATGAGTGTGTTTCCTAGGAGTGTGAGAAGGTAGGAACACAAGACAACCACAAAGAGAATCTTTTCCAGTTGTGGGTGTTCAGAGAAGCCCAGCAGGAAGAAGCCCACTGGGGAGCTGTGGTTGACCATGGCTTTTTGTGTCTGGTTAGTGAGATGAAGCTGTCAGATTAGTGTGATATAAGGCGTCTCATGAAAACTCACTGTATTTGCTTTTCATAGTCAGGACATGCTGGATGGACATTTTTCTTCTTCCTCTGCTCCCCCAAGTTCACTTTCCAGGCTCATCACCGAGCAGGTCGTTGCCCTCACCTGTTTCTCTTGGTCAAACGTTGTGTAGTGGCTGTGAGGAAACCAAGAATGTGAAGGAGGCTGGGTAGATCCTCACATTGGTCCCCTGACTTCCTGGTTAAGGGTGGAGAATGCTGATTTCTGACTGGTTAATCAACTCATTCACTCATTCAGAGAAATGTGTTGGGTGCCCTATATCCTCAGTGCTTTTCTGTTTTTACTCGGTGCTTCCTCATGCTTACTATCTCTTGGGGGAATTAGTTAAATACTATGTTTTTGGGGTATGGATGTACCTCTGAGGCAGTATTCACTGCCTTATTTACCAATAAGTATTCGCTAGGTTAACACAGAAATGGTGAAACTTACAGAGATACAACCTGAAAATTCATTCAAAATAATTGGTTTGAATTTATTTTATTTCTTTATTTACTTATTTATTTGTAAACTGCAGACCTAAACTACAATTCATAGGCTGGCCAGTGCCTCCAGGCAATCTTCCTGTATCAGCTTCTGGAATGCTGGGACTGTAAGTGTGAGCCACCAAATCTGGCTCAGAATGTGTTATATATATGAGAGGTTTTCTTTCATTTTAGGAGACTCCATTCATACATAGCAGATCATTTCAGCTGTCTTGGCTTCTTTACAATTTATTACTAAACAGCTGCCCTGGATAGGAAGTAGCCTTGTTCCAATCACTCAGTCCTCATGAAAAGTTAACAGTCAGGATGCAAGAGTGGCTTGTTAAAATTACTGTGGCTCACAGTTGCATTATCAAAAGACTTAGATATAAATTTCAATCATGCAGGTCTATGAGGTGATTGAAAGTACAGAATTAATAAAGTGAAGGGCAAACTTGGGGAAAATTTCATCCAAGAAAACTCCATCAGTGAAGTGACTGGAAATATTGGAACATAGCCGGCCAGCTCAGTGACAGATTGGGGAGGTTGCGACTCCTCTGGAAGCTGAACCGAGGACACAGGGTTCTCTGGCCTGGCAGATGACAGGATAGCAATGGGTAGGTGGGGCCCCGCCAGAAGTGTTCTAAGAAGGAAGAACACTCAGGTACAGGGCTTCACTCACTGCCCCATCATTATTTCCAGAACCTTCTGGTTTTTTTTCTTGCCCCCTTGTTCTTGATCCTACAGAATATTTTTCATTATTATTATTATTATTATTTTATATTCAAATGAAAGTATAGACAAAGCAAATCTCTACAGTATAAACAATAAGGAATTCAACCTGTAATGTATCCAATAACCAGGTTAAGGTTGTAAATAGACATTCCAGGTATTTTAGAGGGCCCTGTGTGCCCCTCCCTGACTTCTCATTTTCCATTCTGAAAGATGGAACTACCAATCTCAACTTTACATGAATTATTCTCTGTCTTCTCATAACTTTTGTTTCTTTAAAAATACGTTGCACAGGGGCTGGAGAGATAGCTCCGTTGTTAAGGGCACTTGTTCTTTTGCAGAGGACCATATGTCAGTTCCCAACACCCACATGGTGGCTTACAACAATTCCATAAACTCCTCCAGAAGATCTGATGCCTTCTTCTGATCTCTGCAGTTACCAAGCCATGTAGTGAACACATGCACATGCATTCAAAAATAATCATACGTGTGATAGAAAATAAAGAAATCTTATTAAGATGCATTGCATTTATTTATTTATTTTTGTGTGTGTGACAGCATACATGTGAAGGTAAGAGGACAGTTTGTGGGAACTGCTTTACTTCTATCATGAGAATCCATGGGATTGAATTCAGATTGTCAGGACTGGTGGAGGCTGGTCACTTGAAGGGGGTAATGAAGGTCTGGTAGTCATTTTCTTCTTTTGCTATTAGCACTTTCCAACTGTGGAGTGTGTCACTTGTGCCAAGTATAGCAAACGGCTGCCTGAACATCTGGTTTCCATAGCAACCCTGCATAGATCTTACAATTTTACCATGAATTTTTACAGTGAACTCTCTCGGGGCAAGTAAGGTTTGTCAGGTCACCCACTCAAAAAAATGTTGGGACTAAGAGAATTCTAGAGACTTTCCCCCATACCTGGAGGAATACGGAGGAAAATACCTAGTGCAGAGCTATGACAGACTGACATTTTTCTACCCAAAATGTGAGGGCTTGAGGCCACCAGATTAGTGTGATTTAATGTGGCTGATTAAACTCAACCCAGTTTTGCAGTACCTAATACCTGTCATCTTGGCAATCAAGAGGCAGCAGTGGGTAGATTTTATCTTGGGGTACAGTTGCCTCAAAAGCTAAAATCAACCCCTAAAGTAATAGAACCCCAAAAGCAGATAGATAAAAGCCCCTCACCGCTTAAAACTCTCCTTCTGGGGCTCTATTGTTGAGGACACATGGAAACCAGTATTACATGAGAGAACAGCAAATATTTTACTTACCCTCATCTGAAGAAGATCTGCTTTAGTTGTCAGCAATTGACCATGTTGAAATTCTTAATTGGTTCTTTGTCTGTGCATGGACATCAAGAAGAAAACTTGAAATAAGGAAGAATGATGGTCTCTGAAAGGGCAACTAGATCTCTGGTTGTAATAAGAATCTCTAAGCTTTATAGCCAGGCTCTTTTTTTGAGTAGACACTCATATAATATGTTAGAACTAACTTATTTGATACTTAAATTCTCAGATTTTATGAGATAGCTTTTAAATTATAATTACCTAAGATCATCCATGCCAGGAGCATTTGTGCTGTGTAAACAGAGCAAACATTGTAAATAAGGGCTCTGCATTCCTCCAGTCAAGCTGTTAAGCATTTATCCACACACCTCTGATTGCCTCTTACAACTCTATGTATTAGTATCTTTCTTTTTACATAAGGAAGTTAACAAAGAAAGCTTAAACCACTAGGCTAGCACAATATAGTGGTAAGCACCAGAGTTCATGTGTAAACACAAATGAACTGACTGTTTACCAACCACAGCCTGCTGCCTTTTCTATGGGGTAAATGAGGCCAAATGGGGTAGAGGCATCTCTTAATTAGCAAGATTTTGGCAAGCAGTCTGTAGAGAAGTTAGCATCTGTTTTAGTGGTCCTGGTAGTAGAAAGCCTGACACTGTATATGGTGGAGAGAGGGATCCCAGAACTCCTGTTCTATAGAGAGAAATATCTCATTAATTCAGCTGAGACACAAGGGTTCCACAGCCCACAGACAATTAGCTAGTAATTATGGTGGAGGGGGCAGGGGACTCCTGGTGAAAGTGTGCCAACCATAGCCATTACTGGAATAAGGGACAAGGCCACCATTCCTTCTCTGTTAGTAGAGATGACAATAATCACATCTGCATTATTTGCGACATGAGGCATTTTCACAGGACTTTGAAACTATTTGTCATAGCTAGAATTGTCAAACTTGACTTTTAGTAAAGGTCTTTTTTAATAGCTGGTTTGCAAAATTCTAGAAAACAACAGTTGGCTCCATTATTATAATGTATATTTTGTATAATTTTGATCCACCTTCAAGTGTGATTCTTTCATTTGCCAGTTCTAATTATCTGCTGAATCTCTCTGGATAATTTCTAAATCTTATTTATTTTATTTTTCAACTCCATAGTTCCTACTTGGACTTTCCTTATTTTTCTTTCTTGTTTTCTCCATGGTCAATCTCTTTTCTTTTCTCTTCTTCTCCTTTCTTTTTCTTTATTCCTCCACCACTTTTCTTTTTTATTCACCTGAGTCACTATTTAATGCATTAATGATTATTTTAAAAATGAAAACTTGACACAGGTCATGCCTGCCAGAAAGCCAGGTAGGCTACCCATAGACTTTTTCCTGTAGCTCTCTTCCCCTAGACCCAATCTGCACTCTACTTCCTAGCACTGCAACAGAACACCAGCTGCAGCCTCCCCTCACCCCCACCCACATCTCCTGTGGATTACACAAAGCATCCCATCCTAACTTTATCCTCCCATTTGTTGCTGTATCTCAGATACAGGCATCTTCTGCTAACCCAAGGGCTGCCTTTCTTAGGGCAAGGAGTAGGCTGAAGGCAGACCCACACCTCTTCTACTGTTCCTGAGATCCAGTAACCCCCGATCCCCCTCCACTGTCTCATCCTCATTCTGTAGATGGAAACCTGCTGTGGTCTCCATTTCCTCTCTGACCTCCATCCCCAAGGGATCATAAAAACCTTCACCCCAACCTTCCTTCCCCAACTCATCCCAGTTACCCAGCCTCCAACACTAACAGGCATTCCCTGGGAATATACCAGCTGAACAGCCTAGGAAAACAGGCAACATGCAGCCTTTCCACTCTGAAAATCCAGAGAAGAAACAGAATCCAAGGAAAAAAACACTCACCCAACAAAGACAAATGCTGAGAAGCCAGCACAAAAACACAATGAACAGCAATCAGGGTAGTATCTCTCCACTAAAGCCTAACTATCCCACCACAGCAGGCCCTGAATATTCTACCATAGCTGAAGCATAAAATAAAGACTTTAAAACAGCCTTCATGAATATGATGAAGGTCCTTCAAGAGGAAATGAGTAAATTCCTTTAAGGAATCCAGGATCCCTGGGATAGCTGGTTCTGCCCCTCACTGGATACTACAGCAGGAGAGCTGTGCCCACCATGGGAGACTACCCCCTGCACTCAGGAGAGATGGCCCCACCCCTAACCACAGGCATGGGAGAGCTGGCCCCAATGTCATGGGCCTAGGAGAGCTGGCTCTGCCCCTTGCCTGAGAGGGAATGA
This sequence comes from Peromyscus maniculatus bairdii, assembly GCF_049852395.1. NCBI lineage: Eukaryota > Metazoa > Chordata > Mammalia > Rodentia > Cricetidae > Peromyscus > Peromyscus maniculatus. The sequence continues at coordinate 817,305 of NC_134872.1, read as the reverse complement.
TCCCAGTGGCCCTGACTGATGAGCTCAGCTACAACTCAGACCCACATCCTGGGCCTTGGGTTGGTCCACCCTATCAACTACCCCATCTATGACCTGCTGTAGTGCATGAAGGAACTGCTTCTGTGGAATGATAACTGAAGAATCTTCATGACTTAGGGCAACAGCAAGATATCTGAGAGGAATTTTGGTGAGTGTTCAGTGATAGTGCCAGAAGACTTGAAACAACAATTCATTGCAAGGAACATTTTGTAGGTGGGGCTGATTGGACAAAAAGGGTACACTACGTGACACACTGCAGCTCCTGATGCCCCTAGAATGGATGAAGAAGTATTGGGAAGATGGAGGATTGAGCTGAGTTTGTTTGTTTGTTTTGTCTTGTTTTTAATTAATTTTTTGGGTTCCTTTGCGGGGTATTCTGCAGGGATGAGGGGCAGATATGGAGGGACTAGGAGGTGAGTGGGGTTGGCGTGCATGATGTGAAGCTCCCAAAGAACCAATAAAGAATTATGTTGACTGAATTTTCTGTCCTGCTAGAAAGTTTCCAAAACACCACACAGAGACTTATTGTTAATTATACATGCTTGGCTACTAGTTTGTCAGTAACTAGCTCTTATAACTTAAACTAACCCATATTTCTTTACACTCTGCCCTAAAACCATCTGGCCCTTAGGTTTTTTGTTGGGAGACTTTTAATGACTGCTTCTATTTCATTAGGGGTTATAGGTCTTTTTAAATTGTTTATCTGATCTTGATTTAATTTTGGTAAGCTGTGCCTATTGAGAAAATTATCCATTTCTTTTAGATTTTCTAATTTGTCAGCTTCTAGGTTTTTACATATGTCCTTATAATTCTCTGGATTTCCTCAGTGCCTGTTATGTCCCCCTTTTCATTTCTGGTTTTGTTAATTTGGATATTCTGTCTCTTCCTTTTAGTTAGTTTGGATAAGGGTTAGTCTATCTTGTTGATATTCTCAAAGAAGCAAAAAACCTAAATGCCCAATGGTTTTAGGGCAGAGTTTCAAAGAAGAGTTAATGCCAAGATCCCTCAAATAATTCCACAAATTAAAAACAGAAGGAACATAGCCCAATTCATTTTATGAATCCACAGTTACCCTGATAACCAAACAACATAAAGACTCAACAAAGAAAGAGAATTACAGACTGATTTCCTTTATAAACATAGATGCAAAAATACTAAAAAAATTCACCATGATCAAATAAGCTTCACCCCAGAGATGCAGGATTTGAAAATCAGTAAATGTAACCCACCATATAAACAAACTGACAGAATAAAACCTACATAATCATCTCATTCTATGCAGAAAAGGCCTTTGACAAAATCCAAACCCCTTCATGATAAAAGTCCTAGAGAGATTAGGTACATAGGAACAGACCTAAACACAATAAAGGCAATGTATAGCAATCCTATAGCCTACATCAAATTAAATGGAGAGAAAGTCATAGCAATTCTCCTAAAATAAGGAACAAGATAAGGTTTTCCACTCTCTCCATATCTACTCAGTACAGTAGTTGAAGTTTTAGCTAGAACAATAAGACAACTGAAGGAGATCGGGATACAAATTGGAAAAGAAGTCAAAGCACCATTTTCAGATGATATGATAGTATACATAAATGACCCTAAAAAATTTCACCAGTGAACTCCTACAGATGTTCAGGTAGAAGCTCCACCTCATTCCCTCCTCCCCCATCTTCCTCCCCCCCCTCCAAACCTGCCCTGTTTCAGAAAACCCGCCAAAAGGTGGCTCCTCCACCAGAGATGCTCAAGACCACACCTATAGGGTATTAAAACTGCCTCCCAGAGAATGGCTATGGGTTTTTTGGTCTCTTCTCCCTGACTCCTCTCTGGAGGCCGAAAAATCATCTGGGAGCATTTTACATTTTAGTCATTAAACCTGTACTTTGAATTCTTATTTTTTTGTTGTTATTTATTTATTTATTTTTGCTTACTGTGTTAGCAGAGAGGCTTAATATCAGGGTATAGAAACCTTTAACTGATAAACATTTACAGAGAAGTGCCTGGACACAAGACTAAGTAAAAAAAAAAAGTAGCCTTCCTATGTACAAATGACAAATGGACTGAGAAAGAAATCAGAAAGAAGGAAATCAGAAATAATAAAACAACCCTCTTCACAATAGTCTCTAACATCTTAGGGTTTTTCTAACAAAGCAAGTGAATGACTTGTTTGATAAAAACTTCAGTTTTTTTTTAAGAAAAAAAATTGAAGAAGATATCAGAAGATGGAAAGATCTCCCATGCTCATGGGTTGGTAGGATCAACATAGTAAAAATGGCTATCCTACGAAAATAAACCTATAGATTCAATGCATTGTCCATCAAAATTCCAACACAATTCTGTTTAAATTTTTTTTTTTTAGTTTTTGAAACAGGGTTTCTCTGTGTAATAGCTCTAGCTGTCTTGAAACTCACTCTATTGATCAGGATGGCCTGGAACTCACAGTGATCTGCCTGCCTCTTCTTTCTGAGCACCAGGATTGAAGGCAAGTGCTACCATGCTTGGCTTCCAACACAATTCTCTACAAATTTTGAAAGGACAATTCTCAACTTCATATGGAAAAACAAAAACCTAGGATAGCTAAAACCTGAACAATAAAAGAACTTCTTCTGGAGGTATCACCATTCCTGCTTTCAAGCTATACTACAGATAATATACATATACATATACATATACATATACATATACATATACATATACATATATATATATAATATATAAATATAAATAAAATCCTCATGGTATTGTCATTAAAACAGATATGTTGATCAATGGAATCTAATTGAAGCCACAGACAGAAAGCCACACACCAACATATCTAATTTTTGATAAAGAAGACAGACATATACACTGGGAAAAAAGGGAGCATCTTCAACAAATGTGCTGGTCAAACTGGATGTTGACTTGTAGAAGAATGCAATAGATCCATACTTATCACCATGTAAAACTTGAGCCCAAGTCGATCAAAGACCTCAACATAAAACCAGATACACTTAACCTGATAGAAGAGAAAGTGGAGAATAGCCTTGAACACATTGGCACAGGAGACAGCTTCCTGAACAGAACACCAATTTTCCAGGCAATAAGATCAACAAATAATAAATGGGACCTCATGAAACTGAAATTCTGTAAGGCAAAGGACAATGTCAATAGGACAAAGTGGAAGCCTACAGAATAGGAAAATATTTTTACCAACTCCATATCTGACCCAAAATATATAAAGAACTCAAGAGACTTGATATTAAAACATTAAATAATCCAGTTAAACAGAATTCTCAATAGAGGAATCTTAAGTGGCTGAGCACTTAAATGTTCAACATCCTTAGCCATCATAGAATGCAAATCAAAATGACTTTGAGATTCCATATTACACTTGCCACAATGGCTAAGATCAATAACACAAGTGATAGTTCATGCTGGTAAGGATGTTGAGCAAGGAGAACACTCCTCCATTGCTGGTGGGAGTGTAAACTTGCACAGCTACTATGGAAATCAATATGGGGATTCTTCAGAAAGTTGAGAATCAATCTACATCAAGACCCAGCTTGTAGCCAGGCAAGGCTTCCATTGGTGGGACTGGGCTGTGTTCAGCTGAGTTGCTGGCCAAGGGAGTCCCATGGAAATTCCCAAATAACCTAGGTTGTTGCCAAGACAAAAGGATGTTCTCTATAAACTCACATCGGGCCCTGTTGCTGAGGACAACACCCACAGGACTCATTGAACATGAAGAAGTTGAGCTGGTGCCTATATGAAGCTTTTACCCAGTGTTCTAGTCTCTTTGTTGAGGGAAGGCACTCTGCAGGCTACTGAAATAGAAACATGGACATCAACCTAGCAACAAAATCTTTGACCTACAATCTGTCCGACTTGCACAAAATGCTAGGGCAATGATGGCACAGAATTTGTAGGGGAAGTCAACCAATATCTGATTTGACCTAAGGCCCACTCTATGGGAAGGAACCCACACTCAACACTTCTTGGGCCACCAAGAACTAGAGACTAGATTGCCCAGAGACCTGGGATAAAACCAAGCACTGCTGGTCCAAAAAAAAAAAAATCAATAAAGTGATTCCTAATGATATTCTGCTATACTCTGCTATATATTGGTGTCTTATCTAGTCATCATCAGAGAGACTTCCTCCAGCAGCAGATGGGAGCAGATGCAGAGATCCACAGCTAGACATTATGAGGAGACAGAGTCTAAGTTGGAGGTCTCCATCAAATCCCTCCCCTCAGAGCTCAGGGAATCCTGTGCAAAAGAAGGTGGAAAGAGTGTAAGAGTCAGAGGAGACAGAGGACATGAGAACAAGGCCCTCTGAACCAGCTAAGCAGAGACTGAGATGGTAAACAAAGGCCTTCATGGGTCTGTACCAGGTCCCGTGCTTTGTTATTGCTATTACCGTTGTAGATTTAATGGGACTCCTGACTGAAAACAAGTGGGTCTCTGACTCTTGTGCCTGCCCTTGAGACTCTTTCCCCTTGTTGGGTTGCTGTGTCCAACTTTGATAAGATAGTTTCTTCTTCATCTTATTGTATTTATTTTGTCATGTTTGGTTTTTGTATCTTAAAAGACTTTTCTAATGAGAGACAGAAAGGGAGTGGATCCAAAGCAGAGGGGAGGTGGGGGAAGAACTGGGAGTAATGGAGGGAGGGAAACTATAGTCAGGATATATTGTATCAGAACAGAATCTATTTTCAATAAAACAAACAAACAAAAAAATAGGAAAAAATACCATCTGTTAAGAACAATATATTTAACACAGTCACAAAACTCCAAATGAAACATTAGTCATTTTACTTGTTTTTAAACTTCTTTGTACAACACAAAAGGATGGTGTTGGAATTACATGATTTAATGAGATTGACATTAAAGAGGGGTTAAAAGAAATTGAGGGGCTCATTAAACCAGTACCACACCAGACCTCTTTAAATCCCCAGTCCACCCCACAGAGACATGTGGGTGTCCTCTATATCAGCACAGGGAATTTCCCGTCTCCACATTTGTTTCTCAGGGCAACATTTCAACAAATAGTTTAAATATTTAGAGGCATGTTATGTAGAGCTAGTACAATACATTTGTATAAAGCCCAAGCAGAAAACGGACTTGACTGCAATCCCAGTCCTTGTGCAGGAGGCAGAGGCAGAGGGAGAAGGGTCAGTGGTTCGAGTTTATTCTCAGCTACATAATAAGTCCTGGCTACACAAAACCCTGTCTAACAAAACAACAACAACAAAACTGAAAACCAAAATTAACACTATGTAATCAACCAAAAGTCCAGGTCACCTGTTGAATATTTAAAGAAGGTACAAAGAGTAGATAACTTGAAGGGTGGAAGGGAACCAGTGTAGGATTTTGTTTCATTCACTTCACTCTGATTACAGCACAAGATGTGCCCAAAATAATGACCAATGCCAGGAAATGTGATAAAATCCCATCAGTTACAAGAGGGGCTGCAACACTGATGTTTGTGAAAGGTAATGCAATGTGGAGAAATAGTTATGCTAGAAAGGGACACACAAGTAAAACGTAAATTTAAAAAAGTATGACGTTAATGACCTGAAGTCCAGAATATAAGAAAGGATATGTACATTTATTTAACTGTAACATATTGCAGGATATTCTATAAACCCACAGTTATGGGCAGCTGGCCTGAAGATGCCCTTTCTAACCAGATGAAAAGTATACTCAAATCCTGCTGATAAAAATACCAAACCACATGGAATTCCATGGATTCATTGAAAGGAAAAGAAAAAAGACGCAGACCTGGCAACAATTTATTTACCTTTAATACTAGCACTAAACAGGAGCACAGCTGCTTTCTGTGGAGATAAATTACCACCATTATTTCAGTAGCTGTGGAAAGTCAATCCTGGTTTACAAACAGAAGCAAAATAGCACTGCAAACTGAATGGACTAAGAAAAAGGACAAGCCTTAAACAATTAGAAAAAATACTTTCCATAAAACGACTCCCTCTATGATGTTTGCTTTGTGCGTTTAAGTTAGCTTTCCTCTACCCCAACCAAAGAGGCTAACCCTCCTGATACTGTCTACCAGAGCATCCACTGGTTTGTTCATCAATACCGTCAGAAGCTGAGTTTTTCAGTGATTTTCTTTGGCTGCCTTTTCTGATCACTGATTTTCAATGCGTTCTTGGCTAAGCCGTTCCAGGTCTTTCTTCACGTTGGGGTGGTCTTCCAAATCTTCGTAGAGTGAGGAGACAATGTCCAGTCTTTTGTAGTTCTCGGGGCTGACTAGGCTTCGCACAACTTGAAGGCACCGCTCTTTCAGGGTGTATACTGGCAGTGTGATGTTGGCAAAGGCAGGCCGCCCGTCAACACTGAGAGATGGCACAAATAACTCAGTTTGGTTAACCAGGAGTCTGTCGTTTGTCCTGGCGTCCCTGAAGAGCCAAGGGTGACCTCGGTAGCTGTTGATTCTGAGGCTGGCTCCTGGCAGCAGCGTCTGGAAGGGCTGTGGTTCGCCTTGGAAGTCAAGCCACAGGGGCTGCGCCACGCGCGGGCTGCGGTTCCAGACCACTACACGGGAAAGGTCGCGCGGGTTTACTCTCACTGAGCGCAGCTCGGGTGGCGCCCGCCCTGCAGCCATGGGTTTCCTGAGGTCTTCCGGGTCCAGCTTCAAGGCGAAGTCAGCTCTGGAATCCCGCAGCCCAGGACTCCCCAGAGGAGGACTCAGCAGCCGCCGCCACAGTGCATCCGAAGTTCTTCACGTCTCTACTCTTTGTTGCCCTGACCGGTTCTTCGGGTCCCTGCCCATCGCTCCAGGAAGCGTGGGCTGGGAAGGTGCAGGTCACTCTGCCTACTGGCTTTCAGTTAGGTAGATTTAATCTTAGAGGTGACTTGGGACCTTGCCAGAACACACAGAGAGAACTTAGCGCTCTCTCTCTCTCTCTCTCTCTCTCTCTCTCTCTCTCTCTCTCTCTCTCTCTCTCTCTCTCTCTCTCTCTCTCTCTCTCTCTCATAACTACTGTGGATAAAAAAATTACTCATTTGAACAAATACGTATTCAGTACTTGGTACCCCCCCCACCCCCCGCCCCACGGCAACATTGGGACCTGCCAGAAACCATTGACAGCCCTCCTCTACGTCTAACATCACACGCGTTCATATATATATTCTTCTTGAGGGCTAAAACTGGACCTTTTATTGAGAAAGGATCTTACTAGGTACCTATGCATGACCCAGTACTCACTACGTTAACTCAGGATGACCTTGAACTGCAGACAATCCACCCAGCCTTTGATGTGCTGAGACCACAGGCACGAGCCAGAAGGAAGGCACCACTAAAAATTGGATATTTTAGATAATATGCAGCAAATATCCATTGTAATCGATCTTCATCTAATGGATGAAAACCAATGATATTTTAGGCTTATTTGTTGAATTTCTCTTGTGGGTAAATTTTATGAAATTTGTTTTCTTTGCTGTGTGTAGCTATTGATATCTCTACTTAGGGATAACTCAACTTTTAAACATCATTTTATATTTTTATTATTGGAAATTGAGCCTAGTTCCCCAAGTATGCTAAGCATGTGCTCTGTCTATCACTGGGCTACACCCTCAACTTTTATTATTTATTCTGATACAGAGTCTCTTACAGATATGAACCACCATGACAAACCCAAATTATGTTTTTGAGGTGGTCTTCTTATGTATTTCTCCAGGGAAAGAAGAGCTAATTTTGGTCAGCCAGTGGTGGGTTGGAGGTTTTGTGCTTAAACTCTTAGAACCAGCATGATTTCACCCTTTTCTGATAGGTTTACATGTAACTTGGGAAATGCTTTCCAAGTTCAGGCAGCTTACAAATCTACATTGACTTTTATTTTCTGCCTGGTATTCAGCATGATAAACATCACAAGGGGCACTGTATTTGGCCATTCCAGACACCAGAGATACGCTGAGTTGGACTAAGGCTTTGGTTGACTTACTGTGTAGAACTTGCTGTTACATGTCTGGCTGACTTGCCAGTCAGTTACTTGATCAAAACAACACTGCAACCTCAGAGCAGCTACATCGCTGACATTTCCTAGTACCCACTGAGGTGTTGTTGCTTTTGATAACCTCAAAATATGTATTATTCTTTTTTTTTTCTGCCTGCTCCAAATAAAAACAGTTCCATCCTCACCAGAACTTCGGATCCCTGTGGCCTGCCTGAATAACCTGGTTTCACAATATGGGTGGAGGCTTGTTGGGACCAGCTCCAGACTAACATGTCCCAGAATGTTCTTTCTCAGGTTCAGTAATTTTTTTCTGAATAAGTAGAGTTTATTGCATATTTTTGGCTAATTTCCAGTGTCTTGCAATGGTGCGTTTTATTTAGCTTAGATTATTGGTGATTTTCAGGGAGATTTCCCAAGCTTCTGACCCAGCCATTCTGTCTCCACTGAATTTTAAAAAATATTTTTTAAATTACAAGTATGTGTGTGTATGCAAATAGGTATGTGCATGTGCAGGTGCTTAGAGGACAGAGGTGTCAGATTCCCTGGACCTGGGTTGTGAGCCTTTTGATATGGGTGTTGGATCTTCTGCAGGAGCAGTACATTCTCTTAGTCATCTCTCTCAATCCATTTTTTTTCTTCCAGTTCTGAGAATTGGACTAAGAGCCTCACACATGTTAGGCAAAGGTATATTCCAAGTCTTCTGCTTCTGCTGAATGCTAACTGCACCATCAGTAAATAAGAATTCGGAGGCCAGGAGAAATGGCTCAGTGCTTAAGGCACTTACTGTTTGTGCCAAGGACTGGGGTTTGGATCCTAGTAGCCATCCATGGTGGCTCACAATGGCCTGAAATTCTACCTCCAGGGGATGCAAGTCTCTCTGAGTGTATGTAACTAGGCATGTGCACATTCAGGTGCTTACAGAGGCCAGAGGGCTCAGATTCCCTGGACCTGGGTTTGTGAGTCTTCTGATATGGGTGTTGGATCTTCTTCTGCAAGAGCAGTGCAAGAGCAGAGGACCTGGTCTCTGCATGCACTTGCACACACTTGACCATACACACACAGACAAATACACATAAGTAAAAACAAAACAAATCATAAAGAATTCACTGTAGGTTTTAAAAGAAACATTTATTCATTAGGTGCATGTTTGAAATTTATTTGTTCTTATTTTATGTTTATGAGCACTGACTGAATGTATATAAATTCACCATGTGAGTTCCTGGTGCCTAGGGAAGCCAAAAGAGGATGCAGATCCCGTAGAACTGAAGACAGTTTTAAACCAGTAGTGGGTTCTTGGAACTGGACCAGTGTTCTTCTCCACGAGCATCCGGTGCTCTTATCTGCTGAGCCATTTCTCGAGTCCCCACAGCAGATTTTATGTTGAGTTTGCTTTGCATTTCTAGACTATCATTCACTTTCAAAGCACTGACAAATTCCCTCATAAACCTTTATTCCTGGAGAGGAAGAAGGCTTTTCTCTAGAGAAGACTTACTGGGTGGGTTGACTTCATCTGGGATATTCTATCAGCTTAGAGTAGGATAGGAGGTTCAAGGATTTCTATGCTTCTTGTTCCATCTCCTTAACCCACAAAATTCCTGAAATTGAAATACTACTTTATCTGTTTTCCTTTTTTCTTTCTGTAGTCTAGAAAACAAGATGAGGAGAAGTTATGACCCAGAACAAGAGTACCCCTCTGATTCTTTGCCAATCAGCAAGGATGTCAGTCTCAAGAAGAATTCTTTCCCAAGGTCACCAGTGAGGACATCTGGGTCTCTGGACTAGTTCTGTCTCGGGTTTGACCCTGGCAAGAATCCCATGTAAGAAGGGACAAGGGGAGGGAGAGAGATCAAATTCTAGTGTTTCTCACATTTCTAAAAGCAGTACCAATTCTCTGAATGCTCTTGTCTTTGAGTAGGAAAGTCTCTGGGTTAGGTTTATTTTTGTTTGTTTGTTTGTTTTTTGCTTGCTTGTTTCTTTTTTTAAAAATGGGATTTTCCTTGGCTTCTTTCTAGTTATACAGTGGAGAATACTCCAGAATTGTGTTAAAGTGGCACATACCTTTAATCTCAGCACATGGGAGACAGAGGCAGGTGAATATGTGAAAGTTTGAGGCCAGCTTGGTCTACAGAGTGAATTCATGGCTAGCTATAGCTACATAGTGAGACCCTGCCTTGAAAAAAAACTAAAAACAAACCAAACAACAACCCCCCCAAACCCTATAATAAAGTATAGTGTAATGGTAAAGATAACTAGGAAAAATGAATACAGAGGATTGGGAATCTATAAACAAAAGGAGGACAATTAAAAACTGAGTGGGAAAGAAAACAAACATAAGGAGATTAATATTAACTACATTTTGAATGTGAATTAAAGATACCTCCTCTATCTGTCTCTCTGTCTGTCCATCTGTCTGTCTGTCTTTAACTCTCTCCCTGTAGCTAGAGTTTTCCTGCCTTGCCCACAGTCAGGACAAATCTTTGTCACCCGCCACTCCCACAGCCGCTCAGACCCAACCAAGTAAACACAGAGACTTATATTGCTTCCAAACTGTATGGCCGTGGCAGGCTTCTTGCTAACTGTTCTTATAGCTTAAATTAATCCATTTCCACAAATCTATACCCTGCCACACGGCTCGTGGCTTACCGGCATCTTCACATGCTGCTTATCCTGGCGGCGGCTGGCAGTAACTCCTTCTGCCTTCCTGTTCTTTCTTTTCTCCTCTCTGTTAGTCCCACCTATACTTCCTGCCTAACCACTGGCCAATCAGTGTTTTATTTATTGACCAATCAGAGCAACACATTTGCCATACAGAACATCCCACAGCATCTCGCTCTTGCCCCCTCTTTTTCCACCCTAGACAAATGTGAATAAACTCTTAGAAAGGGCACCAAAGGTAGGACAAATAAATCATTCCATTCAAGTCCAACATGGTCATCTATTGAGTTTACTGTGGCTACTTATAGAGCCTGAGTGATGTATTACACCTGTGGCTTTATACAGACAAGCCTCACTTAAGCATGGATAAGGACACATGTCTATTGTCTCACTGGAGTCAGGTGTATAAGTTGCTCGTAGCTAGGTCTCTGGGGAGGATTCTCTCTTCCAATTGTTTACTGGTTATGTCAGCTCAAGGAGGAATTACTAGAGTCCTATAAGTTTCATGAGCTTCCTAGGGTTTGTAAATTTTTTTTTGCTTCTGAATTTCTTGAACCCTTTATAAAAGCTGCCCTCTTTATCAGTCCAGGTAAGAAGGCTTAATTTTGGAAGAAACACCTGGCACTTTTCCTCTTCCTAATCTCTTCTGCTTCTGCTTCTCTACTTTTCACTAGCCCATCTTGCTATAACCTGTCACTCACCTGGTCCACTGTTGTGGCTTGGATGGTATGAAAGAGTAAGTGGACTTGGAAATTAAGTTTTTTTTTTAAATAAAAGCTCAAATTCATTTTAATTTAGAAAGAATGCTATTTCTCCCTCAGCTCTCCTCAGAGTCCCCATCCTTCCCCAGCAGCCTCCAGAAGGCCCTCTTGACCTCCTTGTTCCTCAGGGTGTATACAAGAGGGTTAAGAGAAGGAGTGCCCACTGCATAGAAGAGACCAAAGAACTTGCCCCTCTCTTGGGCATAGGGATTTTTAGGCTGCAGATAGACAGCAATGACTGAGCTGTAGAAGAGGGTGACCACGATGAGGTGGGAGGAGCAGGTCCCAAAAGCTTTCCTGCGTCCCTTTGCAGAGCTTATCCTCATCACTGCCCTGGCAATAGCACCATAAGAGACAAGGATGAGGCTCAGAGGGACAACCACAATGAAGATACTAGCAATAGCCATCTGGATCTCATTATAAGTGGTATCCCCACAGGAGAGTCGAATTAGAGATGGGACTTCACATAGAAAGTCATCTATCTGTCTATGGGGACAGAATGGCAGGCGGAGGGTGGGAGGTGTTTGAACTATGGATTGGACCAAACCTATAGCCCAGGCCACAGCTGCCAGCTGCCGACACAGGCGGGGGTGGATGATGGTGGCATAGTGCAGGGGCTGGCAGACTGCCACATAGCGGTCAAAGGCCATCACTGTCAGGAGGATGCACTCAGTTGTTCCCAAGGACATGAAGATGAAGAGCTGGACAGAGCATCCCAGGAAGCTGATGGTCTTTGTGGGTCCCCAGAGGTTGACCAGCATCTGGGGCACACAGGTTGTGGTGAAGCAGAGGTCCAAGAAGGAGAGGTTTGAGAGGAAGAAGTACATTGGAGAGTGGAGCCTGGGGTCCAGTGTGGACAGCAGGAGGATGAGTGTGTTTCCTAGGAGTGTGAGAAGGTAGGAACACAAGACAACCACAAAGAGAATCTTCTCCAGTTGTGGGTTTTCAGAGAAGCCCAGCAGGAAGAAGCCCACTGGGGAGCTGTGGTTGGCCATGGCCTTTTGTGTCTGGTTGGAGGGATGAAGCTGTCGGACAGTGTATTTCAACTTGTTCTGTAAAGTTCACTTGAGGTGGATGCTCCTCTTCTCCCTCTACTCCCTATGCTCTCTTTCCTGGATCACCATCAAGTCCCTTTCTCTTTCCTTTTCTTACAGGTCAAAAGTCTAGTGTCTGAGAATAAAGCAGGAATGTCCTGGAAAATGGGTGGATTCTCATACTGGTACCTCTGAATTCTCAGCTAAGGACAAAAGAGGCTGATGAAAAACATGAATCATTAATCACTTAATTTTCATTGTTTCAACAAACATTTATTGAGTACCATTTATGATCTGAACACTGTGCAACTATTGACTTTGTTCTCTCCGAGTATTAGCAGTTGTAAGGAACTGTGTGGTTGGATTAATGACTTGATGGTGAACAGTGTAGAACTGGTCTCATTTTCTTCTTTTGAAAGGCTAATTTTTTAAAAAAATTAACATGTGTCATTCAAATGTCTCATTTGCTTAAACCTTATTGTCCTATTCTAGTTGTGGGTTACTGTCTGAAGGACAGATGCCTTCTTTGTATTTTCTTTCTTGTTTAATTAACATTTTTTCATTTATTTTACATATGGAGGACAGTTTCCCCTCCTTCCTCTTCTCCCATTCCCTGCCCACACCAACCCTGCCATCCATCCAACCTGCTTCCCATCCACTTCTCCTGCTCTCACTTTTAAGTGTGGACATGGATTTGATTATCACTCATATTTTGTCTCCAGTACACTTTTTCAGAAGATTATTATAATTATTATTTTTGCATTGTATCTAGCCAGGATTAACATACTATACACAGTTCCTCTGTCGTAGCTAAGCCATGGAACTAATTTGGTATGAATATTAGACAATGTGAACAGACTATGTGTCAGAGCTCATAGGCTGGAAAGGTGAGTGGTCTCATGACTTTGAAAGATCCACCAGGACATTGAACATCCGCAGGAGAACCCATAATCAGAAGCCATGAAGTAAATTACTGAGTCTGGGGGGAGGCAGAGCTGTAGAGAACAGTGTTGCATCCTGCAGGAGCTGAAGCTACTGTTGTGAAAGAGAGGAGATCTGGGGCCCTGAAGCCCATCTTGAAGGTGGCAGGCAATGACAGCCACTGTGACAGCTTCGAGGCAGGGTCCCTGCAGGCTGATGGGTGGGACCCGCAGAGGGAATGGTTGAGCTGTGTATCCTCACAGATTGCTTCTTCTTGTTTGAAAGTTCTTTCCTGCTCCAGCTTTACTGAGTCTACTTCTACCTCTTCTTCTTCCCCCCATTTTTCCTCTCTGAGGGAAGAGGCCCCAACATGAATTTTAAGTGCTTTATTGTTAATAAACTCTGCAAAAGGCTGTTTAAATCTTAAAAGCCCTTTGCATGCCTCTCCTGATCACACTCACTTCCTACCTCTTAAGAGGCAATAGCTCTTATTTGGATTATTTATAATAAGTTCTCCTATGTTGTTTTATAGTACTGTATTCTTGTGTGGCTAAAAAGCAATTCAAGGGCTTCTTACTCAGCTGTTCACTCTTCATTACCCTTCCTACACGCTTGGCTTTCTTACTTTCCTGGTCACTTTGTGTTTATTATTTTCAAGCTCTTAGATGTCCATCATTCTTTGACTGTCTTTGTGGCTTTGTGTGTGTGTGTGTGTGTGTGTGTGTGTGTGTGTGTGTGTGTGTGTGTATGCGTGTGTGCTATTTCAAAACAATACCCTTTTACCTGATCTTCTAATTCTGAGACACCACCAAAACTCAAATATTACTTGACAGTCTTTCAGTTATTTCATTTTCATGATGTGTTCTTTTTCTTTACTGATCACTAAAGATCAGGGAAAGGCTTGCTGTATCTGCTTTTGATAGTGTTCACATCACAACTTTATTACTATCTACTGAGAGCTTTCTGCAATCTGGTCCCATGCTACATTTCTAGAATAATCCTTAGTATTATTCTCCCTATGCAGAGGAGCAGTACCAGAGCATTGAACAACTTGCCCAACACTACACAGCCAATAAGGCCAGGCCTGGATTCTGAACCCTGTTTGACTTCCTATCAGGTACTCAAGCATTCTGCATCAATTGCGTAACTCAGATACAATGACTGTATTCTACCTTTGTTTACAGATGAAGAGAAACACGGAGAGGTTAAATAATTTGTTCAGGACCATACAATGTGTGCCAGAGGTGCCTCCACTCTTAAAGACATGGGAGATTTTGATGGACTGTAGGAGAAGAAAAATCCCAGGACTTACCATGGTCAGGTCGAATCTTCTCACCCCTGGGCAGCCAAGGCTTCCCTATGATGAGGAGCTTCTGGTGTGAATGAAGCCTCTACTTGATTGTCACAGCATGAAAACTGAGCAAACTGATGGCTGTGCTCCCTTGAAAGCACTGGCATCAGTACTCAGCAGTAGTGTGGATGGGAATGCCACTCTGAACTTCCCAAGTACTTTGCAACAATGGCATTACCTGGATATGACTAACGTGTTTTGCCTTTGATTTCCGATGAAGAGATGGAAACATAGACAGGTTAAGTAATTTAGTTAGGACAATATAACCTGAGCTGAGACTTGAACCAAAGGAGATTGAGTGTCATAGTTCCACATGCACCATATCCCACCGCCACCATTCTGCTAGAGTCCTGGAAGTTGGTATAATTTCGGTAGCACTGTAGATAGAAAGGAGGTATCCCTGGACTCCCATCCCATAGGAACAAATGCTCATTAGTTCTGTGAGGACTCTGGGGCCTCTGCCCACAGACAGTTAATTAGCCACTGTTGATAATGATGGTTATGAGTGAAGGAGAAGCTCTAGAAGAAATCTGTTAGCAGGTTTATTACCTAGTGTTAAATAAAGAGGTTACCATCTGTTCTTCTCTGTCACTGGGCAGTACAATGACATTGTTTCATCTCTGTGAATCTTTTGAGTGTCCCATCCCTTTTCTCTCATGCCATTTCAACCTATTTCATACTCAAATATCATTTTCATTTCTTTTTTTTCTCTTGTTAAAGTATGGCAGCAGAAAGGGCTGAGGAGAAAGCTCATTTTGCGAAATGCTTGAAAGACAAGTATGAAAATGTACGTTTTGTACTAGAAGCCATGTTAAAAAATATCAGGCACATGCTTGTAATCCCAGTTCTGGGGAGGCAAAGATAGGCAAATCCCTAAAGATTGCTGGTCAGCCATCCTGTCTGATCAGTACACCATGCCAATGAGAGGTACTGTAGACACTAATTTTGATTTTTAAAGGAGCCCATAGCTGAAAGACTTGAACTTTTAAAAGAGATTGGATATTTTAAAGAGACTGAAAATTTAATGTGTTTGAATTGGTACAGACTGTGAGACTTTTAAAATAATTTTAATGTGAGATCTTGGGGATGAATAAGAAAGGAAGGGATGTGGCTTAATAGTGATGTGTTTGTGCTTCTAGTTGAGAAGAGGTCAGTTGTACTGGCTGGTTTTGTGTGTCAACTTGACACAAGCTAGAGTTATCAGAAAAAGTTTCAGTTGAAGAAATGCCTCAATGACATCCAGCTATAAGGCATTTTCTAGTTTAGTGATCAATGGGGGAGGATTTAGCCCATAATGATTGGTGCCATCCCTGGGCTGCTGGTGCTGGGTTCTATAAGAAAGTGGACTGAGCAAGCCATGGGAAGCAAGCCAGTAAGCATCCTCCTCCATGGCTTCTACATCAGCTCCTACCTACAGGATCCTGCCCTGTTTGCATTCTTGTCATGACTTCTTAAGTGATGAACAGCAATGCTGAAGTGTAAGCCAAATAAATCCTTTTCTCCCCAACTTTGTTTGTTTGGTCATGGTGTTTCCTCAGAGCAACATAAACTCTAATTAAGATAAGTGGCAATAGAATAGTCCCTTTGCTGTGGGATGGTCTGTATGTCAAATTGCTCTGATTGGTCAATAAATAAAACACTGATTGGCCAGTGGCTAGGCAGGAAGTATAGGCGGGACTAACAGAGAGGAGAAAAGAAAGAACAGAAAGGCGAAGAGAGTCATGCCAGCCACCGCCAGGACAAGCAGAATGTGAAGATGCTGGTAAGCCACAAGCCATGTGGCAAGGTATAAATTTATAGAAATGGATTAATTTAAGCTATAAGAACAGTTAGCAAGAAGCCTGCCACAGCCATACAGTTTGTAAGCAATATAAGTCTGTGTTTACTTGGTTGGGTCTGAGTGGCTGTGGGACTGGTGGGTGACATAGATTTGTCCTGACTGTGGGCCAGGCAGGAAAACTCTAGCTATATCCCTTAATTTTTTTTTCTGTCCCATACCAGGTGCCTCTTTTGCCATGAGACAGAGATTTTGGATTTTCCTTTAACAAGCATGCTTGGGTTTAGAGAAGGAGAGAGCTATGGCTCCAATTCCAATGCCAGATTTAATTTTTATTTGAATTGGAACCACAAAAAGACCATTTGCCTTTTATGTTTGTACAATGTTGCATGAATCCTAATTGGTTGTAATAAAAACCCAGAGCCAGATATTAGAGTGAAAGCTGGAAGATCAGAGGAGCAGAGCAAGCCACAGCTACCACCTCTTAAGTCACCACCTCCTCAGCCTGACAGAGTGTGAATTCCTGTCTTCTCCTGACTTACATTCCTTGCTCTGCCTAGCCATATCACTTCCTGTTTCAACCTTCCTAGTGCTGGGATTAAAGGTGTGTGATCCTAAGTGCTAAAATTAAAGGTATGTGCCACTACTGCCTGGTTCTGTTTCTCTTTTAGACTGGATTAATCTCGTGTAGCCCAATGTGGCCTTGAACTCATAGAAATCCAGATGGATCTCTGCCTCTGACTCCTGAGTGCTAGGAATAAAGGTGTGTGCCACCACTGCCTGGCCTCTATGTTTAATCTAGTAACTTGTTCTGTCCTCTGATCTTAAGGCAAACTTTATTTGTTCAAAATATCACCAAAAACAAGCATTTGGGATGATTTATGAAATTCTAACCTGTTGGAGGTGTGCTATTCCATTAGGTCAATTATACTTTTTTTGCGGGGGGACCTTCATACTTCTTCAGAAGTATGCCTAGTGGTCCTTAGATTCCTTAGTTGGATGCTTTTGTTCTCCTGGAAAGAAAACAAAACAAAACAAAACAAAACCCTGCCCCAGCCCTAACTTTAGGGAGTTCCTTTTGTGGCATGTTATATCTTTGTTAAGGTAAAGTCTATTTTGGCAACAGAAAAAGTATTGTATTTTAATAATAATTTTTATTGTACTTGATCAAATGAAAGGGTTGGGTTTAGAGAAGGAGAGAGCTTATTTAGTCTTATAAATTAGTTTCTATAGAATGACCAAGCTGTTTGATGAACTATTGTCTCTCCTAATCAAGAGGTCTCTCCTGTTCAAATCTTATCTTTGTCAGTCTTTTTTTCTCCTGTGGAAATAAAAGCAAAATCTCTTCCTCAACATAACACATATCCTGGTTTCCATTCTGAGGTCAATATATCATTTAATTTAATTTAATTCCAAAGTTTTTATTACTATCCAATGTCTTTCTGCATTGTTCCTTTCTCATTAATATTAAAAATTAAAGCCAATAAAGTTAATAAAGCACTGTATGATCTACCTCTGTTTATTAAGCATATCTTTTAAAGTATGCTTGGGAGCAGCTGGCCAACAGGTGAGAGACCTCAGGCAGGCTGCACCAACACTCCTGACACCCACTGGACTCTGTAACTTCTATGATCCACTCTGCCACCCACGCACACAAACCTCATCATCCTCCCCTTGGCCAAACATCCCCTGCAACATCAGCAGCCCCTGTGCAATCACCACTTCTTCCAGTTGGAAGAGCAGCAGCTCCTATAGGCATGAGCACCACCTCCACCAGCTGGAAGAACAGCAGACCCTTTAGGCACAAGTGCAACCCACAACAGCTGGAAGAACAGCAGACCCTTTAGGCACAAGGGCAACCCACAACAGCTGGACGAGCCTTTAGGTACAAGGGCAACCCACAACAGCTGGAAGAAGAGCAACTCCAATAGGCACCAGCACCACCTACACCAGCTGGAAGAGCAGTCTCTATTGGCGCAGGTACAACCCACACCAATCAAAAGATCAGACTCTATAAGCACAAGAAAAGGCCCAAACAAGCCAGAAGAACTGGGGGATACACTGCATTTAGGCACCCATCCCCCATAAACCTCAGCTGAGACAACCCTGCTGTACCTGAGGACCAGCCAACCACCAGAACCCTTGCCATTCAAGGGTTCAAAAGACAATAAAGGAAACAAACAATGAAGGAATAAAAGACCCACCAAACAAAGACATCACAAGAATCAACACCTGTACTATAACTATCCCAAATCTAGATGGGTAAACAGCACTTTAAGAATACATGCAACAACATAAAAGGCAATATGGCACCACCAGAACCCAGTGGTGCTACAATAGCAAGACCTGAACATCTCAACACAGATGAAGTAGAAGAAAACAACCTTAAAAATAACTTTATGAAGAAAATAGAGGCCCTTAAGGAAAAAAATGAAAAATTCTCTTAAAGAATTTGAGAAAAGACAAACAAAATATGGAAGAAATTCATAAATTCCTTAAGAAAGCCAAGAAAAGACAATCAAACAAGTGAAGAAAACAGTTCAAGACTTGAAAATTGAAATAGAGACAATAAAGAAAACACAAACCAAGGGAATTCTGGAAATGGAAAATCTAGGTAAGTGAACAGGAACTATAGATGCAAGCAATACCAACTAAATACAAGAGATGGAACAGAGAATCAGGCACTGAAAATAAGATAGAGGAAACAGATTCATTGTTCAAAGAAAATGTTAAATATAAAAAATTAGCATAAAACATCCAGGAAATCTGGGACACCATGAGAAGACCAAATCTAAGAATAATAGGGATAGAAGGAGAATTCTAGCTCAAAGGTACAGAAAATATATTCAACAAAATCATAGAAGAAAACTTTCCCAACCTAAAGAAGGACATGCCTATGAAGGTACAAAAAGCATATAGAACACCAAATAGACTAGACCAAAAAAAGAATCCCCTTTCCACATAATAATCAAAACACTAAACATACAGAATAAGGGAAGAATATTAAGATGTTTTCTTGTAACACAATGGTCCCGGCAATTCTTCTCTGAGCAAGCAGCAGTAAACATTTCTTCCCAGGTAGCAGCATCACTGCAGTCATCAACATGATGAAAAGAAGCCAGCAATTTGGAGCAGCAGCCTCTGCCTCCATGGTCCCACCACCGTTTGTGATTCAGTCCAGGCCGAAGCTTCTCCCAAGCCTTCTAGGCCGGCCTCAAATTTGGGATCCTCCTGCTTCTCTCTCCTTCAGTAAATCCTACCAGCGTGCTCCACCACAACCGGCCAAGTGTAGCTCAGGCCAGATCTGGTGCCCACAAGGCTGCAGGAAGCAGATTTTTCATGAATTCGTACCACAAACATTGGGCTTCAGATGTAGCAGGAATCTTAAAGAGTCTTTATTAATAAAACAAGCCAAGTATTGGGGTGCACACTGGAAGATCAGAGAACCAGAACAAGCCACAGCTACCTCACCTTGCTGGATCCTCAGCTGGTTTTGTTTCCTCAGACTGGAGGCCTCTGAGTCTTCATCCAGATTGGGTCTCAGCTAACTGCTGCTAGAAGCCTGAAAGCTTAACCAGCCAAATGCTTAACCAGCCAAAATGCTTCTAGTTTCTGGTCCTCACGCTTTATATACCTTTCTGCTTTCTACCATCACCCCCTGGGATTAAAGGCTCGCTTTCTGGGATTAAAAGTGTGTGTCACCATGCCTGGCCATTTCCAATGTGGCCTTGAACTCACAGAGATCCAGAGGGATTTCTACCTCTGGAGTGCTAGAATTAAAGGTGTGAGTGCCACCATTTCCTAGCCTTTGTATCTAGTGGCTGTTCTGTCTCTGACCCCAGATAAGTTTATTAGGGTGCACAATATTTTGGGAAACACAATACCACCACAGATATTCCATGACAGAACCAGATTTAAACAATACTTATCCACAAATCCAGCCCTACAGAAAGTATTAGAAAGAAGACTCCAACCCAAGGAAATAAGCTGTACCCATAAAAACACAGGCAATAGATAATTTCACACCCACAAACTCCAAAGAACAGAAACACACACACACACACACACACACACACACACACACACACACACACACTACCACCACCACCATCCAAACCAAAAAATAACAGAATTAACAATCACTAGTCATTAATATGTCTTAATATCAATGGACTCAATTTAATGGACTCTATAAAAAGACACAAGCTATTAGAATGGATATGAAAACAGGATCCATCCTTCTGCTTCCTACAGGAAACACACCTCAACTTCAAAGACAGTCATTACCTCAGAGTAAAGGGCTGGGAAAAGATTTTTGAATGAAATGGACCTAGGAAGCAAGCTGGTCTAATTATTCTAATATCTAACCAAATAGACTTCAAACTAAAATTAATCAAAAGAAGTGAAGAGGGATATTTCATATTCATCACAGGAAAAACCCACCATGATAAAGTCTCAATTCTGATCATTTATGCCCCAAATCCAAGGGCACCCACATTTATAAAAGAAACATTACTAAAGCTTAAATCACACATCAAACCCCACACATTAATAGTGGGAGACTTCAACACCCCACTCTCACCACCTCACTCTCACCAATGGACAGGAATACCAGACAAAAACTTAATGAGGAAATAAGAGAACTAACAGAAGTTATGACTCAAATGGACTTAGCAGATATCTACAGAACATTTCACCCAAACAGAAAGGAATATACCTTCTTTTCAGCACCTCATGGAACCTTATCTAAAACTGACCACATACTCAGTCACAAAGCAAATGTCAATAGATTCTAAATCAGAATAACCCCATGTATCTGATCAGATCACCATGGGACAAAGTTAGAATTCAACAACAACACAAACCATAGAGCCTACAAACTCATGGAAACTGAATAACTCTCAACTAAATTATCACTATGATAAGGAAGAAATAAAGAAAGAAATTAAAGACATTCTGGATTCGATGAAAATGAAGGCACAACATATCCAAACTTATGGGACACAATGTAAGTAGTGCTAAGAGGAAAGTTCATAGCACTAAGTGCTTACATAAAGAAGTTGGAGAAATCTCACACTAGTGACTTAACAGCACATCTGAAAGCTCTAGAACAAGAAGAAGCAAACTTACCTAGGAGGAGCAGATGGCAGGAAATAATCAAACTGAGGGCTGAAATCAATAAAATAGAAACAAAGAGAACAATGCAAAGAATCAATGAAACAAAGAGTTGGTTCTTTGAGAAAATCAAGAAGATAGACAAACCCTTATCCAAATTAACAAAATCAGAAATGAAAATGGAGAAATAACAACAGACAATGAGGAAATCCAGAGAATCATCAGGTCATACTTCAAAAACCTGTACTGCACAAAACTGGAAAATCTAAAAGAAATAGACAATTTTCTTGATAGGTACCACATACCAAAATTAAATCAAGGCCAGATAAACAATATAAATAGACTATTACCCCTAAGGAAATAGAAGCAGTCATCAAAAGTCTCCCAACTAAAAAAAGCCCAGGGCCAGCTGGTTTCTGTGCAGAATTCCACCAGAATTTCAAAGAAGAACTGATACCAATACTCCTCAAATTGTTCCACAAAATGGAAAAAAACAAACATTGCCATTTTTAAAAAAAATAAAGCTACAATTACCCTGATACCCAAACCACACAAAGATGCAACAAAGAAGGAGAATTACAGACCAATCTCCATCATGAACATTGATGCAAAAATACTCAATAAGATACTGGCAAACCAAATCCAACAACACATTAAAAAACAAAAAAACAAAACCACCCACCATGACCAAGTAGGCTTCTTCCCAGAGATGTGGGGATGGTTCAACATATGAAAATCTGTCAATGTGATCCACTGTATAAACAAACTGAAAGAAAAAAACCACATGATTATCTCATTAGATGCTGAAAAAGCCTTTGACAAAATCCAACACTCCTTCATGATAAAGGTCTTGGAGAGATCAAGGATATAAGGAACATACCTAAACATAATAAAAGCAATATACAGCAAGTTTACAACCAACATCAAATTAAATGGAGAGAAACTCAAAGTGATTCCACTAAAATTAGGAACAAGACAAAGCTGTCCACTCTCTTCATATCTATTCAATATAGTACTCAAAGATCTAACTAGAGCAATAAGACAACAAAAGGAGATCCAGGTGTAGATGTAACCAACCGTCTTATTAAATAAGAAACACAGAAACAATGTAAAAGAGAGAGCCGAGAAGTCAGAGCTCAGAGCTAAAATCTCACCCTTCCTCCTGCTGTCCCAGCTTCGCGAAAAGAGACCTACTTCCTGTCGGTTCGTTTTTTTATAGTATGTTGTTCTGCCTTCTCATTGGTTGTAAACCCAAACACATGACTGCCTCGTCACTGTCTGAATGTACAGCCCCCTAGGTCTTAAAGGCATATGTCTCCAATGCTGACTGTATCCCTGAACACACAGAGATCTTATGGGATTAAAGGCGTGTGCCACCACCGCCACACTCTTGCTATGGCTCTAATAGCTCTGACCCTGAACACACAGATATCTATGGGATTAAAGGTGTGTGCCACCATCGCCACACTCTTGCTATGGCTCTAATAGCTCTGACCCTGAACACACAGATATCTATGGGATTAAAGGCATGTGCCACCACCGTCACACTCTTGCTATGGCTCTAATAGCTCTGACTCCCAGACAACTTTATTTATTAACATACAATCAAAATAATAATTCAGTACAATTAGATTACCACCACATTTCCCCTTTTCTATTTTAATAAAAAGAAAAAAAGCAAAAGGTTATAACTAACAAAAGAAAAACTATATACAAAAGTACAATAACTATATACAATATATACAAGTAATAAATACCTAAACAGGTATTTGACAAATCAGAGAAAATAATTCCATTATCTATCCAAGTTTGGTAAATCCAAGATGTATCTAATGCACTTTCTATCCTAATTAATTTTCAACTATAACTAACTAATCTTCAACCATAACTAACTAATCTTCAACTCCCTCAGAGACCCAAGAAGGGAATAATATTAGCTAACAAAAATAAAAACAAGAAGTGCATGCAAGCAACTTCCAAAAAATTTTGTGAGTTGACAGAAACAGCCAGCTGCCTGGGCAGTCACCTGAGGTTTCTCTGCAGTGTTGGGGCATCATCTTCAGCCTATAGGCTTAGTGTATCTGACAGACTCATTTGTGAAGTAGGATGTACACAAGGTCAACAGTTCAACCTCACATTGGGTGAGAGCAGTCCACGTACCAGAAACACCTGAATTCCACTAGTGTCCTGTCATGATTCAGGATTTTAAATTCTGGAAATTGTTGACAGTTTTTTAATTCAGCTGTCCATTCTTCTTGGCTGTGTATATATGGCTTCATCTCAGCATCCCCTTCTTCTCCACATCCCTCTATTAAATGCCAGTCTACTTTTGAGAGGCATGAGCTTTCAGCTGCTGTTCCATTGTACAACAGAATCCATCGGCCCTCTGCCTGTTAAGCTGCCTTCGAAGAAAAGGGCACTGTACCTTTTCCGGATGCGAAGGCCACTTCAGGGATGGGGCCATATTGTCCTGGCCTCAGAAGATGCCTTTTGATAAAGCCATAACCACACTTGTTTTGGCAAGAATCAGTAGTCCCTTGTTTCGTGATCTGTCTGTCCATTTTGTCCTGTTGATTCGAGGATACTTTGTTGTCCAGTGGCTAACTTTTGCCAGAATGAAAGTTGACTCCATATGCAGTTTCTTCAATGCCCATATTTTCTCTAAAGTAGATTGGTACTGCCAGGAGCCGACATGTCTCAAAAAAGAAAAATTTTGTAAGTTATTAAAACATTGTAAATGCCATATTCTGTAGATCTCTGAAGGGTTTGAAGATGACCTGTCTAAAACATCTCTGCTCAATTTTTAAAACATATCTAATATGACTACAAGTTCTATTGTAATGTCTAACTACTAACTTTCATTTCTTTATATCCTAATAGTTGATAATAATAACATTCAAGGATCAGAAATTTGCATTACATTGTTAAATGAATGGTATAAATACAATTAGAAATATACATATAGCATTTTCTAACAATATCAATTTCAAATTTGTATACAATATAAAACAATCCAATCCAATGTAAAGTATTTAAAATTAGTAATTGTCTTTTTCTTTTCTTTCTTTCTTTTTCTTTTCTTTTTTTTTTTAAACAAGAACCTTAAATCTAATCTCCTTTGCTTAGCCTTTTTCCTAACCCTTGACAATAACTTGTAACCAACCCCCCTAAACACTGAAAATTATCCCAGACCCAAAACCCATTAAAAAGACCAAAAAACCACCCGCCCCACACCACCTCTTTGGGAATGTGGGCGTCGTATTCTTAAAATTGCTTCCTGCTGGGTATGGGCGAAGTTTTCTTTATCCTGAAAGAAAAATTTTAGGTTAATTGTCAAATTCTAGGAGAGGTAACTATATCCTTCATTATCCAGTCTGTGTATAATGCCAAAGTTCAGGGTTTATCTCAAGTCCTTATTCAAGTAGTCTTTGAGACTGGATCATCTCAGCTAGTCATCTCAAAATTGCTCTGAGCACCTTGTAGTTCAAAGCTGATCTATGGATGATGTTTGTCAGCTTAATGATATTATTATTGTCCAAGTGGAATTGTTGTTGTTGTGGGGCCCCATCTTCTTTCTGGAGACTTCAGTTGATGTTAGGCCTGGCCATGATTTCCTGCAGAAAACTGATAAGAGACTCGAACACAAAAACATATATATGCAGCTAGCCTTTTTTTTCTAGAATTAGTTAGTACTCTATGTGACCATACATATCTTAACAAAGTTTAAAATGCATATATATATTAATCTTGTAAATTTTGATATAAAATTTATACTTTGAGAAAAGTTTAAAGAATCAGAATAGAATCAAAGAGTTGAGATTAGTAATAGAATAGTCCCTTAATTAATTTTGCTTTTGTCCTGTACCATAGCAGAAGATGGCTCTTATTCTGGCATGATACAGGGAGTTTGCATTTTCCTTTTAACAACATGCTTGAGTTTAAAGAAGGAGAGAGCCATTCTCCAACTCCAAAGTCAGCTTTAAATTTTAATTGAACTGGGACTATTAGAAAACCAATAGTGTTAAATCTTTAGAGAAAAGCAGAAACAAACATTTAGGAAGACATAAAATTTTTTAGATAATATATACCCATACACCGTTTCACTCTGTTTCTTGGGATAGATGATTTGTCACTTTTCTTCAGTTGTCTCATTTGTCCAGTGTTCTTCAGATTCCTTAACCTTCATTCTCCTAAAAGACAAAAACAAAAACCTTTCCCCAAGACTAATTTTGGGGATGTTTCCTTTTGACAAGTTATTATCTGATTAAATGAAAAGGCATGTGTTATTGATACAAGTTAGTTTAAATTGGATGTTCATGCTGGTTAATGAACTATCACCTCCTCTAATTAAGAGGTCTCTCTTGTTCAAATCGAACCTTTATCAATTTTGATGGTACCCACAGCTTATCTTCTCCTGTAGAAACAAAAGCAAAACCTTGTCCCCAATGTAATACATACCCTGGTTTCCATTCTGAGGTCAGCACATCCTTAAAGTATATAGGCTGATTTAATTCTGTAGTTTTTTCTATTATCCAATGTCTCTCTGCAGCTGTTGTTCCTTTCTCATTGGCATTCAGAAAATTCAAAGTTAGAAGAGCATTATGCAGTCTATTTCTGGGGGTTTTTGTTACCCATTTCTGTTTATTTAGCATATCCTTTAGAGTTCTGTTTGATCTTTCTATAACTGCTTGACCGGTAGGATTATGTGGTATGCTTGTAATATGCTTTATATTGTAATAAGCAAAAAACTGTTTCATTTTAACAGAGACATATGATGGAGCATTGTCAGTTTTGATTTGTGCAGGTATACCCATGATGGCCATAACTTCTAGCAAATGAGTGATTACAGAATCAGCTTTTTCAGAACTCAAAGCAGTTGCCCATTGAAATCCTGAATAAGTATCGATAGTGTGGTGTACATATTTCAATTTTCCAAATTCTGCAAAGTGAAACACATCCATCTGCCAGATTTCATTTCTCTGAGTACCCTTTGGGTTACATCCTGCTGGTAATGGCGTTTGATTGTAGAAAGAACAAGTAGGACATTTCTTTACTATTTCTTTGGCTTGTTGCCAGGTTATGGAAAAATCCTTTTTTAAACCTTTACTATTGACGTGATGTTTTTTATGAAATTCTGAGGCCTCCAGCACATTTCCTATCAATAATTTATCAATCTCATCATTGCCCTGTGCTAGATGGCCTGGCAGACCAGTATGGGATCGAATGTGAGTTATATATAAAGGATGATTCCTTTTCCTGATTGTATCTTGTAATTGAATAAATAGTGAAGTTAATTCTGAAGCATCAGGGATAAATTCTGCAGTCTCAATATGTAACACCACTCTTTCAGCATACTGAGAGTCAGTTACTATGTTGAGAGGTTCTGAAAAATCCATTAATACCAACAGAATAGCATACAATTTGGATTTTTGAACTGAATTATACGGACTTTGAACCACTTTACTTAAATTTTCTGATTTGTAACCTGCCTTTCCTTCTTTGTTGGCATCTGTATAAAATGTACGAACTCCAGATATGGGTTTTTGCCGTACAATTCAAGGCAAGATCCAATCAGCTCTCTTTATAAGATCAATTCTATTGCTTTTGGGATATTTCTGTCCATAATTTTTCAATGTCCTCCTTAGTTAATGGTACGACAATTTCTGCTGGGTCTATGCCTGCTAATTGACGAAGTCTCAGTTTTCCTTTGTAAATCAAGTCAGAGATTTTTTCCACATAAGTTTTTAATTTTTTATTTGGTTTATTTGGTAAAAATATCCATTCCAATATAATATCTTCCCTCTGCATTAATATTCCAGTAGGAGAACGCCTAGAAGGTAAAATAACCAAAATGCAATCCAGCTTTGGATCAATACGATTCACGTGTCCTTCATGCACTTTCTTTTCTACCAAGGCTAATTCTTTCTCAGCTTCAGGTGATAATTCTCTTGGACTATTTAAGTCCTTGCCACCTTCTAAGGTTTTGAACAAATTAGTCAGTTCATCATTTTTTACCCCAACAATAGTTCGTAGATGAGAAATATCTCCAAATAATCTTTGAATGTCATTAAGAGTCTGTAGTCTATCTCTCCGAATTTGCACCTTTTGGGGTCTAATTTTTTGTAGCTCTATTTTATATCCTAAATAATTAATAGAATCTCCTCTTTGTATCTTTTCAGGAGCAATTTGTAATCCCCAGCAAGGCAAAATTTTCTTTACTTCTTCAAATATTATTTCTAAAGTATCTGCATTTGAGTCAGCTAGTAAAATATCATCCATATAATGATAAATTATAGATTTAGGAAATTTTTTACGTATCACTTCCAATGGTTGCTGTACAAAATATTGGCACAGAGTTGGGCTATTCAACATTCCCTGTGGGAGGACCCTCCATTGAAATCTTTTAACCGGTTGAGAATTATTATAAGTAGGCACTGTAAAAGCAAATCTTTCTCTGTCTTTTTCTTGTAAGGGTATTGAAAAGAAACAGTCTTTTAAATCAATAACTATGAGAGGCCATCCTTTTGGTAACAGAGTAGGCAAAGGCATCCCAGATTTTAGAGAACCCATTGGCTGAATTACTTTGTTAATTGCCCTAAGGTCTGTTACCATTCTCCATTTACCAGATTTCTTTTTAATAACAAATACAGGAGAATTCCAAGGGCTGGTTGATTCTTCAATATGCTGAGCATTTAACTGTTCTTCTACCAGCTCTTCTAAAGCCTGGAGTTTCTCTGTTGTTAAAGGCCATTGCTGGACCCATACAGGCTTGTCTGTTAACCATTTTAAAGGTAGAGCTGTTGGTGTCTTTGGAAGATCATCAGTTATTGTGCCCTGTTCTTGTATAATATGGATGGCTGGTGACCACTCATTAGAACAATATCTTCTAATATTTCTCTCAGTAACATGTTCTAGTTTATGATTTGTTTCTGAGATTGGAGGGATGTTAATCTGAGTATTCCATTGTTGCAACAAGTCTCGACCCCACAGGTTCATAGTTATGTTAGCCACATATGGTTTTAATTTTCCTCTCTGTCCTTCTGGACCTATACATTCGAGTCATCTTGCACTCGGTTTCACCTGAGATAATGTCCCAATTCCTAACAGTTGAACGTTTACCTCCTGAAGAGGCCAAGTTGGATGCCAAAATTCTGGTGCAATTATGGTAACGTCCGCACCTGTGTCTACCAGACCAGACAACAAAACACCATTTATTTTTATTGTTAATTTTGGTCTTTGTTCATTAATAGAAGTTTGCCAAAAAAATTTCTTTATGTTTTCTCCTGAATTTTCTATTCTCTCTGTTTCATCATCCTGACCAGCATGATTTATTCCAATAGGCATTTGGTTATTTAATCGCTCTCCAGAGCAGGCATTTCCTCTATGGCTGCAGGAAAGGTTTGAACTGGATTTGCACTGGGGGCCTGCCTGAGGCCCCTCTGGGAGTTTCCCGAAGACTGAGGCAAAGGATTACCCTGTCTGTCCTTTGTTGATCTACATTCGTTGGTCCAGTGTTTTCCCTTACCACACCTTCTGCATACTCCAGAAGGAAGGGGCATTCTGTTGCCATTGTTCCTTGAAGAAACATTGTTTCTGGGAATGACCTGTCTACAGTCCCTTTTCAAATGTCCTTGCTTTCCACATCCAAAACATCTAACACTCCTCAAACCTTTTGAAATTACTTCTCCTACCCATGTATCATCATGCTCATCAGCTTCAACATTAATTGTTTCTCTAATCCAATCTTCCATAGGTGCAGATCTTGCCCTTAATGGCCTGATTATTCTTTTGCATGCTGCATTCGCATTCTCAAAGGCCAAAGATTCAATTATTGCCTTACTAGCTTCTGAATCCGAGACCATTCTCTTTACTGCTGAAGCCAGTCTTTGTAAAAAATCTGTAAAAGACTCTTTTGGGCCTTGCATCACTTTGTAAATGACTCAGATTTTTTTCCTGGTTCCTCAACTCTGTCCCATGCATTCAAGGCTGCCGTTCGACATAAAATTAGGGTTTGGACATCATATAAACATTGTGTTTGTGCTGAAGCATATTGGCCTTCGCCCATAAGATGATCCTGGCAAACTTGTATTCCTTTATCCCTCCATTGTTTTTCTATGTTTTTAGCCTCCTCCTTAAACCAAGTCAGAAATTGAAGTCTCTGGCTGGGTTCCAGAACACCTTGTGCAAGGTCCCTCCAGTCCTGTGGTACTATCCTATTATATGTTGACCAAGTGTTTAACATTTGCTTTACATATGGGGAATGCATGCCATAAGATACTATTGCCTCCTTAAACCTTTTTAAATCCAACATTTCAATTGGAGCCCAAGTATTTTGTGTAGCCATTTGATCAGGCATCTGCTGTACGGTTACAGGATAAATTAAGGGTGACTGTGTGAAAACAGGCTTTCTTTCTCCAACCTTATGATCCCGACTTGAAACAACTTCACTGTTAATTTCTTCTGTCTGAATTTTTACAGGTTTAACAAGTTCTTCTAAAGCTGTTATCCTGGCACTTAAATTGACTATCTTTTTAAATATTAAAATGTGGATTATTATAGTGATAAGGTGCATAATTCCACCAATACTAATATTATATAGTTGTTCCATTGCCAGACTGCCTAAAATTTCGAACAAAAACCAACTTTCTTCCAATGTACACATAAAACCCATTTGTTTTTTAATGTGAAAAAAATTCTCTTTTAGATAGTTTCCTTTAAAATATCTGATATATTATGACTTACCGCATCTGCGTAGAACAGTAGAAATTCGAGGGGATTTTCAAAGCAGCCACCTAGTGTCCCAGGTGTAAATCCAAAGAGAAAGAGAGAGAGAGAGAGAGAGAGAGAGAGAGAGAGAGAGAGAGAGAGAGAACAAGAAAGCGTAGCTGGCTAAAGTTTAAATGCAGCCACGTGTTCCCTCTTGTGCCGAGTCAAGGCTTGGGTCTGACTTCCTTAAGCTCCAACCACGTGCGTTGGCTTTACAGGCAGGGCCCTGTTCGGCAGGGCAGGTCTGAGTTGTTTGTAGCACCGGCTTTAAGCAAGCAGGATTTAAGCAAGCAGCTCACCGATAGTCCAGCCTGAGGTCAAGCAGAACTAGACCCAGGCTAAGAAGCCGCTGCTCAGACTAAGAAGCCGATCGCCGCCGGCTGCCGCGTGCCGCGTCCTCCGCGGGCCGCCTGCCGCCCTTGCGGGAAAGCGGACCTACCGCCAAGCCAAGCAGTTTTTAATGGATTCTTGTCACGTTGGGCGCCAGATGTAGATGTAACCAACCGTCTTGTTAAATAAGAAACACAGAAACAATGTAAAAGAGAGAGCCGAGAAGTCAGAGCTCAGAGCTAAAATCTCACCCTTCCTCCTGCTGTCCCAGCTTCGCGAAAAGAGACCTACTTCCTGTCGGTTCGTTTTTTTATAGTATGTTGTTCTGCCTTCTCATTGGTTGTAAACCCAAACACATGACTGCCTCGTCACTGTCTGAATGTACAGCCCCCTAGGTCTTAAAGGCATATGTCTCCAATGCTGACTGTATCCCTGAACACACAGAGATCTTATGGGATTAAAGGCGTGTGCCACCACCGCCACACTCTTGCTATGGCTCTAATAGCTCTGACCCTGAACACACAGATATCTATGGGATTAAAGGCGTGTGCCACCACCGCCACATTCTTGCTATGGCTCTAATAGCTCTGACTCCCAGACAACTTTATTTATTAACATACAATCAAAATAATAATTCAGTACAATTAGATTACCACCACATCCAGGGGATACAAATTGGGAAGAAAGAAGTCAAACTTTCATTATCTGCAGTATACATAAGTGACTCAAAAATTCTACCTTCAGTAATATGGCAGGATACAAGATTAACTAAAAAAAAAAATCAGTAGCTTTCCTATATACAAATAATAAATGGTCTGAGAAAGAAATCAGAGAAACAACACCCTTTAAAACAGCCACAAATAATATAAAATATCTTGGGGGTAACTCTAACCAAACAAGTGAAAGACCTGTATGACAAGAACCTTAAGTCTTTAAGTAAAGAAATCGAAGAAGATATCAGAAAAGGAAAGATCTCCTATGCTCATTGATAGGAAGGATTAACATAGTAAAAATGGCAATCTTACCAAAAGCAATCTACGGATTCAATGCAAGCCTCATCAAACTATTAACACAATTCTTCACAGACCTCGAAAGAACAATACTCAACTTCATATAGGAAAACAAAAACCCAGGATAGCTAAACAATCCTGTACAATAAAGGAACTTCCAGAGGCATCACCACCCCTGACTTCAAGTTCTACTATAGAGCTATAGTAATAAAAACAGGTTGGTATTGGCATAAGTGCAGACACATGGATCAATGGAATTGATTCAAAGACCCTGACATAAATCCACACACCTATGAACACCTGATTTTGACAAAGAATCCAAAATTATACAATGGAAGAAAAGAAAGCATCTTCACCAAATGGTGCTGGTATAACTGGATATCGACATGTAGAAGGATGCAAATAGGTCCATATCTATCACCATACACAAAACTCAAGTCCAAGTGGATCAAAGACCTCAACATAAATCCAGTTGCACTTGGAACACAAAATTTAAAGGGTCTTATGATAAAAACCTGGAGCTAGATATTGAGGTGAATGCTGAAAGATCAGAAAAAAAGAACAAGTCACAGCCAACTCCTCAGCTGATCTTGTTTCCTCAGACAGAAAGCCTCTGAGTCCTCATCCAAATGGATCTCAGTTGAATTGCTGCTAAAAAGCTTCTAGTTCCTGGTCCTCACACCTTATATATCTTTCTGCTTCCTGCCATCACTTCCTGGAATTAAAACTGTGTGTTCTTCCCAAGCAAAGACATAAGATCTTAAGTGCTGGGATTAAAGGTATGTGCCACCACACCTGGCTCTGTTCCCAGTGTGGCTTTGATCTCTGCCTCCCAAGTGATAGAATTAAAGGCATGTGTGCCACCACTGTCTGGTCTCTATGTCTAATCTAGTGGCTGTTCTGTTCTTTGATCCCAAAATAAGTTTTATTTGTTAGAGCACAAATAAAATATCATCACATACACTGAACCTGATAGAAGGGAAAGTGGGAAGTAGCCTTGAATGCATTGGCACAGGAGACTACTTCCTGAATATGACATCAATAGCATAGACACTGAGATCAACTATTAATAAATGGGACCTCCTGAAATGAAAGCTTCTGTAAGGCAAAGGACACAGTCAATAAGACAAAATGGCAACATACAGAATGGGAAAAGATCCTCACCAATCCCACATCTGACAGAGGGCTGATCTCCAAAATATATAAAGAACTCAAGAAACTAGACATCAAAATACCAAATAATTCAATGGAAAAAATGGGGTACAGATCTAAACAAAGAATTCTCAAAAGAAGAATTTCAAATGGCCAAAAGATATTTAAGGAATTGCTCAACATCCTCAGTTATCAGGGAAACACAAATCAAAACGACTCTGAGATACCATCTTACACCTGTCAGAATGGTTAAGATTAAAGACACTAATGACAGCTTATGTTGGAGAGGATGTGGAGAAAGTGGAGTTTGCACTCCTCCACTCCTCCACTGATGGTAGGAGTGCAAACTTGTACAGCCACTTTGGAAATCAGTATAGTGGTGTCTCAGAAAATTGGGAATCAATCTACCTCAAGACCCAACAATACCACATTTGGGCATATACCCAACGTATGCTCAATCATACCACAAGGACACTTGCTCAACTATGTTCATAACAGCATTATTCATAATAGCCAGAAACTGGAAGCAATCTAGAAGCCCCTCAACCAAAGAATAGAAAAGGAAAATGTGGTACATTTATACAATACATTATACTCAGCTATAAAAAACAATGACCTCATGAGATTTTCACTCAAATGGATGGAACTAGAAAAAAATCATTCTGAATGAGGTAACACAGACCCAGAAAGACAAGCATGGTATGCACTCACTCATAAGTGGATATTAGGAGTAAAGTATAGGATAACCAACCTACAATCCACAGCCCCAGAGAGGCTAGATAACAATGAGCGCCCAAAGAGGGATGCATGGATTTCCCTAGGAAGGTAAATAGAAGAGATCTCCTGTGTAAACTGGGGGTAGGGGTGGGGGAGATAGAGGGAGGGTTGGGCAGGCTTGGTTTGAGAGGTGGGCTGGAGAAAGAGAGTAATGAAAGAGACATCTTGATGGGGGCTCATTCTGGGGGTTAGGGAGAAACCTGGTACCAGGGAATTCCCCAGGAATCTACGAGGATGACCCCAGCTAAAACTCCTAGCAAAGTGGAGAGGGTGCTGAACTGGCCATCTACTGTAGTCAGTAGATTATCTAATTATCATCAGAAATACTCTATCCAGTAACTGATGGAAGCAGATACAGAGATCCACAGCCAAGCACTGGGCTGAGCTCCACGAGTCTTGCTGAAGAAAGGATGAGGGACTGCATGAGTCAGCAGTGTCAGGGTCATGATGGGGAACCCACAGAGAGAGCTGATCTGAGCATGTGGGAGCTCATGGACTCTGGACCAATAGTTAGGGAGTCTCCAAGGGACTGACGTAGGCCCTCTGCACGTGTGTGACAGTTGTGCAGTTTGGTCTCTTTGTAAGTCTTCTAACAGTGAGATTAGGACCTGTCACTGGCACTTAGCTGGCATTTGGAAACCTGTTCCCATGCTGGATTAACATGCCCAGCCTTGACACAAGGGGAGGAGCTCCATCCTGCCTCAAGTCCATGTGCCATGCTTTACTCAAGCCCATGGGAGCCTGCCTCTCCTGAATGAAGATGGAGGAGTGAAAGGGAAGGGGGGATGGGAAAATGAGTTGGGGGGACTCAGAGGAGAGGAGAGAGGGGAAGCTGGTCAATATGCAAAATAAATGAAAAAATGGTATTTAAATAAAATAAAAATTAAAAGGCCCTCAAAGAAGAGACAGATAAAGAAATTTGATAATTATATTTTTTCAAAGAGCAATGCTTGTGCCAGGTGTGGTGGCACACACCTTTAACCCCAGCACTTAGAAGCAGAGGCAGGCAGATCTCTGTGGCCAGCCCATTCTGCACAGTAAGTTCCAGGACAGTCAGGGCTGTGTAGAGAGTTCCTGTCTTGAAAACAAAACAAAACAAAAGTCAAAGAGCCTTACTTAATTATAGACTCATAATTAACATTATAAAAAATTACTAGTTTTTTATCCTAGATCCTCCTGCCACTCAATAAAAGGTCAAATTCTTTGACCAAGTTCTTAAAAAAAAAGTTCTTAATAAAGTGCAATTAGATCTTTCTATAACTGCTTGTCCTGTAAGATTGTGTGATATACCTGTAATATGCTTTATGTTGTGTTATGCAAAAAAACTATTTCATTTTCCTAGAGACACATGCTGGAGCATTGTCAGTCTTAATTTGTACAGGTATCCCCATAATATCCACAACTTCTGATAAATGTGCAATTACAGAATCAGCCTTTTCAGAACTCAGAGCAATTGCCCATTGAAATCCTGAATATGTATCCATGGTATGGTGCACATACTTTAATTTTCCAAATTCTATAAAATGAAACACATCTATTAGTCAAATTTTATTTCTTTAAGTACCCTTTAGGTTGCTTCCTGTAGGTAATGATGTTTGTTTAGACAAAGAACAAGTAGGACATTTCCTTATAATTTCCTTGTCCTGTTGCCAAGTGATAGAAAAATCTTTCTTCAAACCTTTGCTGTTAACATGGTGTTTGTTATGAAATTATGTAACTTCTACCACTTTTCCTACTAACTGATCAATGTCATCATTACCTACTGCTAGAGGGCCTGGTAGACCCGTATAGGATCTGGTATGTGTTACATACAATGAATGATTTCTATTTCTGATTATGTCTTATAATTGAATAAATAATGCAATTAATTCTGAATCATTTGGAATAAATTCAGCAGTTCCAATATGTAAAAGAAATCTTTCTGCACATGGAGAGTTAGTAACTATCATAAGAGGTTCTAGAAAATCTAGTAACACCATGAAAATAACATATAATTATGATTTTTGAAGTGAATTATAGGTCTTTGGGCAATATTAGTTAGTAACTTATAACCTGCCCTCCCCAATTTATTTGCATCAGTATAGAATGTAGGTCTCCAGAAACTGGAGTTACTTTTATCATATGAGAGAGAATCCAATTAGTTCTTTTTATAAACTGAAGTCTCTGGCTTTTGAGATATTTGTTGCTAATCTCTCTCAAAAAATTACTTCAAACTCTTTGCCAATGTTTATTTTCTGCTCATAATGAGGCATTTCAGCCTTAGTAAAAGGTATCACAATTTTAGCTGGGTCTATTCCTGGTAGTTGACAAAGTCCCAATTTTCCTTTCAGAATCAATTCAGAACTCTTTCCTACATAAGTCTTTTAATTTTTTAGATTGTTTGTGTGGTATAAATATCCATTCTAAAATATCATCTTCTCTCTGGATAAGAATTCCTGTGAGAGAATGTGCAGAGGGTAAAATAACCAGACTACCATGAAGCTCTGGATTCAAGCTGTCCACATGTATATCCTGTAATTTCTTTTTTACCAGAGCCAATTCTCTCTCAGCCTCAGCTGACATTTTTCTTGGACTATTTAAGTCCTTATCACCTTGTAAGGTTTGAAATAAATTATTTAGTTCTTGAGTTGTTAATCCAATTGTAGGCTGTAGCCAGTTAATTTCTCCCAGCAATTTTGAAAATCATTAAGAATTCATATTTGCCGGGCGGTGGTGGCTCACGCCTTTAATCCCAGCACTTGGGAGGCAGAGGCAGGCGGATCTCTGTGAGTTCGAGGCCAGCCTGGTCTCCAAAGAGAGTTCCAGGAATAGGCGCAAAGCTACACAGAGAAACCCTGTCTTGAAAAACCAAAAAAAAAAAAAAAAAAAAAAATTCATATTTGATTTCTCCTGATTTGTGCTTTCTGTGGTCGAATTTTCTGTAAGCCTATTTTATATCCTAAATAATTAATAGAATTTTCTCTTTTTTTTTTCAGGAGCAATTTGTAATCCCCAACAAGGCAAAATTCTCTTTACTTCATCAAACACTTTTTTCTAAGGTCTGAATCTGAATCAGCCAGTAAGATACCATCCACATAATGGTAAATTATAGATTGAGGAAACTGTTTTGTGAATTATTTCTAATGTCTGTTGTACAAAGTATTGACACAAAGTGTGACTGTTTAACATTCCTTGTGGCAAGACCCTCCAGGAGTATCTTCTAACAGGTTGAGAATTATAAGTGGGCACCATGAGGACAAATTTTTCTCTATCCTATTCTTGTAAAGGTATAGTGAAAAAAGTTGTCTTTTAAATCAATCATTATAATAGACCATCCCTTAGGTAATAAAGAAGGCAAGGGAATTTCAGGCTGTAAAGAGCTTTTTAGCTGTATCTTATTTACAGCTCTCAAGTCTGTTAACATTCTCTTTTTTCCAGACTTAAAAAAAATGACAAATATAGGAGAATTCAAGGACTGGTTGATTCTTCAATATGTTGAGCATTTAGCTGCTCTGTTTTAGTACCTATAATTTTTCTGATGTCAAAGGCCATTGTCCCACTCACACAGGTTTGTCAGTTAACCATTTTATAGGTAGGGATGTTGGTACCTTTGAAAGTTCAGCAGCTGTTGCGTTCTGCTTATGTACAATCTGAATGATCAGTGACTGTTCTGATAACACCTTTCAGTACTTCTCTCAGGAACATTCTTTGTCTTATGGTTTGTTTCTGAGACTGGAGCAATGTTGATCTGTTTTCCATTTCTGCAATAAATCACACCCCCATAAATTCATCGTTATGTTAGCCACATATAGATTTAATTTTTTCTATCTGTCCTTCTGGCCCTATACACTTGACCCACCCTGTACTTTGTTTTTACCTGAGATGAAGTTCCAGTTCTTAGAAGCTGGATATTTACCTCCTGAATAGGCCAATGCCAAGATTTTGGTGAAATGATTATTACACCCATGTGCCCATGCCTATCAAACCTTCAATGCCATTTATTCATAATTTTAGCCTTGGTTTTTGATCATTTATAGAAGTTTGCCAAAATGCTTGTTTTATGGTCTCCCCTGAAATTTTCATTTTAATCTACTGAAGCTGTTGTGTCTTTGATTACATTGAGAGAAGTATGGTTTTTAACATCAGGCCTTAAGTCTTTTAATTGCTCTATGGATGAGTTTCTCCAATGCTGACAGGGAATAATTGAACTGAGTTTGATATTGGGGCCTATGGGAGGCCTCCTAGGGCCTTTCCCAATGGCAAAGGCTTACCTTACCTGTCTGTGTAGGATGGTCTATATGTCAAATTGCTCTGATTGGTTAGTAAATAAAACACTGATTGGCCAGTGGCTAGGCAGGAACTATAGGCAGGACTAACAGAGAGGAGAATGGAGAGAACAGGAAGGTGGAAGGGGTCACTGCCAGATGCCGCCATGAGACGCAGCATGTGAAGATGCCGGTAAGCCACGAGCCATGTGGCAAGGTATAGATTTATGGAAATGGATTAATTTAAGCTATAAGAACAGTTAGCAAGAACAGTTAGCCACAGCCATACAGTTTGTAACCAATATAAGTCTCTGTGTTTACTTGGTTGGGTCTGAGCGGCTGTGGGGATGGCAGGTGACAAAGATTTGTCCTGACTGTGGGCCAGGCAGGAAAACTCTAGTTACACCTGTCCATTGTTGATCTGTATTTATTAGTTCAGTGTTGGCCTTTGCCAAACCTTCTGCACACCTCTAGAATTCTGGGGCCTTCTGTTTGCATTATCTCTAGGGAAAAAAAAAACATTGTTTTTAGGAACACCTTGCCTACAATCTCTTTTCAGATGACCTTGTCTATCACAATTAAAACATCTGACATTTTGATTCTTCTTAAAATTTTTAGTAATCACTTATCAAAGCAGCATCAAAAGCATAAGTTCCAATATCATCTGTATTTCTAATCCATTCATCTATTGGTGCTGATCTTGCCTTTAAAGTCTTAATCCTTGTACACTCAGAATTAGAGTCTTCAAAACCCAAAGATTCAATTAATATTTATCTGACTTCTGGAATTAATCCTATTCTATTTACACTTGAAGTCAATCTTTGTAAAAAGTCCATGGAGGCTTTTTGGTCATGGTGTTTCATTGCAATAGAAATACTAACTAAGACAAATATCAACCAATAGAATGTGACAGAAATGGTGATGTGTGTCATCCAAGACCAAATTGAGTAGAACTGTGACATCCTCCTTGTTCTTTCTTTTGATTTTTCACCCAAGAGAAATCATTCTAATGTTGGATATAGAAATACATTTTGAGAGGTTATGGTCACAGAGTTAGCAAATTGTCAACCTTAGAAAGCCTGGACAAGGCTGGATATTTATAAGATTTGGTTGAGGATTACAAGATGTCCCAGACACATGTTACTTGCTGTTAATAAACAGCCTTAGTTCCTCTCAAAATGTATCTCTCTATCCAAGAATAGTGCTGGTGCCAACTTCTTTTGGCAATAGGAAGTTGTAACATGTGACTGTTGAGATTCATAACTGGTCCAAATGCTAAGAATAAGTGACTGTTGAATGCTGAGTTTATTTTCTAGCCAATTTTAGCTTCTTTTGCTAACATGTTATATGATGGATGACTAATTCCTCTTTTAGTACATAAAATATTAGTTTTCTGGGTATGATGATGCACATTTATAATTGTAGCACAATGAGGCAGAGACAAGTGCATCTTTATGAGTTCAAGGCCAGCACTAGCTACATAGTGAGACCTTGTCTCAAAAAACTTTTAGTGGGACTTACTTATTTTGAGGTAGGGAGGGCATAGAATCACAAAAACTAACTTATATATAGGTAATGAGTTTTCTCTTTTTCTTTCCTCCTTTCTTCCTTCCTTCCTTCCTTCCTTCCTTCCTTCCTTCCTTCCTTCCTTCCTTCCTTCCTTCCTTCCTCCCTCCCTCCCTCCCTCCCTCCCTCCCTCCCTCCCTCCCTCTTTCTTTCTTTCTTTCTTTCTTTCTTTCTTTCTTTCTTTCTTTCTTTCTTTCTTTCTTTCTTTCTTTCTTTCTTTCTTTCTTTCTTAAGACAGGGTTTCTCTATGTAGCCCTGGCTGTCCTGAAACTTATTCTGTAGACCAGCGTGGCCTTGAACTCAGAGATCTACCCGCCTCTGCCTCCTAAGTGCTGGGGTTAAAGGGGTGCACCACCACTGCCCAGATTTTATTTTTTCTTCTTTAGTTTAGCTAGTGGCTTTTCATAGCAAGGTGGTTTGAATGAGAATGTCCTTTGTAGACTCATGTGTTTGAATGCTTGGTCCTCAGCTAGTAGTACTGTTTGGGAAAGGTTAGATGTGACCTTGTTGGAGTAGGTGTGGCCTTGTTGGAAGAAGTGTGTCAGTGGGGGTGGGATTTGAAGTTTCAAAAGCCTACACAGGCCCAGTATTCCCCCACCCCCGCCTGCTTCAGGATGTAGCTCTGACATACTTCTCCAGCACCATGACTGTCTGCCTGCTACCATGCTCAACACCCTGATGATAATGGAGTAATCCTCTAAGCAAGCCTCAACTAAATGTTTTCTTTTGTAAGTTCCCTTGGTCTTCATAGCAATAGAACAGTAACTAAGACACATGGCCATTAGCCTGACAACTGGTGATGAACACTGAAGGTAGTTCCTATTGGTGGAGAGCTTATAGCCAGTCCTGTTCTGAGCCAACAAGGAAGAGCTACATCTCTTCTCTTTTCTTCTCCAGTACCCTTTCCTGTCCTCTCCCTCCCCTTTTCTCCTCTCCCTCTACTTCTTCCTCTCTCCTCTTTCTCTTCATCTTTCTTTCAATTCCTCTATCTTCCTTCTACTAATTTATCCATCTATCCATCAAATTTAAGCAAAGCATGTACAGGTAGAAAGAAGTCCAAAACCCCAACAATAGTACAAAGCATATGATAAGTCTTTCATTATCATACCCCAGGCAACTCGTAAGCAACATCTTCCCTTTGAGGTATTGCATGCATACATATTTTAGCATAATACGTGCTTTCTTTTTTTCTAAGTAAAGATCATTTGTTACTTGAGAGATTTAAGGCCAAAGGCCCAGTTCTGAGGGTTCTAATAAGCTAATTGTAATCCCCTCCCAATATGCCAATCAAAGAAACAAGCAAGGGCAGAAAGGGGAGATCTACACACTGTGGCTACAACTGGGAAGAACAAATGATGGCCTTTATGGAGCTGACAGAAACTTTTGAGATTTTAAAGACAAAGGGAAACAAAGCAGAAACTAGGAGAGTGACAGAGGAGGTGAGCTTGGTCAGGCAGTGGCCTGCTGATGCAGGCTCAGCCCTGATTCTTCAGCGGGTTCAGGAGAACTTGTCCAGTTCTCACAGGGTGATGACTATTGCTCAGGGTGCTGTGTTGATATCACAGCGGTCACCCTCATTCAGAGCATGATGCCATCCAGGGGCTGTTTACAAGGCTTGCTGTAGCATAAGAGTAGTTTCAGTTTCTTGCCATAAAGATATTTATGAGTCAGTCCTGTCTTTCCTGGAATCCACATTCTTACCAGGAGAGATTGACTCAGGAGGAAAGAGAGAGGCAAAAATAGAGTTAGTTAAGCCCATGGCTGGTTCCCTTTCCACATTTAGTATGATATGGACACTTTAAACTTGATGTTTTTCAGTTAATTCTTTTCTGTATATTCATTACTTTAGTTATCTTGGTATGCTTTGCCTTCACGTTTATTACAAATAATACCACAGAAGTATCTCTCATTTCATATATTATGAATATTAGTATGGAATTGCCGGATTAGAAGATAGGTACATTAAAAACATTTAAATTTATTTTTATCACAAAATTTTATATCACAAATAATACATGTAACAAACATGTAAGCTTTAAAGCATAGTAATATCATAGTGGATACTTATGCTTTTCAGTTACTTTAAAAAGAGTTGCTATCTTTTTTCATTTTTATTATTTCTTTTTTTACTATAATATAAATTTCACCATTACTCCCTTTTATTTCCTCTTTCCAAATCCTCCCACATCCCCCTCCTTGTTCTTTTCAGATTCACAGCCTCTTTTTTCATTAATTGTTATTACCAGCCTATATATGTATGTGTGTACATATGTATTTATAAATATAGCCTTCTAAGTCTGTATGATATTACTTGTATGTAAGTTTTGGGGCCAAGAATTTAGTATTTGATAACTAGTTGGTGTGTTCTTCACTGGGGAGGATTATTTGTCTCACTCTTAGCATTCCTTAGCTGCTTGTAGGTCTTTGTATAAGGATGAAGCCTGGTATCTTCTCTGTCTACTTTGGCATGTCTATTGTCCTTTATAAGCTCATGTTTAGGTAGTCATGCTGATTAAATTTTATGGGTATAACTTCTGCCATTACTTAGAGACACAATCTTGCAGCAAACTCCCCATCCTCTGGCTCTTACAACCTTTCTGGCCCTTCTAAAATGTTCCCTGAGCCTTAGGTGCAGTAGTTGTTTTGTAGATGTATCCACTGGGACAGGGCTCCACAACTCTGCAGGTTGATTGGTTATTGTTTTCTGTAATTGTCTCTGTCTATTGTAAAGAGAAGTTTCCTTGATAAGAGATGAGGACGACTCTTATCTGTGGCTATTATAACAAATATTTAGAGTGTAGTCAGGGATTATTCTGATTTAGTAAGGTGGTGGTTGTAGGTTCTTCTCCACGACCTATGATTTCATTAGCCTTGGGAAGTTGGCTGCGTTACCAGTTCCAGGCATGATTTTGCTCTTGTTGAATGGGTCTTAAGTCCAACTAGAGGGATGTTGACTACTGCCAATTTATATTGTGGGAAGTCCCTGCAAGTTCTACTGGTGGCAGAGAAATGAACTGTAAGAGCCAAGAAGGAAATCGAGTTCAACATGACTTAGTTAGCCAGGCTGGCTGAAACTTCTGGAATCTGACTCTAAGCAGTTTATTTTTGACATATTTAAACACAGTACAACTTTGGGAAAAGGTTTCCTCATCACAATTATCACAATAAAGCCTAGGACATGACTACATCAAAACTTCTTCACAAAGCACATATCTTTTGCAAAGTACCTGTGATCTCTTCCACAAGAATGGGTTCTATTGACTAAAAAACAATGTTCAGAATAAGAGTTGTAGTGTTTTGAAAGAAAATGGCCCCCAAAGGGAGTGGCACTGTTTAGTTTGGCTTTGTTGGATTATGTATGGCTTAGTTGGAGGAAATTTGTCACTGTGGGGATGGGCTTTGAGGTCTCCTATGCTCAAGCTACACCCAGTGACATGGCTCACTTCCTGTTGCCTGTAGATCAAGATGTAGAGCCCTCAGCTCCTTCTCTAGCACCATGTCTGCTTGCATGCCAACATGTCTCACCATGATGATAATTGACTAAACCTCTGAAACTGTAAGCCACCCCAAATGTTTTCCTTTATAAGAGTTGCCATGTCTCTTTGCAGCAATAGAAACCCCAACTAAGACAGAACTTGATACCAGGGACTGTGTTATTTCTGTGATAGGCCTGACCATGCTTTTGTTTAAAGTAATATGGACCTTGGGACTGTGGATTAAAAGAGCAGTTGAATATCTTAAATGCTACTTAATGGGCCATACTAGTAAGAGCATGGAAGACAGTGGTACTGAGGGTGATTTGATGAACTGTGAGGGTTTGGATCAAGAGGTTTCAGAGAAGAAGAATTTTAGCGCATTGCCTAGAGATCACTCTTGTGATATTTTGGTGAAGAATGTGGATACTTTTTACCCTTGTCTGAAGAGTCTGCCTGAGGCTAAGGTGAAGAGTTTTGGATTAATTCCATTGGCAGAGGAAATCTCAAAACAGCCCTATTATCGACTCCATTGTGTGGTTATTAGTGTTAACTTTAATGAAGATGTATAATAAAAAGGAGCAAGCTGAGGAAGGAAAATATAAAATGTACAATTTGAGGAGAAAAGGAGCACCAGGAAGTGGAATGGAGCTAAATCCTGTGTTCAAGGAGATAAACAGATTAAGAAATGGAATAAAGAGAGTAGTGACCTCAGGGTAAGATCCCACCCAGCTAAGTTTCCAACTTGTGAAAAGGAATTAAAGAAAAGCTTAGAGATGGGTATGATGGTGCCTGCTTTTATCCCAGCCCTCAGAAGGCAGAGGCTGGTAGATCTCTGAGTTTGAGGCCAGCCTATAGCGCAAAGAAACCATTGAAAACAGAAAGCTGGTGAAGATGTAATTGAAGAAGGGTATGTGTTCCAGCCCCATCAAGCAGCAGAACTTGGCAGGTTTGGCCACATTGTCTGGCTTTGGTGTCAAAGAGAGACTAAGGAAAGGTTCTGAGGCCAGGCATGTGTCAGGGGTGTCCCCTTCATGGAGGTCTAGAGAGGTCATTGAGCAAAACTGTGAAGGTGAAGCCTGGGTTGCTTTGGAGACCCCAAGATGTTGAAGACTCCAGAACTGTGAGATGCCTGCTGAGGAAAGCTGCTAACAGGGAGTGGAACCAGTCCAATAGAGAGAAATGTATTACAGTCAATAAATCTGAAAGGAGTTGGCGATCTGAAGAGTGTTTTGACATCAGACGTGGAGATGCAGAATTTGGAGATTTCCTAACTGGTTTTTGGTTTTGCCTTGGTTCAGTATTTCCTCACTATGCTCCTAATATGGTGCTCTGCAACAGCAGTACACACTCTTAATTGCTGAACCATCCCTCCCTACATTTATATTTAAATTTTTTAGACAAGGTATCACTGTATAGCCTGGCTGGTCTATACCTTACTATGTAAACCAGTTGGCCTTGAACTCACAGAGATCCACTTGTCTCTACTTCTGGAGTGATAGGATTAAAAGTGTACCACCATGACCAGCTACTTTTTTTCATGTGTTTTGTTTCTATATTTTTAAATGGTCAATGTAATAAAAATTATTTGCAAGACTAGGGCTGGGGAGGTAGTGGTAGAGTGCTTTCCTATTTACAAGAATACATATAAGTGGAGAAAAATAGCAGAAAAGCTAGAAATTAACAACAAAATTCGTGAAGAGAACCCACAAAATTCTCTCTGTAGCTTTTTCTTTTTCTGTTTTTCCAGGGAGGGGATCAGACCTATATTCTATATGTGTTAAGCAAGCATTCTATCACTCAGTTGCACACAGCCTCTGTGTGTCTTCTACCTTGTACCCATATGTCTAAGGGGCAAAGAGAGTCAACAACATGTGCCAAGGCAGTGGAAATCTCTACTTTTATATATATATACATATACATATATGGTCTAAAATGTTATATTATCTTGTTAGCCTGTGATAATTTCACTTTAGAATACTTGTTTTAAAA
The DNA here is from genome assembly GCF_049852395.1 of Peromyscus maniculatus bairdii. Classification (NCBI taxonomy): domain Eukaryota; kingdom Metazoa; phylum Chordata; class Mammalia; order Rodentia; family Cricetidae; genus Peromyscus; species Peromyscus maniculatus. The sequence continues at coordinate 772,389 of NC_134872.1, read as the reverse complement.
CATAATATTACCTATAACAAAATTGAGTATACATTATGTCTCTTAAGGAATAAACTGCTTTAAAAACACTAAGTTTGGTTAATGACAATAGCTTAACTCTGGCTAGGATAAGATGAGGAAATATCAGTGTGACTTGGAGGCTCTTATTTCCTCTTTAATATCTTCAAGTAACTCATAGCATTTAGATTCAGCTTTATTTCTGTTAGGTGAACACACCCTGAATTTCAGAGTATTTCTTCTCTTTCTCTGTTCTTTGTATTATAGCTTTCCTTAGTTTGAGATCTATAAATACTTCTTCATGTAGTCTTCTTGGTCTTGTGTTCCTATCTATAAAATGATGAGAAGGAAGTGGTGGAGCAGGAGGGGACAGGAAGAAAAAGAAAAGGGATCAGAGTCCAGATTTATTGTTTATATTACTCCAAAAGGCACCATTTCTCAGAACCTAAGTCTTCTCTGGTGGGAAACCCCTGAGTATCCCAGACTTGCCCTCACAGTCACTCCATGCTGGAAATCCCCACTTGCAGTGGGTGTTTTCTCTGCTCTTTCCGTCCTTTGGAGGCAGCAATAAAAATATGGCTAGAAGCCAAGTACTAGAGTGGCAAAGTTGTACACTGGAATCCTGCTGACTAGCTAGTACTGGAATGACTTCAGTGAGCTGGTCTTGTTTATCCCTAAAGATACCAATACTTCACCACAATATGGAAATAGCAAATGAGACCATGTTTAATAATCTTATTCTGAAATATATATTCTCACTAAATATTGCTTTTTGTTATTAGTTCACTAATTATTCACATACTATATATTTATTAAGCATCTTTCTGTGCCAGATAACAAGCTGGGCATACAAGTGAACTAAAACACAATCATGGTCTTCAAGTGCTCACTAGGAATCATAGACAAGGAGATGATCCTATTGCTACAGAAATAGGCTTCAAAAGACTTTAGGAGGAAGTATGGGAGGATAATCCAGAACTGGAGAGGAGTAGGGGCTCCTGGAGGCAATGTTGCCTGTGCTGTGTTCTTAAACACTCATGGTGTTGGGGATAGTGTTGGAGGACAAGGCACTCTCACTGGCTGGGGAAGGCAGAGCTCCATGTGCTCATGAAAATGGAGGAAATGTGTTGATGAAGTTGGACCTGCTGATTTGCAGTGACACAGATCTGCAGTAACAGACAATAAAAATAATTCCTAATAAAGTTATTATTTGGAATGGAAACCTGGCAATGTACTCTCCTGGCAGCTCTGGTCAAAGGTCCTTGCTGCCTGTGATTGTGCAAATGCCAGCACCCAGTCACTGACAAGAAAGGACAAAGAATTAAAAGAGTGTGTAGCTGTAAGCAACATTTTACTATCTACTCTCTCTCTCTTGCCTGCCTAGAGAAGCATGACGATGTAAACGCTTAGGCAGGAATGAAAATATTCTAAAGAGATATTTATGCTCTTCTCTTTAGCTATAGAAGTATTGAAACAATGGACCTTTCTAATACCCAAATTGGAAGTTCCTCAGAAATCTCATGCTGGGAGAAAGAAAAGACTGAATCCTGACGCCAGCCAGATGATGGAGAGGAGAGCTTGTCTTCTGGAAAGAGATTTCACATAGTTCTGACAACTTCTCAGGCTACCATGTAGGATAGATGAGAACCTAGATGATGATGGGAAGGACCATACCTTGGCTAAGATTCCTTGTTATGAATTCACCTACCTTGTTAAACACCTACACCTCATGTCAGGGACTTGAGGATGGACTTGGACAATCTCTGGACCTCTTTGTCCCTTATTCAAAGTGGTCACATTAAAAAGATAATGTGGACTTTGAGTAAATCTCCTTTCTCTGCTTTCACTATTACTTGTTTGTTTAATTGGCATTGGCATTTGGAGCCACTGCCAAGCCCAGGGCTGCAAGGTCCAGGCTCTGACCCAAACAATTATGAATAATAAGAAGGTAGTGACTGCAGATAGGAATTAAAAAGTGAAGGAACTTGTTGCAGACCAAGCTTGGCAGCTTGTCCTTTCTCTTCTGTCAGGCCCTCCCTGCTGCCTCCTCACTATAAGGCTGTTTCCCATTCACCTTCAATCTGAGATGACGTTTTCTGCTGGAGACTGATGATACTTCAGAATTCCAAGATCCTATTGGGCAATGGCGGCAGCCAAAGGTCAGAAACTGGAACTTTAATCCCTGAGAACAGTTGGGAGCATGAGAGAGATCTGAAAGAACAGTAGAGCCAGTGGCATTCTGTATATTCTACCATGGATTCTTCCCTTCATGTTAATCCTACGTGTTTAAAGAGTATATTACTCCACCAAATACAGTAATAATCTTTTCAATTTAACTGATGACTATCTAATAAATGCTTCAATATAATTTTCATGAGGGTTTTGAAATATTTGAGTAAACTTTTTGATTTCCTTACTGTACACAGGTACCCTGTAAATCCAAGTTCTTCAGAATGGAACCTTCTAGAATAAAATAAAATTGTTTAAGATCTTTCAGTAGGAAAAGAGGGAATGGTCCCCCCCAACTACGAAGCTATCTACAATTGATACTGCCCTGCAAATGGGAAAATCAGTTTTCTCCAATGGAGTCTCATTTAACTTTACTTTATGGTAGGCCCCATACTCAGGGGTAGTTGGTCCACACAAAACTAACTCATTGGTATTTTTTTGGACTTTTTGTTTTATTTTGCTTTATTTTGGCATTTTGTGTCTCATTGGTCTTTTGCTTATTTGTTTTGATTTTCATTTTTGTGGGGTTTTTTTTGTGAGTGTATGTTTTTTTTTTCAAGAGACACAGATAGAGAAAGAACATGAAGTTGGGTGGGCAGGGAGGTAAGGAGGAGGATTTGGGAGGAAATGAGGGAGGGTTTCCCTCATGATCAAAAAAGAAAAAAAAAGAAGGAGAAATTTCAGTGGGTGAAGGTACATAGTTACTGCAAACACAGAAAACAAGGGAATGACTTGGAAATTTTACAGGATTCTTTGAAAAATCTGAATCACCTTTAATAAACAATTTTGAAAATTAGTTCCATGGAATGTCCTGAGAAGCCAGTGGCAAACTTGGAATATTAGGAGAATCAGAGTGATTGGGTAAGTTTCCTGTGGACATTCTTGGTCTCATTCAATCAAATATCAAGAGTGGGGGAATGAGTAGCATCTTTGTGTATTTCTGAGCTCAAGTGGGAGGGAGGGATCCAAGAACCACAGTGGGGAAATCCAGGAACTGTGGTGTGCATATGGAGAAAGGTAGGAGACAGAATTTAACAGTTGGTTTTGGATTGTTCTCAAGTAGTACGTTTGATTTGCAGGTCCTGGGTCAGGGTTGGAAATGTATTAGAGGTTCAAGAACCAGGAATCCAAAGTGTGTGTGTGTGTGTGTGTGTGTGTGTGTGTATGTATGTGTGTGTGTGTGTGTGTGTGTGTAAAACTTTTATAAGTAAGATTTTCTGAACTGGGAAGACATTAGAACGGCCTACAGTTACCTAATTTTATAGACCTATATTAAAAGATGGGAACATATTTCCATAATATAATGTATGTAGCAAGTGGTACCCCAGGGCACCAAGTCATGACTCTGCAGTCCAGGCTCATTTTCTCTTGTATCTTGTGCAGGTGGATTTCATACATTTTTCCCAATTAGTGGGAAAAGGCTCCTGACAACCTGGTCAGTCATCACCAATCCTACCTGTCCTCTTTGGGGTATCCTTGCTCTTAGAGAGGCCTGGAACTCTTAAAAGCAGTGAGAGAGGGCTACCAAGAATCATGATTATCAAGCCAGTGAAGGTCAGGTTAGTGGCTGAGCAGTAATAAGGCAGGGTTGGGAGCCCTTATCATAGAAGGGCTATTCTGTGTTTAGAACTAGGCATACAGATGGACAGGTTAAAGGGAGAAGTCCGTGTACGAAGAGTGAAAGCAAAAGTGAAAGGAAATTCTGGAGAACAAAGGTCATTGCTAAACTGGACAACACAGCGGTCTTGGGGATTTCCAGTCCAGCTACTCACATATAAGCAGACTTGAGCACTCTTTTCCCACTCAGCTTCTGATTGCAGACATGGCTTCCTGCATCTGTGTAAGTTGGGGTCTGATAAAAGAATGGGAAGGAAAAGTATTTCCATTCATTGGGAATACAGTTCCATAATGAGGGGACAGTGTCTGGAAGGTGAGGGGGTTGGGTGGGCTCCATTTAGGGAACAAGGCAGACATTGATAACTGCATAACAGAAGGAGGTACTCTGGAGAGAGCTTGGTCACTTGGCTTATTAAACTTTTAAGATATTTTAATTATGTATTATTGTATGTGTGCATGTATATACCAGAGTCAGTTCTGCCCCTCCACCACCTACGTCATAGGGATCAAACTCAGGTGGTGAGACTTGGTGGCAAGAGCTATTACCAGATAAGCATTTTGCCAGCCAAACTTGGGAGAAATGGTAGGGCATTGTGCTTCAACAAGGCTGGCAAGATGTGAAATTAGGGAAATAATTTTTAGAGTTCTCAACCTTAAGCTTCTCTCTCTTTTCAAAGGAAAATTTCACAAATCTCATTTAAGTTATCAGTGATCTAACACATTACCTTAAACAAAAATATGTCCTCATGAGGAGAACCTGTAGTCAGGGCAGTGCCCAACACAGGAGGAAACCTCCACTGAAGGGGCATCTGAAACATCTAGGTTGGGAAGATGTTTTTGAATGGTGTATGAGGTTTTCATAGAGTTTGCAGACCTGATTCTTCCCCATCTTCCAGAATTCTGCAGTAAATGAAATTAAACTTAGATATAGTTCCTATCTTATGTGATTGGGATCCTAGTCTAATTAAAAATAGATATTATGCTCTTATAACAATAGTTATAAAATACAAACAATACAGATTAACAACATTAAACACAGCATTAAATGGTCATTATCAGAAATCAATGGGGACATTAATAAGAATGTAATAGTGTGGAGATTATGACTTAAGCAGGGTTTGTTCTGAATTAGTCACAGAGGGTGAAGCATGGGTGAGAGTATCCTATAAGGCGGCCACATCTTGGAAATCTGCTTTGGAGTTGTTTAAGAATCTGTGTACATCTTTTGAAGCCATGTAGTGTCTTTGCTGGCGTAGGAGAGGCTAGTTGATAGGGTAGAAAATTGGTAGTTACATTGGAGATATATTAGATATACATTTCAAGAGGAATGAGACTAATGCTCCAATTTGTGTTATAATATGGGAATTGGAAGTTTTGGGAGAGGGGGAGATACAGATTGTTGGGTAGGAGCTAAAGGGCCAATGGACAGAACAATGAAGGTGAGGAGTGGGGTGTAGAGGGTGGCAGGCATTCTAGGTGACTCTTGGCTTTCTTTGCTTAGATTGTCCACTCTGAGCAATGGCCATTGATGACCTTTGATGCCACTGAGAGTGACAAAGTGAAGAAGATAAATGAACATATCAGATCCCAAACCAAGGTTTCTGTGAATGACCAGATCCTTCTGCTAGGCTCCAAGATCCTCAAGCCCCAGAGAAAACTGTCATCTTATGGCATTGACAAGGAAACAACCATCCACCTCACCCTGAAGGTGGTGAAGCCCAGTGATGAAGAGCTGCCCTTGTTTTTGGTGGAGTCAAGCAACGAGGGGCAAAGGCACCTCCTCCACGTTCGAAGATCCAGCTCAGTGGCCCAGGTGAAAGAGATGATTGAGAAGGTGACCACCGTGACCCCCAAGACTCAGATTGTGACTTGCAATGGAAAGAGGCTGGAAGATGGAAAGATCATGGCCGACTACAACATCAGGAGGGGCAGTTTGCTCTTTCTGACAATGCACTGCATTGGGGGGTGACTATGTGGATGGGGCGATAAGATGACCAAAGCCCACTTCCTTTTAGCTCTTACCAACCACATTCTTTGACGATTTCTAAAAATTAATGAGAATGAAATAAAGATTGGAGATGAATGGAGTAGAATAAACATATTTGTCAAGTCTGTGATTTCTTGTTTCTGACATAGTTCATTATGTGGCAGGATTGTTACGGAGAGCAGAAACAGAAACATTAGTCAGCTGTGGTGGTGCACACTTTTAATTTCAGGACTTGGGAGGCAGGGGGAGGTGGACCAATGAGTAATTGTTGAACCAAATTGGGTTCTACTTATAGAGAATAGAGAAGTAATGTGTTATGATTTTTTTAACCCCCAAAGGTTCACAATCTAATAAATGATTTAGAAATTCATTCAATCATCCTCTCTTCTTAAAGATATTTGGTATGAAATAAAATCTAGTACCTTTTCCTTCTACTGTGTCTAACACCTAACAAAATGTTCATCTTGGGCAAGGAAGGGAAGGGGTTAACTTCTGGGTTCTTCTGGCTGATAGAGCTTCCTTTGCCACCGGATACCTTTCTCCACCTTCCTTCTATTTGCTCCTCTGCCTCACTTCTAGTCACAGGCAGGCTTTTCTCACAGCCTGACCATGGCTGCCTTCATCCTTACCAATGCTGGTTCCTTCTCTTCTTTAAAACTAGTTCAAAAGCCATATCTTGCAGATGGGATTCCCAGCTTAACCAGGCCTGGCACAATTTCCTATATTGCAGGTTTTCCTTGTAGTCTTATGTATCCAGTGTTCTGTAGTGAGCACTGGTCACCCGGCTAGTTCTGTATTAGCTGGGCTGGCTCTCCAAGAAGAGAAAACATGTCCTGTTTCTGGAAGCTATTTATGTAAAGTAGGGACATGGCCTTCTTTTAACTCGAGGGACTCCACCTGATGGCTGAGGCCATAAAATGTTTTTATGATCTTTTGTAAGCCTGGGGAAAACCAAAGGTCAGCACCATGGGGCTCATCATTTTATCTCCATGTGGATTCAAGGGTGGTTACAAAGTCTCTTGAGGATGAGGATGGCCCCCTCCTCCATCATGCTTCCCTCCAGCACTTGCTCAGCTATGTTCATATCAGCATTGTTTGTAATAGCCCAAACCTGGAAACAACCTAGATGCTCTTCAACTGAAGAATGGATAAATAAATTGTGGCACATATACACAATGGAATACTACTCAGCAGAGAAAAACAATGACATCATGAGGTTTGCAGGCAAATGGATGGATCTAGAAAGAAATCATCCTGAGTGAGGTAACCCAGACTCAGAAAGACAAATATGGTATGTACTCACTCATAGAAGGATACTAGAGGTGGAACAAGGATGACTGGACTGCTACTCACATCACCAGGGAGGCTACCTGGAAAACAGGACCCCAAGAAAGACACAAGGATCACCCAATGACAGAGAAATGGCTGAGATCTACATGAACAACCTGGACATGAGTGGGAGTAATGAAGGGCGAGGGTTGAGGGAAAGAGAGCCTGTGGGACCGGGAGATCCCAGCTGGATCAAGAACAGAGAGGGAGAACAAGGAATAGGAGACCATGGTAAATGAAGACCACATGAGAAAAGGAAGAAACAAAGTGCTAGAGAGGCCCACAGAAATCCACAAAGATACCCCCACAATAGACAGCTGGCAATGGTCGAGAGACAGCGGGAACTGACCTACTCTGGTGATGGGATGGCCAAACACCCTAATAGTCGTTGCCAGAAACCCCATCCAAGGACTGAGGAATCTGGATGCAGAGATCCACGGCTAGGCCCCGGGGTGGAGCTCTGGGAGTATAATTAGCGAGAAAGAGGAGGGTTTATATGAGCAAGAATTGTTGAAACCAAGGTTGGATAAAGCACAGAGACAAATATCCAAACGAATGGAAACACATGAACTATGAACCAAAGGCTGAGGGGCCCCCAGCTGGATCAGGCCCTCTGAATAGGTGAGACAGTTGATTGGCTTCATCTGTTTGGGAGGCATCTAGGCAGTGGTACCAGGTCCTGGCCTCATTGCATGAATTAGCTGTTTGAAACCTGGGGCTTGTGCAGGGACTCTTGGCTCAGTCTGGGAGGAGGGGACTGGACCTGCCTGGACTGAGTCTACCAGGTTGATCTCAGTCCTCGGGGGAGGCTTTGCCCTGGAGGAGGTGGGAATGGAGGGTGGGTTGGGGGGGGGGGAAGGGAAGGGGGGCAGGAGGGGGAGAACAAGGGAATCCGTGGCTGATATGTAGAACTGAATGGTATTGTAAAATAAAATAAAAGGAAAAAAAATAGGATGAATAAAACATAAAAAAAAAAGTCTCAAGAGCCATTTACCCGTTCACCATATATGTATGTTTATATATTTTGGGGATTTCCCCTCAAGAATCCAAACCCTACCCGGTGAGAGAAAGGGATCTTCCTTTTACTAACCCTGGACTCCTTGAGGACAAAACTTGCAGATGTCATGCAAAGACAAATAATATGGGCAGCCTAGTTCCGGGACCCTGCGCCCTTCTTAGTCCACTCTCTGTCTGACCTGCCCCCTCCCCAGACTTCGCAAGAACCTCAGCGCCGCCCCCTTCACTTCCTTGTTGCGCAGTGTGTAGATAAGGGGATTGAGCGCGGGTGTGACCACCGTATAGAAGAGCGAGACGTACTTGCCGCGGCCCTGGTTGTAACTATGTGTGGGTTGCAGGTAGGTGTAGGTGGCGGACCCATAGAATAGGCAGACCGCGGTCAGGTGAGAGCCACACGTGCTCGCTGCTTTCCGCCGGCCCGCGCGGGAGCGCATACCCCAGACCGCGCGGCCCACGGCGGTGTAGGAGACCAGGATGACCGCAGAAGGCACCAACAGGATGACCACCCGCGCGGCGAACATCTGGCGCTCGGTGGCGCTGCGGCCGCCGCGGCAGGCTAGCTGCAGCAGCGCGGGCAGTTCGCAGATGAAGTGGTCCAGACGGCGGGCCGCGCACAGCGGACGCGCGGCCAACAGGGCGGTCTGCGCAGCGGAGTTGGCCAGGCCGCCCAGCCAGGAGGCGCTGGCCAGAGCGCAGCACAAGCGCGGTGAGGCGAGTGCGGCGTAGCGCAGCGGGCGGCATACTGCAGCCGCGCGGTCCAGCGCCATAACCGCCAGCAGCACGCACTCGGCCGAGCCCAGGGCCAGAGAGGCGCACAGCTGTGCCATGCATCCGCCGCGCGGTAGCTGCAGCACCGGGCCGCACAGGCTGGCCAGCAGAGGCGGCACCACACTGGTGGTGAAGCCCACATCCACCAGGGCCAAGTGGCAGAGGAAGTAGTACATGGGTGTGTGCAGGCGCGGATCGCGAATGGCCAACAGCACCAACGCCGCGTTGCCGGTTAGCGTTAGTAGGTAGCAGAGAAGGACCACCGCAAAGAGGACCGGTTGCAGCGATGGCCAGTCGGTGAAACCCAGCAGTAGGAAGCGCTCCGCTGAGCTGTGATTAGCCTGAGGGGAAACTCCAACAAGGTTCAGAAGGATAAGACAAAGATATTTAATGCTAGCGGGCTTGGTGGTGCAGGCCTTGCGCTCGGGAGGCAGAGGCCGGAAATCGTGGTGAGTTCGAGGCCAGCCTGGTCTACATAGTGAGTTCCAGGTCAGCCAGAGCAATGCAGTGAGACCCTATCTTATCGCTATCCATGATAAGCAAGAATCCCCAATGTGGGATAAACTGGGCAAGAAAGGAAAGCCTGTACCCAAATTTTAGTTTCATTACATAGCCACATGCCAGTATTCGTTCACAAGCTCCTTCAAGGGAGACAATGTCTCTCTTTAACAGATGAGCCAGTTGAGGATTTAGAAAATCATGTTGTCCTGAGTCCATGGCTTATCAGGTCTGTCTCCCTGGCTCTGGCTGCACTTCCAGGAATTAAAGAAGAAATTCAGTGTCTCTACCAGGAGCAGCTATAAAGATACAGGACACACTCCACTCTGAGCCTTCTTCCCCCATTTTCCTTAAAAGTGTGCATTGTCTAAAAGTCCAGGCTGAGTGAGACTAGATGGAGCAGCATTGCCACTGTTTTTGGTTTATGCAAAAGTTACAGTTGAAGCTAGGAGAACCCTGAGCAGGAAAGCCAGTCACGTTTCACAGGTGACCCTAACTCTGCTCTATGTGCAAACCAAAGTGGAAGTGCTTCTTGTAAATGCCTATATTATATAAAAACAGAATGTAATCTCAGCCAGTAAGGAGCAGCCTGCAAATATATGTATCTGTAAACTTTTCACTGGAATAGACCAAATATGATGACTGTAGCCATCAAATGTTTTCTTCTTCTTGATCCTCCTCCCTCCCTCTCTTCTTTCCTCCCTGCCTGCCCCCTCCTTCCATCCTTCACTTCCTTTCAACAGGGTCTCAGGAAGGTTGGCCTTCAGTTCTATTTGTGCAAGAGGATGATCTTGAACTCCTGACCCTCTTGTGCTCACCATCAGAGTGCTGGGGTTACAATCATGTGCCACCATGTCCAGCCTCCAAGCAAATGTTTCTTTGTTTTACTTCTATGTTTATCCCATTAAAAAAAAATGTTCCCTTTGTCCCCCCCCCCCCCCCCCCCCCGTGGCTCACTGAATCACTTCCACCTGACTCAGGAACAATTGTTTGCTCGAATAAACTCCTTAAAAGTTTATTGTGCTTCAGTTTTTCCCCCTTTGGATTGAAGATTGAACCTGGGGCCTTGTACAAGCTAAGGGCATACTTAGTACTGAGCTAGTTTGTTTTTTAATCCATTATATTGTTGTCTAACCTGTGGAGGCTACTTATAGAGCACAGGGCCTCCTGCTGTAGATGTGGTGCTCGGGATCACCACAGACTAGCTTGGTGGGGGAAGGAACACTTCCTGTCAGAGCAGAAATGAGAAGACCTTACTCCTGTAAGCACAGCTGCCTCTAGTTGGTTATTTGAGATATAGAATTCACTTCATGTGCCATTCTGCCTCAATTTTGTCTTGTGTAAATGGGGGAGTTTGAAGTGGATGATTTCTTGGGTCTATCCTGGGCTTTCCTGTCAATCATTTCTCAAACAAATTTAAAAGAAATGCAAGAACCAAGTGGTGGTGGTGCACGCCTTTGATCCCAGCACTCGGGAGGCAGAGGCAGGTGGTTTTCTGTGAGTTCGAGACTAGCCTGGTCTACAGAGTGAGTTCCAGGAAAGCCAGGGATACACAGAGAAACCCTGTCTCAAAATCACCCCCCCCCCAAAGGAAATGCAAAAAACAAAGAGAACCTCATTTTCAAGGCTCTAGTACTGGTACTGAATCCAATATTTGGTGGGTGTGGAAACCATCATAGTGGACGGAATGTATAAAATTTACATAGAAATCTTTCTATGCATGTTTCCTGACATAATATCATATGTAAACACACTCACTGCTTTTAATTTTAAAAAGTCACACTCCTCTTGGCTGGAAAGATGGCTCACCAGGTAGAGGCACTTGCTGTCTGATGGGCTGAGTTTCATCCCTGAGACCCAAATAGTGGAAGAGAACTGACTTCTTCAAGTTGTCCTCTGGCCTTCACATATATGATGTGGCATGCATTCTCCATTGCCAATTGATGCTGATGCTTCTATCAATCACAATCTTTTATATTGTTTTCTAGGAAGTAATCCCTCTCCCAATAAAACATTTTGCTTTTCCTTACCAGGAAGAGTAAGCTTAATGTGAATAAGAACAAGATTTAGGACCCAGACTCCTTAGGTTTGGGTCTTTATTCTGCTACTTCCTGGATGATAACTGTGGGCATGAACTTAGCCCCTGTGCCCCTCAAACATAAGTGTGTAACAGGAGTTAAACACACAGAGTGCTTTGAACAGTACCTGGCACACAGTGGGTGAGTGTTAACTGTTATCATTCATATCATTTACAAGCATATAAATTTTTGTTTTCATTGTTTGATAATTGTTAGTGCTGGAAATTGAACCTAGGGCTTCATGTGTGTTGAATATATATCCCTGGCCTTGGAAATAGTTTTGTTTGTTAAGACAAAGTCTCACTATGTAGCCTAACTCAGAACTGTCCTGCTTCTGCCTCCTGAGTACTGAGATTACAGGTGTCTGTTTCTGGATCACTCTTGCTCCAGGAAATGAGTGCTGACAGAATGATGTAAAATGTAAATGTAAAATGATGGAAAATGGATGTAAAAATCCATTTTCCTTTCATATATTAACTTTAATATTTCCTTGATTAGGAATTAGGCAGAGCAGGGTAGGGAGGGATCAAAATTAAAGTGTCCACAGTCACATGTTTGTAAAGATTTATAAGATTTTAACTTAAACCTCACTAACTCCAAGGTCTTCAGCTTTACAGGCTGTATTATGCCAGACTGTGGAAGCCAAAAGGACATGCAAAGCTTGATCTTTATTTCTAGACAACTTTACCGCATTGGGGCTGGACTGAACATGGATAAAATATAAGACATGACATTTAACTTTGTGACATAGTAGTGGCTAGAGGTGTTGAATTACAAAAAATCAAATTCTTCAGTACTGTGATTTCATAACCATGTACCATCATAGCTAGGTAAGTCCTAAAATCTTTACCTTCAGACATGCCACTGCATGAAAACAGGTACCCACTAATAAAATTTCACAGACCATCTTTATGTTTTGCACAAATCCCCAAGAACACAGTTGCAACACACACACACACACACACACACACACACACACACACTCCACTGATGATTTTTCAGAAGGCAAATCTGTTGTAAATAGTATAACATGTCTTTAAAGCTTCTTTGACTTTCTAGACTGTGACCCTAGTTGAAAAACCATTTATTCTTAGAGCAATGTAACAAACTTACCTTCATGTCTAACCTCTGGCTCTGCTTTTAGACCTTGAATTTATGTTGGTGTCTTGCTTGTGTTCTGGATTCCCTCTGTTTGAAGTGACAGAGGTCAAGATTAGCAAAAGACCCAAATATTTGAGTGTATTGGTTCCTGGAAAGAATACCTGAGATCAGAGCCAGGTGCTCCAGGATGAAGATAAGGGGTGGGTGCCATCCTGTTCAGCAGAGGAATAAATCAATGGTTTGAAAAAAAGATGCCCCAGTTTGTGGAATTGAGACACAGAGGCACAAGTCAGGGCTGTTACTGGAGAGTCCTGTAAGGAGCACAAACAGGTCAACCGCTTTATTCTTGTGGTAGTAGCTAATTAACCTTAGCTGGCGATTGCACCAAAAATATTCTTTTGAAGTCTAATGAGAGAGAGAGAGAGAGAGAGAGAGAGAGAGAGAGAGAGAGAGAGAGAGAGAAATGAAGGATACTGACACCTTTTTTTCACTAGAGAAGAAACAAGAATCTACTTTCCCTGCTCCTTGAAGAGGGGACAGAGCGCTGGGGAATCTGTGTCCCACTCCCATAATTAGCATTTTCCATGGAGGTGTCCAGAGAGGCATTCCCCAAGGTGATGGAGGAGGAATCCTGGAGAGACTATCCCTTCAGGGTACTGTGTCTCTGGTAGGCTATGGAGGCTGGAGGCAACATAATTTCCTCTTCTTGTTATTTCCACTCTACTCATTCATTGACTGACCTGCTAACCCTCAGCAAATCTCTGTCATGTCTGTAAAGCAGCCTTAATCTAACAGGGATACTGCAGATTTAAGTCATCTTAAGTTTTTTTTTTTTAATTTTGAAAAAGGAACAGCATTTTAATATATAGTCCAAGCTGCTGAGTGCTGGGATTACTGGCATGTTTCTTCACATCAATCTCAACCTCAGCTGGACACTGCTACCACTTGTGGTTTCTGTTAACCCCTCCATCCCTTCAGCTCCTCTTTATTCTTGAATATGTTGTGTTGGTCCACTCTTTACTTTTCTTGTAAATCTTGGTGAATAATTATCCACAAAATTAAAGACTTGTCCCCTTCCATTTCCTTCTTCAGCGATCTGGAAATTCACTGCAGTTTCTCATCTACCTCATGTCTTCAAGTCTCTCTCTATCCAGCCCAGATTGCCTTCTGCCATTATAACTACTTCTTTGGGGCTGGTGAAACGGCTCATTGGTAAAGGTGCTTGCCACCACCCTGACAATCTGAATCCCATACCCAAAACTGGCATGGTGGGAGGAGAGAGTTGACTCCTGAGACTTGTCCTCCACATCCGCATGTGAGCTATTGCACACACATGCGCCCATACCTCACTACCACATACTAATAAACAAATGCAATAAAAAGTTTAAACACGATAATTACTTCTTTGTAAACTCTAAGCAATATTTTCACCTTTTAATATCCTCTTGGTTAAGTTACTGCCATCTTTAAATTACACTCTAACTTGATTCATTACCTATGCTTTTTTGGTTGATAGTGGCTGGAGAAAAACCCACAGACAGGCTAAGAGGTTTCACTTTATCCTGACAACCGACTTTTAAGGGCAGGGGCAAAAGTCATCTGACAATGTGTGTGTGTGTGTGTGTGTGTGTGTGTGTGTGTGTGTGTGTGTGTATGTGTATGTATGTGTGCCTATATGCAGTGTAGATGTCTTTTTTTTCCAAGATTGGACCATCCCCTTATGGAGGGTACAGAGAGACTTACAAGGCTCATGAAACTTAGCATCAGCCACATCTGGAGAATATATGGGCAGTAAGTAATTGATGGAGGACAAGAGACTCCTTGATGATGCATCTATCTGCAAGGTGTACAGGGAACTTCTGCCAGTCCTTAACCCATGCTGGGGTGGGTTTTTCTGTGATGCCAGAGTCACTTATAGCCCTGTAAATAACCCCAGCAAGAGTCATTGCTTCACTAAACTTCATTGAACTGTTGTTACCCTTTCTATCTGGGGTGAACAAAATAGAACATCTAACGAAAACTATGGAACAAATTATTGCCCAAATAAGGAGGATTAGAAAAAACAAACAAACAAAACAAAACATGAGTTTTAGAGGAATAGTTGCATGGTTTCTACTATGGTAAGACATGCAACTGACATTGATCCATCCAAGGGTGGAACATTCTTGAGGGGAACTCAAAGTTGTCATTTTATTCTGTACAGTATAATATGTTATGCTTTTTGATGACGGGACATACCACGTGTACAAGGATTCCCCTCAAATAGTTAATGGACTAGAGAAAATGTTACTGTCTTAGTTACTTTTATATTGCTGTGATAAAACACCATGACCAAGGTAACATTTTAAAAAAAAAAGATTTTTTCGATGGCTCTCAGTCCCAGAGCATTAGAGTCCATGACCATCATGGCAGGGGTCATGGAGGCAGGCAGGCAGGCACTGCACTTGAACAGTAGCTGAGAGCTTATATCCTCAGAGAAGGAGAAACTGGAAATGGCATGGGCTTTGGAAACCTTGAAGCCCACCCTCAGTGACACACCTTCAACAAGGCCACACCACCTGACCCTTCCCAAGTAGTTCCACCACCTGGAGACCAAAGTATCTGAGCTTATGGGGGGCCATTCTTATTTAAACCACCAAAGTTACCATCCCCGAAAGTAACAAATATGGGTCAGGATTGCAGTCAGGCTATGACAGCTGTTGTTTAGGGTCTACTGTGGTTGTTAAGATTAGCAACCGAGTCTGTCTAAGAAGAACCTACCCATATGAGCTATAATGTGAAAAACACATGTAGATGTTATGTTCCACATTTGGCCTCTGATTTGGCAGGAAAAAAGTGGATAAGGGGGGAATGATAAGACAGGCATATTGTCCAGTTGAGCTAACATTTCTGACTGGCAGGCCTTGAGGAAAGAGAACAAGTCAGATCTGTGGTAAGAGCCTTGCCTGGGATCCAAAACCTTGGAACTTGTGGATGAGTTAGATAGTAAGGAGAGAGAAAGCAGGTAAAAGTGATAGGAAACATATCTGCGGTCTAACCATTAGTACAGAGGATGATAAAAATCTATGATTAAGAATGTAGACAGGGCCCTAATGATGACTCAGCACAGGAAGCTTGTTTTCTGTCAAATACCAAACCTTCAACTTTCAGTTAAGAATCCTGGATATTGTGGACACCCGTGATAAAGGGCATGGAGATTTAATTCTGTTTGTACTTTGCCCTTTCTGTGGGTGGGAGGTGATGAGATTTGGTACTAGATCATGGGCCTGACATTGTAAGATGCTGCAGCTTTGAGAGAGACTAGATTTGCTTTCTCTAATGCTCAGAAACATTGCAGGGATAGATAGAATCCAAGAGCCAGAGAATGGGGAGGAACTCCGTGAAATTTTCTTTTCTGGACATCACATGGCTGTCTCACTCCCGAAGTCACAGCTGTGGTTGTTACTTGAACAAGACCTGCAGAAGACTGGGCCTATTAACATTCCATGATGAACGGAGGAGAGGCTCATGAGACACTGCCCCACCCTGAGGAGTTATAGGCAGTTAATGGTTGATAGGGGAGGGAAGTCATATTCCATAGTGCTGTAGCCACTGGTAAGTTGTCCTTGTTCAAGTAGTAAGTCCCTCCCTATGTTGATGCAAGTGATCTTAATCAAGTGTGATTGATGAAGGACGCATATGTGAAAAAGACACGAGGGCTGGAGAGACAGCTCAGCAGTTAGGAGCACTGGCTGCTCTTCCAGAGGACCTGCGTTTGATTCCCAGTACCCAAATGATGGCTTGCAACCGTCTGTAACTCCAGTCCTAGGGGATCTGATACCTTCTCCTGGCCTCTGTAAGCATGAGGCAAGCATGTGATGCACAGACATACATGCAGACAAAATGCTCATATACATTAAATAAATAAAAAGACCTGAAACAAGGAGAAAAAGGATTTGGTAAGAGGGGTGGATAAGAGAGGATAATGGAAGGGAATGAATTCAAAGTACATTATATGTGTATAAAAGAAACTGAAAGGAAAATAGAGACCAGATTTGGCAATATTGGAGTGATCTAGTCACAGTTCCCTGCAGCCTCAGGCCTCCTTCTCTTTATCATTCCTCTTCAGCAAGTGCTGCTACCCCTGCTTTATGAACCCCAGGTAGCCTTGAGTTGTACCTTATTTTCTCTGCCTCCCTGACTTCTGGCACATAGTGACTCAAAATAATATATGAGCCATATATTACCTTAGATTACCCACCCTCTCCAGAAACCTAGAGGTTGACCTGTAGTAAAGAACTTTCTTTGGTTGGTATTCAGAACAAACCTCTATTGTGGTGGCTGATGTTAGATGTTATTAAACTGTCTTTTTACCTGAAATCAATGTCAGCTCCTATGTATACCAACCTGGAACAGAATGTTTTGCTCATTTAAAACGTCTGAGTGATCAGAAAATTAAAACAAAACCAGAAGCATCTCTTGTCTTCTGTGGGACCCAGGCAGACAAGAAACAGGAAAGAGTGATGGTGGAAGAGAGGGTGGTAAGAGCCTTGCCTTCTTCATCAGAGCTTGATGAGTTTCAGTGGAGGGAGCTCAGGTGGTGGTAAGGCCTGAGTGAATTGTCAATCTTTCAGCCTTTTACCTGGAGTCAGTCTTGCTGCAAATGCAGTTCTTCCCATGGTCCAATGGGATCCTGCTATAGTGTTTGTTCTATGAATGCAGTGACTTGCTTAACCACTGGAAGGAGGAAGAGCCATTGTTAAACATGTGGTTGGTAGGGAGGGCTTGTTCTTAGATGACTGATTTGCACCAAACTCACTTTGTTGTGCCGTCTTTGGGATGCATTTAAAATTACTGTTTACAAAAACTTTTATCTGAATTTGCAAGAGTTCAACAATTTCTGAGCAGAATCCTCCTCCTTTTAAAATACCATCACAAACAAACAAACAAACCAACCAATCAATGATCACCCATCACAGAATGCATCGCTGGATGTCAGTATAGTAGACGCGTGCTGCCACCATGTGTCTAAATAATGCAACAACACCTTTTGCAGTTCCGGAAGGCTGGCTCTCAAATCCTGAAACAGCAATATTCTCTTGAGCTAACTGAAGCTTAGAGCAGTAATCGTCAGAGTTTTATGAGTTGTACTCATAGACTTCTTGATTAATCTGATAATTTTCATGTATAAGTTCTCTGGTGCTGATGTTGGTGCTATCCTGACAGGTCAATAGTATTGATTTAACTATCACAGGCTCCCACTTTGCTCCATGCAAAAGGTGATTATACTGTTGGAGTATGTGTAAACTGTTGAAGAGATGACCTGTCTCACTGCAGGGCAATTATTCAAACTGTCTATCCTCCTTGTGGGTCATTAGTAAAGCTCAAATGAGCCTTGGGGGATAATGAAGGGACCTGAGGCCTCTCTGCCACAGTTATCCTGTGTACTGGGTACAATGGGGGCATGGGCAGATGGACTTGGTTCAGTTCTAACTTTGCAAAAACCCTTTCTGCTTTCATTTCACCTCTAGCTATTAATTTTTTGGGGGGCCATCTGTGATCAAATTCTTGTTATGCTTATTTTCCAGATCTTTCTTCCAAGTTAATGGTTTAAGCAATGAATCTTCTGAACAGCTTAAAGTAAAACACGATCTGTGATACAAAGGGAAGGATTTTCATGAGTCTTTGGGACGGGTATTCCTCACTTGATCAGACAGCAGAGCAGATGGGTTAGTGCTCATGCCTAACTTGTAGACCTCCTATGTCAGGAGGCTACATTCTAACCGCACTCAGGCTGAGGAGCTACACTGGGGACGGGGAGGCACCCAGGCATTGAGCTGAGACTGCTGTCTCAGAGGAGTTTCCAGGGTGGATGCTCAGGTGCGGCTCACAGACATGAGAGAGACGTAGGGTGGGAAACACTGCATTCAGAATAGAGATATCATCTGATGTCTTGTTCTCTTCAATTTGGTGGACAGCATCTCCCTGTGTCTAAACTTGTCTATTGTCTGCTGAAAGTCTGTATGAACACAAGAGACAGAAACCTTTCTTCTGGCCTTCTTTCCTGTCTAGGGTCAGAATTAATGAATTTGGAACTGTGTTACCTATTATGACTGGTGTTGACTATGGAATCAAGTGGGCATACTTAAATTTGGCGCAGGACTGATCTTTTGGTTCAAGGTCCTGTGGCAGTGATGGTGGGGAAAGGGCATTCACCACACTTTCTGATTTTGTTCTTTGTAAGAGAGCCAGCTACAGAAAGTAGAGGATCCTCAAGGGAGATAAGCACAGAGCAGTAGATTCCTAGCTTAGCACAGCACATTTAATTCAGACTTCTCTTTGTCATGAAACTGAAAACCAGAAAGGTAACAGGTTGTGTTTGCTCTAGGTCATTGGCAATTTTGTAGCAGTGAAGCTCATAATCTAGGGTTTCAGTCCTTTATCATTTTTTTTTTTTCAGAGACAGGATTTCATACAGCTTAAGCTGGCCTGGTATTAAAGACAATCCTCCTGCTTCAGTATTCTGAATACTGAGATTACAAATTTGAGTTATTGTAATTGGCTCCAAATCTTCAGTCTTAACTTTAAAAACTTATTTATTATGTGTAGCTAGAGTTTTTCTGGTCCTGCCTGGCCCACAGTCAGGACAAATCTCTCTAACCCACCAGTTCCACAGCAGCTCAGACCCAACCAAGTAAACACACAGAGACTTATATTGCTTACAAACTGTATGGCCATGGCAGGCTTCCTGCTAACTGTTCTTATATCTTATATTAATCCATTTCTATAAATCTATACCTTGCCACGTGGCTCATGGCTTACCGGCATCTTCACATGCTGCTTGTCATGGCAGCAGCTGGCAGTGTCTCTCCCATTCAGCCTTCCACTTCCCAGAATTCTCCTCTCTCCTTGTCCTGCCTATACTTCCTGCCAATCAGGAAGAAATAAAACACTGGCCAATCAGTGTTTTATTTACACAGAACAATACCCACAGCAATTATGTTTGCATGTGTGTGCATTTTTTGCGGGCATACTTGTATTCACGCACCATGGCACACATATTGAAGTCAGAAGACAGCTTATGGGAGTTGGTTCTACCTGCGGTTTCTGGGGATTAAAATCAGGTCTTCGTGCTTGGTGACAAGTGCTCTCACCTGCTAAGCCATCTTTCCAGTACCCAGTCTCAACCCTTAACCAGGGCTTTCCCTGTTCAAAACCAAGTCCTGTTTTCACGTGGTATGTCTATTGTACATCTGCGCATATGCAACTGGATACATCACTGCAATGAGTACACACATACTTACAAATGCCCACAAATACTTCATATGTAGAAGTAAAAAGTGGAAACACCCAGCATTTCATCAGCAGGTGGGGGAATAAACTGAGGTCTTACATGATGGGACACTACTCAGAAATGAATATGAATATGAATGGGCTGTTATACGCTATAGCATGGATGAATCTCAAAACAGTTATATTGTATTAAAATAGACCAAAAGTCCATTCATGTAAAACTCAAGAAAAGGCAAAGTGATCTGTAATGATGAAATGCAGATGAAAGGTTGTTTGGGAATAAGGATTGCAGGGAAGAGTGGAAGGGAAATTCTGTAGTGGGGCATGGGGAAACCTGTTGTTTGAATCTTAGATGGCATTTTAATAAAAAACTCAGAGTCAGATATCAGGGTGAAAGCTGAAAGATCAGAGAAGCAGACCAGCCAGACACTAGTTTTTACCTCTACAAAATCCTCAGTCTAAAGAGAGTGAGTTCCTGTTTTCTCATGCCATATATACCTTTCTCTGCCCTGCCATATTACTTCCTGGGGTTAAAGGCGTGCGTCACTACTGCCTGGCTGTTTCTCTCCTATGATGGATCAATCTCTTGTAGCCCAGTGTGGCTTTGAACTCACAGAGATCCAGACAGATCTCTGCCTCCTGAGTGATAGGATTCAAGGAGTGTCACATTTCCTAAATTCACATTGTTGGATGACAGTTTCATGGGAACCAGCATTTTCTCTCCAAACAATGTCTGTCTGGACAGAATCATCACCTGTGTTCACTCAGTTTTCACCACAGTGTCAAGAGAACAACAAGCACATAGAAGATAACGAAGAAGTGCTGGTGAAGTTTTAAGTGTTGGAGATAATAAAATGTGGATTTTATTTTTCACTTTACATTTTATTTTTTAAAATTAAATTTATTCTTTGAAAATTTCATTCCTGTATATAATGAATTCTGATTACTCTCTCTCTCTCTCTCTCTCTCTCACACACACACACACACACACACACACACACACACACACACACACACACCATCCCTTATGCATTTTAATCATTAGTGAATTCTTAACTAATGTGTCCTCTTGATCCTCTGGGAGACTCTTATTTTTTGAGATAGGGTTTTACTCTATAGCCTAGACTGGCCTGGAACTTGCAATAGTCCTCCTGCCTCAGTCTCCCAAGCCCTGGGGTGGTAGAGTTGCATCACCAGAACTTCTCATTAATTTGCTCTGCTTTCCACAAACTCCTATACTTCATGGATACTCTATTCATCTTTAGTGTCCTGGATGTTTTTTGGCTTGTCTTACTGATGGGGGCATTTTTCTGCAGACTTGTTGTGTGGCATCTTTCTCCACCTTCCTTTGGGTTTCCCTAACACCAACCCCATTGATGTAGAAATACCCTCTTCCCCTGCACACACTGTCAGATGGACATTACTCTCTGTGCCAATCGGTTTGATTTAGTATTAAAAATATTTGTAGAGATACCCATGTAGCATGGGTTCTCACAAACTTCCAGAGAAATTGACTTACTTGTCATCTTAGCTTTATGGATAAAGAGTTTAAAGTGCAGAGAGATTATATCATTTGTTTATGATCACACAGCTAATTAGTTGGAAAAACCAGGATTTGAATTCAAGCCAGGTGTGGTGGTACACACCTGCAATCTCAACACTTGGGAGGTAGAGGCAGGAGAATCAGGTGTTTAAGGCCAGGTTGGGCTACATAATGAGTTTGAGACCGGTCAGAGCGCTATCAGACTCTGTCTCAAAAAGCAAACATAAAATATATGAATTCAAGTGTGTTTTAACATCAATTCTTTCAACCACTGTGGTGTATTAATGTCCATAAGATCTAACTTCTGTGATTCTTTTCAGATCTTCTTTCACTTTTTAAGAGCTTTACTAGGGATAGATTTTTTTTTTTTTCTGGATATGCTTATGTGTGCTAGCCTACTAACTCAAGAAAAAAGGCCTTTCCTACCATGTCTGAATGCCAGATAACTTCCAGGACCATTGCTCTGCAGGTGAAAACTTTATTACCTCCATAGTCTGGTGTGTGTGTGTGTGTGTGTGTGGTGGGGCGAGGAAGTTGATATTGTGCAACTTTGTTCTTAGTTAAATTGTTCTCCTTGTAAAAACCAAGCCTTTGCAACAGGAGTCTGAATAGAGCAGTGGGCGTTGGGGAAATCAATAGCTCTTAAAAAGGTAGGTCTATGTACCAGGTCTCCTCTCCATTGATCCCTGGTAATTTGCAACCTGGAGTTCTGTTCAGGAGTCTTGCACCCTTTGTCAAATCTCCGAGGGCCCCATTTTCTGGATGCTTCTTTTCAGCGCAGCCTTGACATCCGCATTCCTCAGGCTGTAGATGACAGGGTTGAGGATGGGGGTGATCACAGCATAGAAGAGAGACAGCAGGGGGTCCGTGGCTGGGTCGTAGCTGGCCTTAGGACGGATATAGATAAAGATGGCAGTACCGTAGAAGAGAGATACCACTACCAGGTGGGAGGAACAGGTGGAGAAGGCCTTTCGGCGACCAGCAGCTGATGGGATGCGGAAGATAGTGGCCAGGATCCTCCCATAGGAACTAAGGATGAGGCCAAAGGGGCACAGGATGATAAGGGCGGCAGCCAGGATAATCTGCAGCTCATTGAGCGAGGTGTCCCCACATACCAACTGCAGCACCGGCTGGATCTCACAGAAGAAGTGAGGGACAGCGTTGGGGCCACAGAAGGGCAAGGAGAAGATGAAGGAGGTGTGCCCCAGCCCCACAAGAGCCCCGCAGGTCCACGCGGCGCCGGCGAGCTGCACACACACCCGCCGGCTGAGCAGCATTTGGTAGCGCAGGGGCTCGCAGATAGCAGCGTAGCGGTCATAGGCCATGGCCGCCAGCAGGCAGCACTCGGTGGCACCAAAGAAGAGGAAAAAGAACATCTGCAGAGCGCAGCCGGAGCGCGAGATGTGGCGCCGGCCAGTGAGCAGATGGTGCAGCAGCAAGGGGACGGTGACCGACGTGTAGCAGATCTCCAGGGCGGAGAGGATGCGGAGGAAGAAGTACATGGGGGACTGCAGCGCTGCGTCTGTGGAGACTAGCGCCACGATGAGGAGATTGCCTGCCACCGTGAGCAGGTAGACCGCCAGGAAGAGGGAGAAGAGGAGGCCCTGCAGGTGGGCCAGACGTGAGAAGCCCACCAGCACGAACTCAGTCACCAGGGAGGTGTTGGTGTCCATCTGCCACAGTTTTTGGCCAGGAAGGAGGGGCCGGGAAGAGCCACCACTGTGTGTGCTTCGAAGAGGGCAGAGATGACCTCTCTGCCCGGGGACTCCTATTTTCTTAAGCTATCAGGGCCTTTGAACTGAGATGTTCACGCACAGGCCCATGTTACACCCTGGCCACCCTAAGAACGCTCTGGGTGGACATTTGTCTCTGATCTCTGCGCTGTCCCCACGGTCAGAAGTACACACTGAATTTAGATTCTTCTGCTCTGACTCCGGATTGTTCTGCCTTCTCTCGCACTCTTCCTTTTGTTTTAGGTTTCAATTATATCCCAGAATGGCCTAGAATTCACTGTATTCTAAACTGGTCTCCAATTCACTTAGATCCTCCTGCATCAGCTTCGTGTGCACTGGCGTGAGCAATGGAATTACAGTAAGTAGCCACCGCATCCAGCGTTTTCATGCTTCTCCATTTCCCATCCTTGCTGGGGTGGACATTTCCTCCCCAGATGAACCCGAATTTGATTCACATTCAGAGCGGGGGAAAATTCTATTCCAAGTCATGGGTATTTCCTGTCCTGTTCCTCCTCTAAATCCTTTATCTTTTCTTCTCCAATACATTTCTTTCTTTTTTCGCTCTCAATGTGTCTCTTCTCTGATCCATTCTTTCCCCCTTCCATTAGCCTCTCTTTATTTGCTATCATCTTACCTCAGAGTTCACAGTCTCTCATTTGTAGAGAAGACTCAAAATCATCTCTTTGAGGCAGCTGCAGGAAATAAAGCTATTATCTAGTCAGAGGAGTGAAGATCTCTGTAATAAAAATGTAGTGGAATACAAAGCCTTCTCCAGTTGCCCATCTTTGCAGCTTGGTGCTCTCAGACTCATGCTTTTATATCACAATACATATAAAACTCCCCAGATTTTGTACACAAACCTCACGGATGCATACACTAACATGGTACACTTCTAAATCTAAGCACAGAAGTGTAAACTAATAACCTCAGAAGCCAGATTCATTCAAAGTCACAAATGTATCATATATTATGTACATATACAAACATCATTACAAATAACACTGAAAGTGACTACATATAATAAAAATATAGACACCTAAAAAGATGAACTTAAGTAGATACATACATTCAAATGCTATGCAAAAATATAAATATTCATTAGAGCCATGAACCCACACATTGATCCTGCTGCGGTTCAGTCCCTGCTTTATTTCATCCTGGATCTCCCAGCATTTTTCTGGACATCATTTGTATAGTGTTTTCCTACTTGGGAAAACAGACATTGATAAAGGCAGGTAGGGCCTGATGACTGGCTTTTTTTCCCTCCTTCTGTAACATGGGTCCCTCATCAGGAGAATTTTCTTTAAGTCTCTGAGGACCTGAGTCTCCCAGCACATTCTGCTTTCCAACTGGGAGAGCCTCACACAACTAATTAATGTTATTTTGGAGTCTGTTCCTTAGATGGCAAGAGGCAAAGGCTGACCTATAAGAAGGTTTCATAGACAATCTCAAGTGTTATGGGTCTCCCTCTTAGCTCTCATATACTATCCCTGGTCACTCATTTTTATTTTCTCCTTTCCATCACTGTAGATGTCACCACATTTACAAAACCAGTAATTCTATTTATTATTAATATATTCTTTATTGATATGGTTCAATAATGAATTTACTCTCTCTCTCTCTCTCTCTCTCTCTGTGTGTGTGTGTGTGAGTGTACATGTGTATAAGTATTCATGTATCTACATGTGGAGGTCAGAAGTTGATATTTTTTGTTTTGTTTAGTTTTTACCCTAGTTAATTTTATTTATTTATTGAGTTGATATTTTTTGTTTTGTTTAGTTTTTACCCTAGTTAATTTTATTTATTTATTGAGATAGAATCATACCATGTGGCTCTGGCTGACCTGCATAGACCAGGATGCCCTTAAGTCTTTTAAGACAATTCACAACCACCACACAACTGAACAAACTAGGAGGAACAGGGAGCCTCTATGCCAGTGTTTGCTGCTAAAATTGCAGACCTCTATCTTTTTTTTTTTTTTTTTTTTTTTTTTTTTTTTTTTTTTTTTTTTTTTTTTGGTTTTTTCGAGACAGGGTTTCTCTGTGTAGCTTTGCGCCTTTCCTGGAACTCACTTGGTAGCCCAGGCTGGCCTCGAACTCACAGAGATTCGCCTGCCTCTGCCTCCCGAGTGCTGGGATTAAAGGCGTGCGCCACCACCGCCCGGCTGCAGACCTCTATCTTAAACTATATTTTTGCAGAATGCTAGACTCCCTTTAGCCCTCTTTCTCATCCTTTCTTATCTCTCTTAGCCAGTTCCCCTCATTTATTTCCAATTCCCTCTTTTCTCTTTTTGTTTCATATAGCCCAGGCTGCCTACAAATTCTTTATGTAGCTGAGAGTGATCTTGAACTCTTCCTTGATCAAAGCCTCCACCTTCCAAATGTTGGGAATTTAGGCATGCACCCTTACGCTAGGCTTCAACAATTTTACTTTCTAATGTGATAGATGTCGACAGATATAATCCACATGAGATCCCTCTCTTAGTGTGCATTAACTCATAAGAGTTGTGCCCGACTCTCCTGGGCTGGAAAGCAGAGTGTGCTGGGACACTCAGGCCGTCGGAGACTTAAAGAAAACATAAGGACATTCTCCTTATGTTGCAGAAAATAAGCCAGTCATCAGAACTATCTGCTTTTATCAATAGCCATTTTCCCAAGCAGGAAAACACTGTACAGGTGATGTTCAGTAAGGAGTGTGTATCAATATCTCAAAAGACACAAGGAGTGTGTATCACTATCTCAAAAGACAGTTTTGAATGTCATAATCACAAAAGTTTAAATCTCTAAAATGTAATTCAGGAGGTATTTTAAAAATTACTTTAAAGATGTTTATTTGCATTTTTCAAAGTATTTATTGAAGGAATATAAAACATGGGAAAACAGTCTACGTTATCTCACATGATAGGCAAAAGTGTACACATTTTTGCATGCATATCACTTGACTTAGGTATGCTCATGAAGCTTGCATAGGTATACCAATTATGAATGCTATATTCATAAAGACATTAATCAATAAGGTAAACGTGTAAACACATATCAGTATGGCTGACAATTGTGTACACAGAGATTTATACCCACAGTTACCTGAAATATGATGATATTTATGACTTCCTAGGATCTTAGACTTAAGAGATTTTGATCTTGCAGGATTTTAGTGTTAGAGTTTGTGACATTCATAAGTTTCTGAGTTATGATCAGCCCCAACTGTGAAGTAGTACCACACACAGGTGCTCACAAAGCCTGGAGCCTCCTTGCTCATACTTTATCATAAAGCATATGGAAAATACAGTGCAGAATTATCATCATGACAGTTGTGGAGATGAGGACTGTATTCTCAGAGGCATGTCTCCCTAAAATGGGGCTGTAGACAAGCTCATAGAGCATTTTCTTAATTAGTGATTAATTTTGGAGGACTCCATCCATTGTGGGTGTAGCCACTCCTGGGATAGTAGTCATTGGGTCTCCAGGAAAGCAGGCTGGGCAAGCCATGGAAAGCAAGCCAATAAGTAGCACTCCTCCATGCCCTCTGCATCAGATCCCGGCTTCAGGTTCCTGCCTTGCCTAAGTTCCTGTTCTGACTTCCTTCAATGATGATAAGTGTTGTGGAAATGGTGGCGCATCCCTTTAATCCCAGCACTCAGGAGGCAGAGGCAGGAGGATCTCTGTGAGTTCGAGGCCAGCCTGGTCTACAAAATGAGTTCCAGGAAAGGTGCAAAGCTACACAGGGAAACCCTGTCTTGAAAAAAAAATCCAAAAAAGGAAGTGTAATAATACCTGGCCCCCTCCTTGAATTACATTTGCTTTGATTTGGCATAAGCCAAATAAATCATTTCCTTCCCAAGTTGCTTTTGGTCATGGTGTTTCTTCACAGCAATAATTGTAACTAAGAGAGACACTATGACCAAGGCATCTTATAAAAGAAACAATTTAATTTGGAGCTTGCTTAAAATTTCTGAGGGTGAGTCCTTCACCATCATAGCAGAGAATATGGCAGCAGGCAGTGAGGAATGACACTGGAACAGTAGCTGAGAGTTTACACCTGATCCACAGGCAGGAGGCAGAGACTGGGTCTGGCATGGGTTTTTGAAACCTCAAAGCCCACCCCCAGTGACACATCTCTTCCAACAAGATCTCACTCTCATAATCCTTCCAAAACAGTTTCACCAACTAGGGACCAAGCATTTAAACACATGAGCTATGGGGGCCATTCTCACTCAAACCACCACATTCCACTCCCTAGCTCCCATAGGTTTGTAGCCATATGATTAAGCAAAATGTATATAGTCCAACTTCTAAAGTCCCCATAGTATTTTACAACCTCAACACTGTTTAAAAGTCCAAAGTCTCTTCTGTGACTCAAGGCAATCTCTTAAATGTAACCCTCTGTAAACACAAAAATCAAATACCATACTTTCAAAATAAAATGGTATAGACTATACATTATCATTCCAAAAGGGAGGAAAGAGAGCATAGTGTGGAAGTATTGGACTAAGCAAGACCTAAACCCAGCAGAGAAAGCTCTATATCAATGACAAATGGCTTAGATGGCTCTGTGAATATCCCACTTCTTCCAGCTTTATTGACTGCAACACACATCTCTCTCTTGGGCTGGTTCCACACCCTGTATGCAGCATACCCCGGCAGACATCCCACGCCTCTGGCATCTCCAACACATTGGGGGTCTTCAATGCAATCTAGGAATCACTTCCACAGCTTCATGAAGTGGTCTCTCTGGGTCTCCTGAAGGGACTCTCCTGTCACACTCCTGGCCTCAGTAGCTTTTCTTAACTGAGGAGGGAGATTCCACAACCCTTTTACTCCTGTATTTTTGTTGACTCTACAACCAGAATAAGTCCCAAAGCTGTCAAGTCCTTTTGTGTACCTGGGCTGGAAACTGGCCTCTTTCTTGAGTTATATTTGCATAGGCTTTGTAGCTGCTTTTTAGGTGTAGGAAATCTCTTAGCTTTTTTGGTTCACAGAATGAAGAATTAGCTGGATGGGGTCTCTCCCTGAGGGTTCCACTTCCTTTATTACATTTTGTTGTTGTTTTTTTAAAAAAAGAAAAAAAGGGGAAGTGCTGTGGATATTGCTCTATATAAATAAAACACTGATGGCCAGTGACCAGGCAGGAAGTAGGTTGCCAGGCAGGAAGTAGGTGGGACAAGGAGAGAGGAGAATTCTGGGAAGCGGAAGGCTGAGGAGGGAGACACTGCAGCCACCGCCAGGACAAGCAACATGTAAAGACTCTGGTAAGCCACCAGCCACGTGGCAAGGTATAGATTTATAGAAATGGGTTAATTTAAGATAAAAGAACAGTTAGCAAGAAGCCTGCCACACAGTTTGTAAGCAATATAAGTCTCTGTGTTTACTTGGTTGGGTCTGAGCGGCTGTGGGACTGGCGGGTGAGAGAGATTTGTCCTGACTGTGGGCAAGGCAGGAAAACTCTAGCTACAACATTTAGCATCAGGCCTTTCTTTAAACTTCTCATTTCTTTGAGTACAAGGCTTTGCTTTAATATTGAATTTCTTGGGGGCTGTTTTTCTCCTCAAGTTTTATGTTTTGTTTTTCTTTTTGCCCTGCTTGCTCTTTTTTTTTTTTATTATATATCATTATAAGAGTGATTACTAATAATCATGTGACACAATCAATACTAGTTTGTCTTGAAATTTCCTCTCCCAATAATCTAAACCTCTTCAATTTAGCATTTGGCATTTTTTTTGGACAAGGGTAGAAAGCAGCCACATTCTTTGCAAAATATCACAAAAATGATCTTTAGGCCAGTTACTAATTTTGTTCCACTCTGAAATTTTTTGACCTGAACCTCCATAGTCTGCATTTCTCTCAGCACTACTGCTTTCCAGGCTCCTAATAGGATGACACATTAAGTTTCATTTATATGGTTGAACTGTTTTTCTAGTCCAAAGTTCCAAAGTCTTCCATATTTCTCCAAAAAACATGGTTAGGCCCATCACAGCAATACTCCAGTTCCTGGTACCAACTTCTGTCTTACCTTTTTTTTTTTTTTTTTTTTTTTTTTTAATTTCTGTGAAGAAACACTATGACCAAGGCTTCTTATAAAAGAGAGCACTTAACTGGGGGCTTACTTACAGTTTCAGAGGGTAAGTTCATGACCATTGCAGCAGGGAGTGTGGCAGCAGATAGGCAGTCATGGTGCTGCCAGAGTAACCGAGATCTTATTGACCACAAGTAGGGGGCAGAAAGAGCGAGTGAGTGAGAGAGTGAGAGAGTTAGAGAGAGGGTGAGAGGGAGGGAGAGGGAGAGGGCCTGGTGTGGAATTTTGAAATCTCAAAGCCCATCCCCCAGTGACATACCTCCTCCAACAAGGCCATGGCACCTTCTAATCTTGCCAAAACTGTTCCATCAACTAGAGACCAACCTATCAAATATATGAGCCTACAGAGGGCCATTCTCATTCAAACAAACACAGACAGGAATTAGTATGAGGCCAACAGAAGGAAAACAAGAAGTAAGTAGATGGAGGAACAGTAAAGGAGAAGGAGATAAGGCAGCTGCAGCTAAAGGTGGATATGGTTTTATGTGAGGCAGCTCCTGCCATTGCTAGGATTGCGGCCAGGATTTGCAAGTAGGAAACTGTAGATGTAACCAACTGTCTTATTAAATAAGAAACACAGAATCAATGTAAAAGAGAAAGCCAAGAGGTCAGAGCTCAGAGCTAAAATCTTACCCTTCCTCCTGCGGTGCTCCTACTTCTCCAAAAGAGACCTACTTCCTGTGTGTATGTCTTTACATAGTCTTTCTGTTCTGCCTTCTCATTGGCTGTAAACCAAACACATGACTGCCTTGTCACTGCCTGTAAGTACTGCCCTCCAGGTCTTAAAGGTGTGTGTCTCCAATGCTGGCTGTATCCCTGAACACACAGAGATCTACCTAGCTCTTCTACCAAGTGCTGGGATTAAAGGCGTGTGCCATCACCGCCACGCTCTTACTATGGCTCTAATAGCTTTGACCCCCGGGCAACTTTATTTATTAACATACAATTAAAATCACATTTCAGTACAAATAAAATACCACCATAGGAAACCACAGTGAAGCTCAAGAATTCTAGGATAATAATGCTGCTCAGAACATAGCTCATCACCTAGATGGCACTTGTGTGTAGGAAAGTCAAAGGTCTGGTCAGCATCACAGAAGAAGTGGCTGATTTAGTTTGGTATGCAGAAGTTCTGTGCAAGGAGGAAGGATGGGAATATGAGACATAGGAAACCCACAGACCATCAGATCCTAACCAGAGTGGTACATGCCAGGGAACTGAACAATAATGGGTAATGGAATATTCAACAAATAGCACCACGGCAGTCAAAAGCAGTGGTGGTTGGGGCTGGAGAGATGGTCAGTGGTTAAGAGCATTGGCTATTCTTGCAGAAGACCCAGGTTCAATTTACAGCAGCAAATGGCAGCTCACAATTGTCTATAACTATTTCCAGAGTCTCTGATGCCATTTTCTTGCCTCTGTGGACACTTGTGTGTGGTGTACATGCATGCACTCAGGTCCATACACATACACATAAAATAATAAAATATAGCTTAAAAAAAGCCATGGTGGTGAGGTTGAATAACTAATGGCAGCCAGAGGAGAAGAAATAATACTGGATCATGCAGCTGGGAACTGAGATGGTCCTTCAAAATTTAGAAAGTTGGATGGACATAGTGAACATGGTATACCAGAGCTTAACCAAAGAGAGATTGCAGATGAAAAAGTACATGAAAGTGTGAAGGCTTCCATTCAGGGTCACAAGGAGCATGGCAAAGACATTGCCCAGCAAAAGTATAAGGAAACCAAGAGGAAGAGGGAGAAGGTCAGCAGCTGGAAATGATACAAAAATCACGGAACAATGAATTTTTAACAAAATCGTTTGATTTTACCAATAAAGACTCAGGAGCCAAATGTTGGGGTGAAAGCCTGCTAGCTCAGAGGTAGAGAAAGCACCCAGATGTCCTTCCTCCTCCACTGACATCCCAGAAAAAGGACCTTTCTCCTCTTCCATCTCAATCAAGATTCATCAAACTCAATGTCCCTCCCTTCTACTTCCTGTGCATCTCTCTGTCCATCCTCCCGAATCTCTTACTTTCTATGTTTATTTTTTCCCCTGTCAACTGGTTGCTTGCTCAGCTTCTTGATCTCTGGTTGACTTTATTCAATCAGAAATATTCAAGCAGAAAACTCTTAGATTAAAGGTGTGTGCTAGGGCTGAGACACACCACAACTAGAAACAGGTTTTTCCAGTAAATAACACAATCGCGGGGTTCATAGTGTGATCAAATATCCTACAACATTTCCTCCTTTTTGTCTGAAACAAAAGGAAAGGTTTTAATACAGTAAAACTACTTACAATAATGAAGCTATTTCTGCAAAGCTTTCCACAATGTCCAGTTATATTTGGCAGTCTCAGGATTAAGTATTTTTGAGTTCAAAGTTCTGTAAATTGTAAATGTCAGTCTCATATTAACTCAGCAATTTGAGTGTCCTGAGCAGTCTGAAGCTGATCTTTAGGTGGTGTTTTTGAGCTTAGTGGCAATACTAGCTTGGTAGAACACAGCAGTCAACTCGAAGGTGACCAGTGTTTGTGGAGAACATTGGCGGTTGTCTGGTGGGAAGGAGCAGTCAAAGATGGTGGCATGGGTGCCATGCTAGTCTGGGGTTCTGAGCTGGGATTTCAGGCCAGTCAGCTAGAGGTGGGTGATACCACTTGGCCAATTTACTCTTTTTCTTGGGACATTTGTTTTTGATTATCTGTCCTTTTTCTTCAGATGTTTCACTTGTCCAATAGTCTCCAGATTCCTTAGTTGGGTGCTTTTATTCTCCTGCAAAGACAAAAACAAAACCCTGCCCTAACCCTGACTTTGGAGAGTTTCTTTTTTGGCTGTCTTGCCTGTATGAGGTATATAAAATTTGATGACTTTGTTAAGTTTTGCTAGATTATACCATTTCCTTTCATGCCTCCCATTACAATATATCTTTGCCATTTATCTGCCAGTTAGGGTATTGCAGAGTCAGGTGAGTTTGTTGGTGAGTTACTGGAAAAAGATTGGGAGTTAGGCCTGGAGAGACGGTTCAGAGGTTAAGAATACTGGCTGCTCTTTCACAGGTCCTGGGTTCAATTCCCAGCAACCGCATGGTGGCTCACATCCATCTGTAGTGAGATCTGATGCCTTCTCCTGGTATACAGACATACATGCAGATGGAGCACTCGTATACACATAAAATAAATGAATACACCTTTAAAAGCCAGGCAGTGGTTGTGCATGCCTTTAATCCCAGCACTTGGGAAGCAAGGTGGCTCTCTAAGTTCAAGGCCAGCCTGGTCTATAGAGTGAGTTCCAGGACAGCCAGGAGTACACAGAGAAACGTTGTCTTGAAAAACAAAAATCAAAACCAAAGAAAGTTAAAAAAAAAAAAAAAAAAGGCTGGGAGTTGGTAGTGAGATGCCTTGGGGAGTGCAGAGCATTTTCCTGAAGGGGATGGAAAGGAAGGTTTCTTGTAGTTCTTTTAGTTTCTGCTCCAGTTTTGGTCAAACCAACATTCAAGAATCCTCTAATAATAATAATGATGATGATGCCTCAGTGGGCTGCTCCATCTTGTTCACTTAAAGTTGCTCTGCAGTAAATCTATAAATAATAATAATAATAATAACAATAATAGTAATAATGTCCCAGTGGGCTGCTCCATCTTGTTCATTTAAAGTTGCTCTGCAGTAAATATATAAATAATAATAATAGAGATAATAATAATAATAATAATAATAATAATAAATAATGCCTCAGTGGGATGCTCCATCTTGTTTACTTAAGGTTGCTCTACAGTAAATCTATAAATAATAATAATAATAATAATTATAATTATAATAATACCCCAGTGGGCTGCTTCATCTTGTTCACTTAAGGTTGCTCTGCAGTAAATATATAATTTGTTCTCAGGGGCCACTTCTGCCAGCCTTCCCTTGTGATAAAAGGGCTCACAGTGAAAGGGCAGGATGTCTTGGGAGCTAGAAGAGGGCATGGAGGTTGGAGAGAACAGCTCAGGTATGGAGGGTAGCAAGGGAGATGTTTCCAATCTAGACCCTGCGTTATTTCAGGTTGAGCTGAAAAATGAAGGAGCTGAAGTTGGGAAATCTGGCCATTCTGAAGTCTTCAAAAAACCTTAGCTTGTCTTCTTTTCTTCAGTTTAGTCTGTAGAGCACAGGCTGCTCTCCAATGCTTCCCAGGTGAGCTCCCATTTCTGTATAAAGTTTCACAGCTTAGTTCATAGACCTTTTAAACAAGCTAAAAGGTTGGTTTTGAAAGATTTTTCCTCTAATTAGTAACAGATTCCCATTAGCTCAGAGAGCCCAAAAGCCTCTTTGTGGCAAGCATTTATTTATTGTTTGGCATTCATAAAAATAACATGTTTAGCAGATATTGTAAAGTACATAAGAAAGTAAAAATTTCTTGTTTTAAAGATAAGTTACAAATTATAATTCGGCAAAAATTCCTCTAAATATGTGTTCTTGAATGTTACTTGAATTACTTTGCTAGAAGTGGTGATGATTTCAGCTGAGGGTCTTTGCTGTCTCAGGGTCTGGGTTGGATGAGAGCTGCATCTCTAACCCAGGGTTGTCTGGGAGTCATTGCTCATTAGACAATTAGACAGGTATTCTTCAGTATTCTCATTTTCTGATGAATTAATTTGACCAAAGTAATCTTAATTCCAAAATTATCCTGCATACTTTTTCTAACTTCAAAGTCAGCCATCCTCCCATCCTGGGGTTTTTACGACTGCAAATTCTTTAAGGTCTACTTAAGCCTATGATAATACCCGTTTCTCATTCACCTTGCCTCTGTTATGTCTTCCTCACTTTTCTGCAGATCTTGAATCTTACTGCTCTCTTCTTCCTCTTTTTCCTAACTCCTCACTCTTCGAACAATAGGATTGGTTATGCCATGTTCTGAAAATCTTAATCATCTTTCCTTCTTATGTGAAAACAGACTTCAGGTGGGGAACTTTTAAACACTCTAAAAACCAGGGTCATGAGAGGTTATCTGGGCTGGTTAGTATACTTACCTGTGTCCTGTTCAACAGTGTAGAGAGAATACAAAGTGCAGGTTTGATTTAGAGCAGATAAAATAACCAAGAAGTTACAGAGTGAGTGCACAAATCATGCCACACAGACCTGTAGATGGGGAAGTGGGCAGGGAGGGTACTGGAGTAATTAGCCAGAGACAGCAGCAGCACCAATAAAGTGCAGAACCCCAGTCTGGTGAAGCCATAGATTTAGGTTACAGGAGAGGCAGTTTTACATATTAGGTATTTGTTGCAGGACTTTGTTGTTCACTATGGTAGATTGAAATTTTATCTCCTGTGGTGATTGATGCAGGCTTTTGTTCCTGGCACTTGGGAGGCAGAGACCACCCTGGTCTACATAGCAAATTTCAGAGGAACCTGTGGTGAATGAACTTGCTTTTGGGAGAATAGAAATTATAAACATAACCCATGGACATGTCTTTATATTTCACTATCATCTGGGTGAGCTCTCCCATTATAAACATAACCTGTGACCATGTCTTTATATTTCACTATCATCTGGGTGAGCTCTCCCTCCCTCCCTGCTCCCTCCTTCCTTCTTCCTTTCCTAGCATCATTCTCTCTCTCTCTCTCTCTCTCTCTCTCTCTCTCTCTCTCTCTCTCTCTCTCTCTCTCTCTCTCTCTCTCTCTCCTCTCTCTGTCCTCCATTATCTTGGATCTGAGCCTTCCTAATGAATACTGTCTAATTTCATCTGGACTACATCACCATGCCACTTTGCTTTCTAAAAGCCCTCAGCCAGGCTTTGAGGCGAACAGGACAGAGTTGTGGATATAGTTTGTGACCAGCAGAGAGGGCATGTTCCATTGCTGGACTCCTCTCTGTCTTATCATGTGTCTTGGATCAATGGTTCTCAATCTTCTTAATGCTGCCACCCTTTAATACAGTTCCTCATGTTGTGGTGACCCCCAACCATACAATTATTTTTGTTGCGACTTCATAACTGTAATTTTGCTACTGTTATGAATCTTAACATAAATATCTGATATGTAGGATATCTGATATGTGACCCCAGTAAAAGGGTTGTTCGATCTCCAAAGGGGACATGACCCACAGGTTGAGAACCACCATTCATGGTGCTCCTTTAAAGATGACTTTCTTTATCATCCTGGGCTACTTAGCTCTGCAGCCTCTTTTTCATCCTCACATGCTGTGACATTTCTTGCCTTAGAATCTAGGCATAGTTTTCTTTCTATCTGGAATAACATCATCTCCCTTTACATTTTCCACAGCTATAGCAGGCCACTCAGCACCACTTCTCCCAGAACTATTTCATACAGTTTTAATTCATCAGCTTCCTGTCAGTGTGCTGCAATTATCTGTTGATGTGTGCATCTATTCCATAAGGCTCCTTAAGGTAATGGCCTTGTTTTATTTGACTGGGAATCCTCAAGGTTTAAAATAATATCCTCTATATACTCAGTATAAGAGTGCTAATGAAAGAAAAGTGGTTAGTCAAGGAGACCCTGGGGGAGACATACAACATACAACTTAAACTGTACCTCTCTATCTCTGAGGATATAGCCCCAGTGCTACACAGGAATAGGAAATGTAATTCCATGTAATATACAGATTTGGCCTATGGCAGAATCATAAACAGCATACAGTTCCCTGAGCCATTTAGTTTTACCTTCCCAGGCAGCTGTTGTAGGGCATTGGTATTAGATAACTTGAATTTCATGTTATAAATGACGCATACTTTTATTACTATTATGAAGTGGCAACAGTTTAGATTTTATGAGAACATGTGTATGGTTCGCTCCTGCTTTCTTCTTAATTGTTCTCCTTTGCTTCTAGCCGTCCTACATATTCTCACTTGGTCAGCATGTGAAGTCCTGCCTGCCATGCAAGGATCACTTCAGCTCTTCAGAAGCACTGTGCTCCATCACACCTCTGCACCCACAAGCTTTTGCATCAGGTCACATTGCCCGGTCCACTGTTATTCAGCTTTCAAAACTTAGCTTAATGTAAGACAGTATCTTATACAACAGTAACTTAAAAGCTACTGTCTTCAGGAAGTTTCCCTGAACTTTATTTCCACACCCTCTGCCCCACAATCCTCTACCCTACAACCCCAGTCTGGGTTTCTTTTCCTTCTATTCCCACAGCTCCTATAATTCCCTCTCACCATAATTTCATACCTTAATTAAAACCTCTAGTCAGCTAAAGAAACTGTACTTTCAGAAGATTATGTTGATAAAATATTCTAAAAATTAGAGACAAAAAGTCTACCCAGTGGGCCATTGTACACACATAGGAATGGAACACAGAGGAAGAAATGATAAGAAATCAAAGAAATTGATGAGACTGAAGTGACTACATGATGAAGACCAGAGAGACTGTTGAGGTAAAGATGACTAGCCTTCACCATGGGATTCCAGCATACCATTCAATTCTTTTGTAGCAGTATTGGCTTTGGTTGTGAAAGGTAAAAGTTTGTTGTCAAGGAACACACATGGTGGTCACTACACAAAGTTTTGGTTTTTATTGAAAATTTGAATATGGTTAAGCTCTCCTAGGCCATTAGGAATATGCTACATCAAAGGGCATGGGAAGGAAGAGTAATAACTAAAAGGGAAATAAGGTGGTAATAACTAAAAGGGAAAGATGAAGACAAGTTTAATCCATCCTCATTTTGTACTCTCTGTTATCTTGTTTTAGCCTTGTCAATCTTAGAATTGCAACAGACAACAGAGACACACTAAAATTTCTCTAGTTTCTGTCAAGCCAACTAGAAAACTGAATGATCCCATGGAAAGCATCTCCACAGGAAACCAAACTGTCACTGAATTTATACTTCTTGGCTTCCATGAAGTCCCTGGGCTATACCTCCCATTCTTTTCTGTTCTCACCATCGTCTACGCCTCCATCATCACAGGGAACATGCTCATTGTAGTGGTGGTGGTCAGCTCCCAGAAGCTTCACACACCTATGTATTTCTTTCTGGTGAACCTGTCCTTCATTGAGATCCTCTATACCTCCACAGTGGTGCCCAAAATGTTGGAGGGCTTCCTACAGGAGTCTGCAATCTCTGTGGCTGGCTGCTTGCTCCAGTTCTTCATCTTTGGCTCTCTGGCTACAGATGAGTGTTTTCTTCTGGCTGTGATGGCATATGATCGCTACCTAGCAATCTGTCACCCGCTAAGATACCCACTCCTGATGGGGCCTCAGTGGTGTCTGGGGTTGGTGCTCACAGTCTGGCTGTCTGGATTCATGGTGGATGGACTAGTTGTTGCTTTGATGGCCCAGCTGAGGTTCTGTGGCCCCAACCAAATTGACCACTTTTACTGTGATTTCTCACCCTTGATGGTCCTGGCCTGCTCAGACACCAGAGTGGCCCAGGTGACCACATTTGTTCTCTCTGTCGTCTTCCTGACGATCCCCTTTGGGCTGGTTCTGGTTTCCTATGCTCAGATTGTGGTGACTGTGTTGAGAGTTCCCGCTGGTGCCAGAAGAACAAAAGCTTTCTCTACATGCTCCTCTCACCTGGCTGTGGTGTCCACATTCTATGGAACACTCATGGTCTTGTACATTGCACCCTCTGCTGTCCACTCCCAGCTCCTCACCAAGGTTGTTGCCCTGCTCTACACAGTGGTCACTCCCATCTTCAACCCCGTCATCTATACCTTGAGGAACCAGGAGGTACATCAGGCACTAAGAAGGCTTCTCTACTGCAAAGCAACTGAAATGTGACCTAAGGAGAGCAGTGAAGATTTTCTATTGGATGTTCAGGGTCTTGCTTGAAAAGTCTCCCATAATGGGCTGGGGAGGAACACTTTGTTATTTCTCCAAATTTCCCTTTAAGTCTTCTGAATTATTCCCAAGGGGAAGGTAAGAGTTCAAAATTTTCAAATATTAGTGTGGTGGTTTGAATGAGAGTGGCCCCCATAGGTTCATAAATTTGAATGCTTGGTCATCAGGGAGTGGCACTATTTGAAAGGATTAGGTGGTGCGGCCTTGTTGGAGGATGTGTGTCACTGGTGTGTGTGTGTGTGTGTCAGGGGGTGTTGGACTTTGACTTTTTGAGAGCCCAAGCTAGTCCCAGTGGCTTTTTCTTTTCCTGCTGCCCATAGACCTGGTTTTAGAACTCTCAGCTACTTCTCCAGCACCATGTCCATCTGTGTGCTGCCATAATGGACTAAATCTCTGAAACCGTAAGCAAGCCCCAATTAAACGCTTTCTTTTATAAGAATTGCTGGAGTCATGGTGTCTCTTCACAGAAATAGAACACTGACTAAGACAATTAGTTTAAATGATTATGTAAACTAATATGAGATTTTTTAAAATGAATACACCATAAATAGTGCACTGTTTTGATCATCAAACAGGGCAGACATGTACTGAATTGTTACTTTCTAGTCCATTGCTGTATGTAGTGCTACTACTACTGATTAATGAAAGTAAAATTAAAGAAAGAAAATATCAATACTGAAACAAATTTAGAATTAATTCTCATTTATATTACTGTAGTATGACTTTTAAAGCATTCTTTATTTTTGGATGTGTGTATCTACAACTTGTATAATAGAATTTGCAATCTGTTCTCCCACTAAACAAATCATGAACAAATCCTATGTTAACTATTGTCCACTTCTTTACTCTTTTTAGCTTCTTTATATGGCTAAACATAACTGAATAGTTTAAATAACCTTTTGTTGTTAGGAATGTTTAGCTATACTCAGCTTTTAGAAGCCACCTCAACTTTTATACATTTATGTTTTTCTATAATATAATTTCAGAACGTAAGTTGCTAGGCCTAATGATATGTGCATTTACAAATATTAAAGTTGATTTTATTCTACTTATTTACTTTGTGACTTTATTATAGAAACATACACAAAAATAGAGTACAGTGTAGTGATAGTGAATGCATACTTGCTAGAAACTTTTAGGGCAAATTCCAGAGGTTGGCTAAAGATTGTGCTGTTCACAAATTGTGTATATATTTCACATACAAATTTTCATTATACTTTCCTATTTATAGAGACAGTTTTTTCACTAGGCTCCAGCGGATAGTTCTATGTCCATGACCATACAGACCTTCTTGATTAAAGGCTCCAATGGATGGACCCATTCCCATGGTCATACAGACCACCTTGGTTAAAGTCTCCAATGGATAGCCTGTGCCCACAGTCATAAAGGCTGCCTTGGTTAAACTCAGTGGGTTTCAAAACAAAACCAGAAGATATGAATGTGGGAAGTGGACTTGTAGGATGGAGAAGAGGTTAATGGGGTTGGGAAAGAGATTAGGAGGATAAGAAATCAGAGTAACTAGAATACATTATACACATACATGAAATGTCAAAGAACAAATTTTATTTGTAATATGATTTAAAATGTAAAGAAAAGATACACATAAAGAACAACAATAAAAAGATAGTTTTTAAAAGCATGCCCACTAGGGGCTTAAAAAATAGTTCAGCAAAACAGTTACCTTGTAAGCACAGAGATTGGCGTTCAATCCTCCAGAGCCTACCTAGAAAAATCCACCCGCGGTGGTGGTGCTCTTGTACTCACAGCAATGGGAGACAGAGACAGACAGACTCTCGGGGCTTGCTGGTCAACCATCCCATCTTATTTGACAAGTTCCAGGACAGTGAGAGATCCTGCTCAAAAGATAAGAGAAGGACTTGATGTTTTTCCATCAGCACAGTGGCTGCACCTGAATCTACTGATGCTTCGGCCAGTAATTGTGGCCCCACAGTCACTGGCCCACTTGTCAGGCAGTGGCCAGGCAAGACTTTCATGTCCCACCAGTCTGCCTCCTGCCACTGCCATTAAACGTAGTTTTTAATTAAATCTCTATTGCTCTATTTACCAATGAGAATTGGGAGTCAGAGGCTTGGGTGAAAACCTGCTAGCTCAGAGAGGTTGAGTAGCAACTAGATGACCTTATCTCTTTGCCAGCATCTCCAAAAGAGAGTGTCCTTTCACTCTGCCAAACCAAAAAAGACCGCTGCACTCAAAGTCTCTCCCTACTAATACTTCCTATGTATCTCTCTATCTGTATTTCTAGCTCCTCTGGACTCTCTATGGCTAATTTCAGTCAACTAGTTGCTGGTTCTGCCCCCTGATCCAAGATTAATTTTGTTAACACATTCCCAGGGTTTCACAGTGTGATCAAATATCCTGCAACAGAGGACAATGCCTGAGATATGATAACATGATTCTATGGGTTGTCCTTTGGCTTACATATACTCACACATATATAGGCATATGTGTCTGAGTATCTATGAAAACACACACACACACACACACACACACACACACACACACACACACACACACACACACACAAACACACTCACACATTGGGGTGTCTCTCCAATGCTTTTGGATTGGCAGAATTAATATTGGGGAACTGGCTGCATTATTGAAATCATTGGAAGTCTCCATTCAAATCTTAATGTCATTCTTCACCAAATCAGGAAAAAATAATACTAACATTCGTAGGGAGACACTGAAGTCCATGAATAGCCAAAGCAGAAGGAAAAATGCTTAAAGTGGGCTCTGCCTTAGGGAACAGTTGCAGTCTCAGAGGGTGGGTGGGAATTGCGGGGTGTGGGGATGTGGGCTGGTTTGGGAAGGAGCGCTGCGGGGTGGAAGGAGGGAGGAGGGGGGATCTGTGGGTGGTATGTAGAGTGAGTAGAAAATTTCTTAAAGAAAAATGAAAAAAAAAAAGAAAAGAAGAGCAGAGAGTAAGGAAATTATAAAATGCTATTTCATAAACAGGCTGTGTGTGGGTAAAGGGGAAATTACATTTAAAATTTTTGTGTGCAACACCTACTGCAGCGTAGGCACCTATGAAGGGGCCAAAGAGATGTGGGTGCTATTATTATTGTGCTTTTTATTATTGTTTTTACTATACAGGTGGATTTATGAATTACAAAGACTTTCCAGTAGCTGTGTAACTCACCCAGACTGCTCAGAAGGCTTACAATTGACCTTGTGGCCCACAGACAAACTAAGTCCTATGAAGAAGCTCTGTCTGTATTAAAGATCCCACAGATTGTTTGACCCTGGCTGCATAGAATATCATGATGGTGGAGAGTTGACATTCTGTAGATTACATATCATAATCATCTTGGGCCACATTGTGGCCAGTTACCTTTGTTTTTGTATTTCACGGACATTATTGTAACTAATAGATAAACTCTCCAGACAGGGATCACAGAGCTTAGCAGTTGTCTCTTCTCTACCAACACAAAGCTAAGCCATGTTTTAACATCTGGCACCTTTAGGACAAATGTTCCCATTTGGCTGTAACCCTGATGATCCACCAGCGTAACTGGGAAGCATAATGATTTACTGCTTCCTTGGCTCTGTGACTATGCAGATTCATCTAACACTTTCCACAGTGAAGTACGTCCTTCAGTGCGGTGTGGATCTGTGTTCCTGGGTCACTCTTGATTGGCCTTGAATAAGTGATTTTCTTATTTCTTTTAGTAGAGTATTTTATATTGGCACATGTGGGGAAAATGTAATATTCACTGGAGTTACAGATGGTTGTGAGACATGGTGTAAGTGCTGGAAATCAAACCTTGGTATTCTGGAAGAGCATCCAGTACTCATAACTTGAGCCATCTCTCCAGCCCCAGATGTGAATTTCTTATTATTTTCTTCTACAGTATGTGACTGTCGCCTTATGTGGGACTGAACCATACAAGATGTTTTTGCATTTTGTCTTCAATATGGTTATTTCAAGAGCATTATCTTCCTTCTGACATTGACCCATATCTTGTCTCCAGTCACCTCTTCTGTTCCAGCAGAGGCAGGACAGGGACGTCTTCATCCCCAACTGAACTTTAGGCACCACTGAGATGCAACTTCTTATTTTTTTGCTGAAAACAATGGTATAGATGTTAGTTTGTGCTTCAATTTCTAGATGCAATGTGTGGTTTGTGGGTTCTTTAAGGGAGATTATCCACAAAGTCTGACAGAGATAATTAAACCTGAAAACGTCCAGGATCCATGTATTTGATGTTACCTCTTGTAAGGGTAGGGCAGAGCACTGGAGAAGTCAAGTATGGCTGGGCTTGCTCAGTGCTCTGTCTTTCATGAACTTTGATGTAGTCATCCTTAACTAGGTCATCTTCACCAACTCTGTCCTTGTTCCTTGGTAGAAGGTTGTTCCACCAGGACCTGTGATCACAAGGACTCAAATATAACCGGGTCTGGTCCTGTCTGCTCCAGGGACAGCTCTCAGCCTCTTCTCAGGCATCATCTTTGTTTTCACGTTGTGTTTCTGTAGAAGACACACCTGTTCTAGTTCTTTCCTGTGAGTTTTGATCCTGTTCTTTTCTGAGTGTCCTATCAATCATTGTTCTCACAAGCCCAGGGCAGCCTCTGCAGGGAGGAAGCGTCCATGTTAAACGATGGGTTTTTAAGACTTGGCTGTCTCTTCTTGCCTTCCTTCATGGATGTTTCTTGGATTGTCTTTTGTGTTATTGTAACCTTGCTTGCTGCAAGCTGCAGGAAAATATAATGGAATTCAGCTTCTATCACAAAAGATACTACTTAGAAAAGTCAACTACTTCTCCAAAGGTCAAGCCATGGCTTAAGAAGTCTTGGTGATATTTTAGCTTTTGTATATATATATATATATATTAGCTGGTTCCTGAAATGATTTTCTTGTGTGCTTCCAAGAACTCCTAACAGTGTATTTATCTAAAATACCTATCAAGGATCCAAGGCCAAATGTTCTCCTGAACTAAGGGTAATACGCTTATGGAAACAATACCTGTCTCCTAGGCCAGGTGGACCTTAAGTAATAGCTTCACACAATTTAACTGAGACCCTCCTTTTCTATTACTAACATAGACTCCTAACTTCTTACCTAACTACTTCTAGGAATGTAGACTGAGCACACAGATCCCCTTTTTGATATACTAACCAATCATTAGCTCTCAATTGACCTCCTTCTTTAACCACTTCATTTTCAGGTTGTAAAAGAAAGCCTAATGGTCACTGCCCGAGGAAAATTCTTGCCTACCTTTATGACCCTGTAGAAATTCAAGCCTGGTGACCTAGCTGGAGGGGGAGGATTGTTATTGCTTGGGTTTATAACTGGATACCCTAGAATACTGGAGGATGGAGAATTGAGAAAGATAAGGAGGATTTTGACCAGAGAGAATGTGTGGATGAGATGGAAGATGAGGAAGAGCCAGATGGGCTTCTAAGAAAAGCACATAACTTGTGATCATAATGTGATTTCTTCCTGTATAAAGACTTAAATTTGTTTTTGGAAATTTTAATATGTAACTTGTGGTTGTGAGGTAATCTTTTCTTGCATAGAAATTTTTGTCTTGGGAAGTATAAAAGGAATAAGAGAAAAATAAGAGATGTAGAAGATGTAGAAAGAAGACATCAGGGAAGATGTAGAAGGAAAATACCAGGAAAGGTGTAGAAGAAAATATCAGGAAAGATATGAAAGGAGAACAACTGGGAAGAAGAAGGAAACATCTGGGTAGAAAAACAGAACAAACAAACAAACCAACAAACAACCAGAGTAGTAACAAGCAACAGAAAGAGAAAAGTAAAATGAGGAATTAAGCTTTGGCCCTCAGAAGTTTCCTGAGAGTGTATGCAGCTGCACAGACTCCATGCCTACTCTTCAGCACCTGACATGCTGAGGGTGGGTCCCTGGCAGTGAAGTGTCTTAGTTACTGTTCTATTGCTGTGATGAAATGCCATGACCAAGGTAACTTATGAAAGGAAGCATCTAGTTGGGGCATAGCTTCCAGTTTCAGAGAGAGTCCATGATCATCATGATTCAAATCATGACAACAGGCAGGCACAACAGCGGAGCAACAGCTGAGAGCTTACATCCTGATCCACAGGCAGCAGGCACAGAGAGTGAGACTGGATCCCCGGTGGGCTTTTGAAACCTCAAAGCCCACCTCCCAGTGACACACCTCCTCCAACAAGGTCACACTTCCTAATCCTTCCTAAACAGTGCAGCAACTGGGGACCAGGTATTTAAAGATATGAGCCTCTGTGGGCCAT
Source organism: Peromyscus maniculatus bairdii (assembly GCF_049852395.1). Taxonomy (NCBI): domain Eukaryota; kingdom Metazoa; phylum Chordata; class Mammalia; order Rodentia; family Cricetidae; genus Peromyscus; species Peromyscus maniculatus. The sequence goes on along the minus strand of NC_134872.1, from coordinate 728,117 downwards.
TCTTATTTAAACCACCACATGAAATCATGAAGTGAACAGCTAGCTGGTCACAAGACATCACAGTCAGGAAATGAACGCTGCTGCTCTGTTCATCTTTACTTTCTTATTTAGTCCAGAACCCCAACTCATGGAATAGTAAGTATTCGAATTCAGGGCAGGTGTTCTTTGCTTAGTAAAACCTTTCTGAAAACACCTTCATAGACACATCCCAAGGTGTGTTTCTATGGTGATTATAAATTCTATCAAGCTGACAATGAAAATTATTACAATTCTAAAGCTTGTTGACACTTAAACATATCACTTGAAATAATTCCATCTCTATTTTCAAACACACACACACACACACACACACACACACACACACACACACACACACACACACTCACACACACAGATTTTACTTAACAAGAAAGGAAAACAAATCATAGCATTTTCAGGAAAATGGATGGACCTGGAAATTATTATATTAAGAAAATAAGCTCAACTCAGTAAGACAAATGCCATATTTTGAGTTAAATAAAAATGAAAACAATTTTGTGCCAGAACATGTAATATAAGTGCCTACATTAAAAACAAACAAACCAACAAACAAAAAACCAAAGAGATTTCAAATAAACAACCTAATGTTTTCTACAACTGAAGAGCCTCAGCATCAGTCCTTGTTTTACAATTCATTGCAAGACAATGGAAAGTTTGCATAAATCCTTCAACCCTTACTTCCTTATCGTAACCGAGGGATGATTTTAGTATTTCTTTTATTAGGTTTTCCTGAGAATTAAATGTGTGAATGCATGTTAGGAACTCAGCACAATAACTAATACATAAGAAACATGAAGAAAACGTTATTTATATTGTATTTTCTGCTTAGAAAATAAGGACTGATTAATGTGTGGCAGTACAATGAAGTACACAGGAACAAGCATGAAAACACAATAAAAATGGACAAAATGCATAATTTTTATCTGTTCTTAGAATCCTTCCATAAATTGCTGATCAGACATATCTATCCCTTATATTAACATACTGATTTTTTTAAAAATCAGAGCTATAGCAAAAAGTGAGAGACACATTGTAAAAACAAACGTGTCCCTCCACACATAAGCTCTGGCCTCTCAAAATCAGAGTAAATAATTTAGTCTTGTTATCAACAGTGAAGATTCAATTTAGCAGAAACAAAAGCAAAATGCATTTCTCACTGATATCATAGAAATAGATGAGTAGAATATAAAAGAATACATGTGGAGGACTGCACTGTTAGTGTGAGATGAACAACTGATTAATTTTCATCTCCAACTTTCTTTGTACTTTAAACTCCAGGGTATTTTCCAGGGATTCTTCAGGAAAGATAGTGAAGTCCCACCTCTATCAGAGGAAATGAAGGGAAGTTTGGTTAAGAAAACTTAGTAGGCCATGGAGACTTGGGTTGTTCATTGTTCTCAATTAAGGATTATTCATAATTAGACAATAGGAAGCACAACAGAAAAATAGTGATTTCATAAGGCAGCTCCTTGATTACTCTTAGAATAATTCTCAGCATCAGGGGACAAGCTCTCTCAGGACTTTTATTTTTAGAGTCTTAAGATTTTTAGAGCCAACATATTTTTCAGAAGATGAGGAAGAGTTTTCAGAAGACAATTTATCTTTTTGGACTCAGTGCAAATGCTTATCCTTGAGGACGGAGCCCATTTATCTAACATGAGCTATTGCCTCATATATTTTCTATTATTTACAATCATGGAAAGCGGAGCCCTGAAAATGCCTTTTACCTGTGCAGTCAGGTAAGAAAGCATAACTAGAGGCAGGCTGGGAAGTTGCCCATAACTTTCCGTGTTGTGACCTGTCTCTTGCTGGTATTAGAAAAAGCTGTTTAAGATTTAGAGCTAGTTCCCCATTTTATGATGGACAGACTCCCTGTTGTGGGTCATGAAAGTACATCCTTTCCTATATTTTTACCATGATGTCCCATTCTCAATTCAATATGCCTGATTATTTAGGCATCATCTAAGGCAAATCCATAATCTCTAAATATTGAAACTGTAGTGAAAGAAATCATGTTACAGAGAGAAGTGCGACAATCAATGTTCTCTAAAACTCAGGAAAAAGTTGGTCTCTTGTTTGGTTTATTGTTTCTTGATTTTTTTCCCAATGTATTTTTGATGCAATTCTATTTTATGGGTCAGAAAAACTAAAATGATGGTTAGTGTTTAGAAGATTGTTTGCATTTTAAAAAAGTAGCAGTAAGGATTTTAAATATACTATACCTAGTTATCAAAGAAAGTTACTCTGATTGTTGGATGGAGGCCTTTTGTGGAAGTAGAGGTTAGTTCTAAAAACTCATGTCCAGAATAAAGTCAAAAGTGCCTAGACGTTTTCCTAGTTCATTTCCCTGTTGCTGGAGAGCTTCTCTTCAGGTTCCACCAAGCCCTGCAGTCCCATAATCCACGTATAAAATAATCACGCAGACACTTATATTACTTATAAACTGTATGGCCATGGCAGGCTTTTTGCTAACTGTTCTTATATCTTAAATTAACCCATTTTTATAAATCTATACCTTGCCACGTGGTTGGTGGCTTACCAGCGTCTTTACATGCTGCTTGTCCTGGCGGTGGCTGCAGTGTCTCCCCCTCCTTCCTGTTTCTCCAATTCTCCTCTCTCCTTGTCCCGCCTATACTTCCTGTCTGGTCACTGGCCATCAGTGTTTTATTTATATAGAGTGATATCCACAGAATTTCCCTTTCAATCTGGTCACTTCAAATCTACTTCCTCTCAGAACTCCAATCATTTCATCTTTCAGGAAGTGACATTGTGTAGGTCAGTCTCTTCATATTTCCTCCCAGTTTTTTTTTTTAAGATTTATTTATTATGTATAGTGTTCTGTACTGCATATATGTCTGCAAGCTGGAAGAGACCACCAGATCTCATTACAGATGGTTGTGAGCCACCATATGGTTGACTGGGAATTGAACTCAGAACCTCTGGAAGAGCAGCCAGTGCTCTTAACCTCTGAGCCATCTCTCCAGCCCCTCCTTTCAGTTCTTACTCTCCACTCATACATCCCACCTCTTAAAGTTTCTCACATATCTAGCTTGTCTTTCCTAAGATATGCAGATGCTACCCATGGCATCTATTTAAAGAAAAGGAGCAGAGAGGAAGCTGGTTCACCAATTCTATCTGCTGTTGTCAGAACAGCCGAAGGTAATGCTGGAACCTTAATAAAATATTCAAAAGAATATTTTGTGGCAGCAATCAGTATAGATTTAGTTCTAAGTCATGTCTCATAATGAACTACTTATTTATAATTCCTAGAGAGTTAAATCATTCACCGAATAAAATATTTTTTAGGTCAATTCAACAAAAAATGAAGATGAATATATTTCCTTACTAGAAGGCAGAGTTTCTTATTATGGAAAGTAAGAAGAGATAAGGAAAACACATTTTGTAATCGAGAAGAGCTGGCGACTTTGAAGAGAGTTGGTATGAAGCAGAGAGACAAGCTGCTATGGCATGATACAGCATAGATGCCAGGGACCCACTAGAGGAACTGTAATGAAGGTGAGTTCAACTTGGAATATACCTTCATAGCTGAGAGGTGAGTTTATTTGGTTACATAAAATTATTTAAAATATGCCATATGACAAAAGTAGGATTTCTGGGACCAAAGCCATAGATACTTAAGAAGAAATAATGGTGAAATAATGAAGAAACTTGAGCTCAAAGAAAGCAGGAGTTTTGTATTTAGGGACCTTAGAGAAGAAAGTCAGACCACAAGTAGACAACGTATGCAGAACAACATTTTTCATTAAAAGATGTCATTTGATTTCCTGCTTGAGGAAATGTTCAGGCTCAAAGTATAGTAGGACAATAAGTCCATCATCTACTATAGCAATAAGATTTTCAAAATATCTCAAATTAACACAGACTATGTGGTTTTGATCTCCCCTCCCACTTTCCATTAAATAGGGCTCCTTGACTTTACTGGGTATGTGGGTCAGGAAGAGTTGAATTAAACAGTATCTTCACATTAATAATCTAAGGACACGAGACTACTGCTATTTTAGAGATTTTCTACTTTTTCAGTATTTTATTCTTGACTCTTATTCTTAAAATTTTTCAAGAAGTATCTCAATAGATAAAGAAGAATGCTACAGTAGAATATTAAAAAAGCAGCATATCACAGAGCTGACTTACAGATGATAGTTTTATTAGAATGCATATTACAGGTGCTCATAGCCAGAGAAGAGCATGTGTGGACAACATGCTGCAAACCTCTCAGAGAATAAAAGTGTTAATGATGAATCTAAAATTTAAAATTAGTTAAATCACAAACCCAGGCTGTTCCAGAGCCAAACAATCTAATATTACACAGGATCTGAGGCTGGCTTATGCAAAACAACTATTCTTCTTCATCCTCCTCCTCCTTTTCTTCATTTTACCAAGAAAATTCTAATCTTGAAAGATGGATTGTTCTTGCTCCAGGCTGTGTTCCACAAACTATGTCATCTTTTCTTTTAGGTGATGCCGAATCAAACCTCTGTCGCTGAATTTTTCCTCCTGGGAGTGACCGACATACAGGAACCACAACCTTTTCTCTTTGCTGTCTTTATCACCATCTACTTTGTCAATATAACTGGGAATGGAGCCATCCTGATTATCGTCATTTCGGATCCAAGACTCCACTTACCTATGTATTTTTTCCTGGGAAACCTAGCATGTCTAGATATTTGCTACTCCACTGTGACAGTGCCGAAGATGCTGGAGAACTTCCTCTCCACAAGCAAAGCAATTTCCTTTCTGGGATGCATAACTCAGCTTCATTTTTTCCACTTTCTGGGCACCACAGAGTCCCTGCTGCTGGCAGTGATGGCATTTGATCGCTTCGTGGCAATCTGTAAACCACTTCACTATTTTGTCATCATGAATCGCCAGCTCTGTATCCTAATGGCTGTCATCATCTGGACCATTGCTTTTCTCCATGCTCTGCTTCACTCTGTAATGACATCTCGTTTGAATTTCTGTGGTTCCAACCATATTCACCATTTCTTCTGTGATGTTAAGCCATTGCTGGAACTGGCCTGTGGAGACACCAAGCTCAACCTTTGGCTGCTCAACACTGTAACAGGCACCATTGCCTCAGTCCCCTTCTTTCTGACATTTCTCTCCTATTTCTATATTATCACCTATCTTTTCCTCAAGACCCATTCTTGCAGCATGCTCCACAAAGCACTGTCCACTTGTGCCTCTCACTTTATGGTTGTTATTCTTTTTTATGCTCCTGTTATCTTTACCTACATCCGTCCCTCCTCAGGCAGCTCTCTGGATCAGGACCGGATCATCGCCATCATGTACAGTGTGGTCACTCCTGCTCTCAATCCACTCATCTACACCTTGAGAAACAAGGAAGTGAGGAGTGCATTGAATAGGAAGATGAGAAGATGGCTCCAACTTGAAGAGATCTGAAGAACTCTTCTGAGGCATAAATAACCAAGCAATGAGAAATTAAGATATATTCTTATGTATAATAGATGTACACATATATAACTGAACAAGTTGAGTAATGGAAAATATATGGGAAAATATGATCTAGTGGTATTAAACTATTAAGCAAGGGAAACTTGAACTTGTGGAGCTCTAATCATAGAATCTGTTTCCTGAATTTGCTTTTGGCATATTAGTTGGTAACTTTGACTTGTGACATACTCTAATGTGACTTGTATGTAACTGGTTATAGAAATATGTGTATACTACCCGTGTTTAGGATAAATATTAGTACTTTTGACTGTTTATCTGTCAACACATATTAGCTTGATGATTATCATTATGTTTTCTTATTTTTTTGAAGAATTATTGAAACTATGGTTACTCAGCTGGAAAAGTTAGTTGCAAATCACAAATGAGCTCCAGAAAAATTTCAGAGGCGGAACGTTTCTTTTAATCCTGATCCTGATTCTGTTACTATTAGAAGTTTTAGGGTCAGTGGGTAAGGTTTTATTTTTTAAATTTTATTATTTATTATTATTTTTGAGGCAAGATCTCCTGTACCTGGGTTGGCCTTGAATTCCTTATGTTCTTGCTTCTACCTCTCAATTGCTGGGCTTATAGGTGTACTACCTATATATAGGTGTACTACCTGCTTTATAAACAATTTAGACAATATATTTTACCAAGTCATCAACATATCATATATATATATATTATATATATATATAATCAGCATAAGGATGTTGAGATATTTTACATCTGACAGTCTAAACTCTTTAAGATCTGGGTGGTAACTTTTTCTCTTGTCCCAGCAACATTTGAAGTGTTGAGTAGCCTTAGCTACCAGTGTTTGAGTGATGGAATAAAGTCCAAGGTGAGAGTTCCTCATGTGGTTAGATATTTTTCAAACCTATTTTTATGTATTAAGTATTTTTATTTAATATTCATACATGCATATGATATGTTTGGATCTAATCCACCCCATTCCCTTTTCAATTCCTCCTCTATATATCCTTTATGTTTCCCACCAAACTTTGTGTGCTTTCTGGTAAGGAAGTAGATGTCTATAGAGAAACAGTGTTTACCGGGTATTAGACACTAGAAAGCAGTTGCACAATGAACTCACAATGGATGAGACTGCAGGCACAAGACTAGAATAAGATGAGGCCAGACAAAATTCCATGAATTCCCACCCCTGTCTGAGTATATTAGGCAGTTGATAGCTACTGGGAGAGGGAGAGTCACTTTCCTTTAGGAATGTGGGCCTGGAGAAGATACCCATGCTCTAGTGAATGAGCCCTCACATCCATGCACATAAAGGCAATATGAAATGGATTCAATGTGTATTCAGTTAGATTATTTTTCTGGAACCTTGTACTTTCCAGAGTCCATGGCCTTACCCCTTCAAACAAACAAAACAAAACAACTAAAGATATTAAAAAGAAATTGATAAATTTTATCATGGAAGGGATCTTTTTTTTTTTTTTTTACAAAAGTAAGAAGCTCTCTCCCTCAGTTCCAGAAACAGGGCCACAAGGCTGCAGAAGCTACAGCTGAGTCAATGAGGCCCTTTGCTGACAACCTAGGGCAGATCTGATGGAGATGTCACCACTGTTAAGTTCTCACAGCCAGCAAACCTTTCCTGCTGAGCCAGAACTCCTCATGACTGTAATGTAAAGATTGTAAGAGTTTCACAGAATCATTAAGTGAATGTTTGTTTTCCCACTCTCTTGTCATTTCAGTTTGGATCCAAGGAACAATGATCTCTTCTGACTAAGAGGTGGTACCCTTGTTAGATTTTCCTTTTCAAATAAGTGCTGTGCATTCTTTAGTTTACAATCTTTTCCAGGACTGGAGAGATGGTGCATTGGTTAAAAGCACTGTCTGCTCTTACAGCTGAATGTGATTCAATCCCAAGTACCACATGGTGGCTCACACTATTTGTAACTCCAGTTCCAGGGCATTTAGATGCCCTCTTCTGGCCTCCTGGATGAGTGTGGTTCATAGACATACAGGCAGACAACACCTCCCCCATTAAAACAACAACAATAAAATATTTTTGAAAATGCTTCAGATTTTGCTTTTTTTTTTAAATCATAGGGCATGCTTTTTATTTTTGTTTAAGTTGCCCAGGTTGTGTGTGTATGTGGATTTTTAAACATTAATTAATTAATTAATTAATTCTTCTCTCATATATTATATCCCAACCACAGTTCCTCTCCCCCCTTTCCCCACAGTCTCTCCCTCTGACCTCTGCTTTACCCCAGATCCACCCCTCTTCTCTTTCCCTTCAGAAAAAGGCAGGCCTCTCAGTGATATCAACCAAACATGGCATATCAACTTGCCATAAGACTAGGAGCCTCCCCTTATATTAAGGCTGGTCTAGGCAATCCAGTAGCAGGAAAAGGGTTCAATAGCATGTAAAGAGTCAGAGACAGCCCCTTCTTCCACTATTAGGAGTTGCACAAGATGACCAAGCTACACAACTATAATATACATGCAGAGGGTCTAGGTCAGACCCATGCAGGCTCCCTGATTGTTGGTTCAGTCTCTGTTTGCTCCTATGAGCCCTGGTTAGCTGATTATGTGGGGTTTCTTGTGGTGTCCCTGAACCCTCTGGTTCTTACAATTCTTCCTCCCTCTCTTCTGCAGGATTTCTTGAGGTCTGCCTAATGTTTGGCTGTGGGTCTCTACAACTGCCATCATCAGTTGCTGGATGAAGCCTCTCTATTGACATTTATGATCTAGGCTCTGGTCTATGGTCTATGAGTATAGCAGAGTGTCATTAGGAATTATTTCATTGGTTTTTCCTTGCCAGTCATGTTTGGTTCAATCCTAGGTCTCTGGGCTACCCAGCCTAGGGTTCCTGTCTCTTCAGGCAGTGTCAGGGGTGGGCTCCCTCTCATGGCATGGTTCTCAAGCTGAACCAGTTATTGGTTGGCCACTTTCACAGATTCTGCTCCACCTTTACCCCAACACATCTTGCAAGCAGGACAAATTGTAGGTCAAAGGTTTTGTGGTTAGGTTGGTGTCCCAATTCCTCCACTGGAAGCTTTGCCTGATTAAAGAAGATGGTCAGTTCAAGTTCTGTATCCCCCATTACTAGGAGTCCTAGCTAGCATTACCCTTCCAGGTGTCTTTCCAAGTAATCTCTCTCTTCATCCTTCCCCTACCTGATCCCTCCTGTTCCAGTTCACACCTGCCCTTTGTCCACCCACAATATCTATTCTATTTTCCCTTCCAAGGAGAAATAGAATAGATCTATGTGTCCCTCCTACACTCCTCCTCTTTACTGGGTCTGTGGATTGTAGCTTATTATTTACTTAAGAGTTAATATTCATGTATAAGTGAATACATACCATACCAGAAAGTATTTCTTTCTGGGTCTGGGTTATTTCACTCAGGATGATTTTTTTATAGTTCCATTAATTTGCCTGCAAATTTCATGATGTGATTTTTTTCCCCAATAACCAAGTAATACTCCATTGAGTAAATGTACCACGTTTTTTTTTTAATCTATTCTTTGGTTGAGGGACATCTACGTTGTTTCCATTTTCTGGCTATTATGAATAAAGCTGCAATGAACATGGTTGAGAAAGTGTCTTTGTGGTAGTATGGAGCATCCTTTGGGTATATGCTCATGAGTGGTATAGCTGAATCTTGAGGTAGATCCATTCCCAATTTTGTGAGGAACCACCATATTGATTTCCATAGTGGCTGCACAAGTTTGCACTCCCACCAGCAATGGAGAAGTTTTCCTCTTGTTCCACATCCTTGCCAGCATGAGCTGTAACTTGTGTTTTGATCTTAGCCGTTCTGACAGATGTAAGATGGAATCTCAGCTCATTCTGATTTTCATTCCCTGATGGCCAAGAATGTTGAACATTTATTTGTTTCTCAGCCATTTGAGATTCCTCCATTGAGAATTATTTTTAGATCTGTATCTCATTTTTAAATTGGATTATTTGGTTTGTTGATGTCTAGTTTCTTGAGTTCTTTATATATTTGGATATTAGCCATCTGTTAGATGTGGGGTTAGGGAAAATCTTTTCCCATTATGTAGGCTACAAATTTGAATGACAGTATCCTTTGCCTTACAGAAGCTTTTCAGTTTCATGAAGTCCCACTTATTAATTGTTGATCTTAGTACCTGAACTATTAGTATTCTGTTCAGAAAGTCTTCTCCTGTGCCAATGCATTCCAGGCTATTCCCACTTCCTTTTCTATCAGGTTCAGTATATCTGGCTTTATGTTGAGGTCTTTAATAAACTTGGACTTGAGTTTTATATAGAGTGATAATAAGTATGGATCTATTTGAATTTTTCTACATGCAGCCATCCAGTTTAGCCAGAACCATTTGGTAAAGATGCTGTCTTTTTTCCAGTGTGTATTTATGGATTCTTTGTTAAAAATCAGCTATCCATAGGCATGCAGATTTATGTTTGGGTCTTCAATTTGAGTCCATTGATCAATGTGTCTGTTTTTATGACAATACCATGCAGTTTTCATTACTACAGATTTTTAGTACAACTTAATATCAGGAATGGTGACACATCTGGCAGTTCTTTTATTTTCAGGATTGTATTAGTTATCCTTGTTTTTCTGATTTTCCATATGAAGTTGAGAATTATCCATTCATGATACATGAAGAATTGTGTTGTAATTTTGATGGAAATTGCATTGAATCTATAGAGTTCTTTTGGCAGCAAGGCCAATTTTACTATGTTAATGCTACCCATCCATGAGCACAGAAGATATTTCCATCTTTTCATATCTTCTTCAATATTTGAAAAAGACTTGAAGATTTTAATTATACAAGTCTTTCACTTGCTTCGTTAGAACTACTCCAAGATATTTTATATTATTTGTGGCCACTGTGAAAGGTATTGTTTCTTTGATTTCTTTTTCAGCGTGCTTATTGCTTGTATATAGGAGGGCTACTGATTTTTTTGACTTAATCTTGTGTTGGACCACTTTGGTGAAGGTGTTTCTCAGATGTAGGAGGTCCCCAGTAGAATATTTGGGCTGGCTTATTTGTACTATCATCATCTGTGGATAGTGATATTTTGATTTCTTCCTTTCCAATTTGCACCCCCTTAATCTTCTTCAGTTATCTTATTGTTCTTGTTAAGACTTTAAGTACTATATTGAATAGATATGAAGAGAGTGGCCAGCCTTGTCTTGTTCCTGATTTTAGTGAATTGTGTTGAGTTTCTCTGCATTAAATTTGATGTTGGCCATTTGCTTGCTGTAAATTATGTTTAGGTATAGCCCTTGTATGCCTAATCTCTGCAGGGCTTTTATAATGAAGGGGTGTTGGATTTTGTGAAAGGCTTTTTAAGTATCTAATGAGATGATCATGTGGTTTTCTTCTTTCAGTGTGTTTATATGTTGGATTACATTGACAGAATTTCATATGTTAAACCATCGCTGCATCTCTGGGATGAAGTCTACTTTATCACGGTGGATGATTTTTTTTTTTAAAGAAATATGCTCTTGGATTTTGTTTTGCCAGAATTTTATTGAATATTTTTGGATCAATGTTCACGAGGGAGATTGGTCTGTAATTTCCTTTTTTGCATCTTTGTGTGGTTTGGGTATCCAGGTAACTGTAAGCTCATAAATAGAATTTGGCAATGTTTCTTTAGTTCCTATTGTGTGGAACAATTTGAGGAGTATTGGTTGTATTAGCTCTTCTGTGAAATTCTGGTAGAATTCTTCACTGAAACTATCTGGCCCTGGGTTTTTTTTTTTTTTGAGACTTTTATTGACTGTTCTCTTTGTTTCTTTTTCATTGATTCCAGTCTTCAGTTTGATTATTTCTTGCTGTCTGCTCCTCTTGGGTGTGTTTATTTGTTTTTGTTGTAGAGATTTAAGGTGTGCTGTTAAGTTGCTAGTATGAGAACTCTCCAATTTCTTTATGAAGGCATTTGGTGCTATGAAGTTGCCTCTTAGCACAGCTTGTGTCCCACAACTTGTGTCCCACAGTTTTGGGTGTTGTACATTCATTTTTATTGAATTCTGGGAAGGCTCTAATTTCTTTCCTTTTTTTTCTGCGTTGACCAAGTAGTCATTCAGTAGAGAGTTGATCAGTTTCCATAAGCCTGTAGACTTTCTGTTATTTCTGTTGTTGTTGAAATCCAGCTTTAATCTATGGTGGTCTGATAGGATACAGGTTTTTTTTTCCAATTTTCTTATATCTGTTGAGACTTGCTTTGTGTCAGAGTATGTGGTCAATTTTGGAGGAAGTTTCATGAGGTGCTGAGAAGAAGGTATACTCTTTTGTGTTTGGATGAAATATTCTGTAGCTATTCATTAGGTCCATTTGTTTCATAATGTCTGTTAACTCCCTTATTTCTCCGTTTACTTTTTTTCTGGATATCCTGACCATTGGTGAGACAACACATTTAAATCTCGCATTATGTGTGAGGTTCATTGTGTGATTTAAGCTTTAGTCATGTTACTTTTACATGTGTGGGTACCCTTGCATTTAGGGCAAAGATTTCAGAATTGAGACATCATTTTGGTGGATTTTTCCTTTGTTTAATGTGAAATATCTTTCAACATCTTTTGATTAATTTTTGTTGGAAGTCTATTTTCTTAGATATTAGATATCAGCTTGTTTCTTGGGTCCATTTGCTTGGAAAATCTTTTCCCAATCCTTTACTCTAAGGTAATTCTATCTTTGATGTTGAGGTGTATTTCTTGTATGGATGGAATCTGTTTTCGTATCCATTCTGGTAATGTTTTTTTTTTTTTTTTTTTTTTTTTTTAAATTAGGGAATTGAGTCAATTGATATTGAGAGACAGTCATGACTAATGATTGTTATGTTGCTGTTGTTGGTAGTGTGTGTGTGTGCGTGTGTGTGTGTGTGTGTGTATGCTCCTTTCTTTTGGTTTTGCTGGTGTGAGATTATTTATTCCCTGCATCTTCATGGGTGTAGTTAGCCTCTTTGTGATGAAGCAGTTTAGTACCTTCTGTAGGGCTAAATTTGTGAAAATACATAGTTTAAATATGACTTTGTCAAGGACTATCTTGTTTTTTTCCTTTGTATGGTGATTGAAAGTTTTTCTGGGTATAGTAGTCTGAACTGGCATCTGTGGCCTCTTAGAGTCTGCAGGACATCTATCCAGGCCCTTCTGGCTTTTTGTCTACATTGAGAAGTTATGTATAATTCTAAGAGGTCTGCCTTTCTATGTTCCTTGGCCTTTTCCCCTTGTAGCCTCTAACATTCTTTCTTTGTTATACATGTTTAGTATTTTGATTATTATACGCTGGTTTGGGGCTTTCTTTTCTGGTCCAATCTACTTGGTATTCTGTAAGCTTCTTGTACATACATAGGCATGTCATTTTTAAGGCTAGGAAAATTTTCTTCTATAATTTTGTTAGAAAATATTTTCTGGATTTGTGATTTGTGATTCTTCTCCTTCTTTGATTTCTATTATTCTTACATTTGGTATTTTCATTGTTTCCCAGAATTCCTAGATGTTTTATGTTAGAATTTTGTTTAGATTTAACATTTTCTTTGACCAATTTATCAATTTCTTCTAATGTATCTTCTCTACCTGAGATTCTCTCTTCCATCTCTTGAAGTCTGCTGATGATAATTGCATCTCTTGTTCCTGTTTGCTTACCTAGATTTTCCATTTCAAGAACTCTGTCAGTTTGTATTTTCTTTGTATCTTCTCTTTACATTTTCAGGTTGGTCTTGAACAGTTTTATTCATATCCTTCACCTGTTTGTTTGGCTTTCTTTAAGGGATTTATTCATTTGCTCTAATTGTTTACTTGTGTTTTTCCTTTATTTTTTTTAAGGAATCTATTCATTTCTTCCTTAAGGAGCCCTATCATCTTCATAAAGTTGGTTTTAAGGCTTTTTTCTTGTTCTTCAGCTGTGTTGACCTATTCAGAGCTTGCTGTAGTAGGATAGCTGTGCTCTGGTGGTGACATATTGGCCTGGCTGTTGTTGATTGTACTCATGCTTGCTTCTAGGCATCTGAGTTTGGGGTAATTGGACATTTAGGTGCTGTGTTATTCAGTGTTCTCTAGAGTCACAGAACTTATAAAATTAGTCACTCTCTTTATATATACATATATATGTATATATACATACACACATATACATTATTTATGGGAATTTAATGAAATGACTTACAGGCTTCAGTCCAACACTGGGTAGGTGTGAATGGAATATCCAAGAAGCTAGTAGCTTCTGAGTCCCATAAGGCTGGCCATCTCAGCTGGTCATCTGTAAATGCTGGAGTCCTGAAGAAGGAGGCTCCAATGCCAGTGAAGGGATGGATGTAATGACAAGGTGAGGGTAAGCAGGTGAAGAATGAATCATTCCTTCCTTCTTCCACTGTTCCTACATGAGCTTGCAGCAGAAGGTGTGGCTCAGATTAAAAGGTGTGCCTTCCCACCTCAAGATCTGGATTAAAGGCATGTGTCCTCCTGCCTCAAGATCTGGATCAAAAGCCTGTGCCTTCTAGCCTCATGATCCAGATCAAAGGCATGTTGCTTTCCTGCTTCAAGATCTGGATCACAAGTGTGCCGTCCATTTCTGGATTGTAGTTCATTCCAGATACGGTCAAGTTGACAATCAAGAAAAGCCATCACCATCTACCCCTTGTCAACTTGACACACAATCATATCTCCTTATGACATAACTAATTTCCAAATGAAAACAATAACCAGGTCTTAATAACACCCAAACATAAATTAACTATACCATGTACAATTGCAATTGCATTATATAATAAATCAGGTCATAATTATTTCTAACATGATACAAATATCCCTTGTACAACCACAAATGCATATAAATTTAGAATAGGTGGTGGTGTTCACTGGGGAACATCCTTGTAGTATCTCAAACTTACATATGATTGCCATTGATATTCTCTTAATTGTTGTTTCAACATATGATAAGGAAATTGAAAGAAAACACAAATATCTGTACAAATACATCCTTAAAAAGATACAACAGAAGCACTCATGTTAGTTAAAAATCAATCCTCCTTTCTGAAACTGGTCACATGGTTTTAGATTGTATCTTAGTCATTTTAGTGCTATGAAGGGACACCATGACCACAGAAACTCTAATAAAGAAAAGCATTTCATTAGGTGACTTACAATTCAGAGGTTCAGTCCATTATCTTCATGGTGGGACAGCCATGCAGGCAGACGTGGTGCAAGAAAAGGAGCTGAGAGTGAAGAAGGAGCTACATCTGGATCCCACAGGCAACAGGAAGTGGTTTTAGACACTGGGTATGGCTTGCACATATATAAGACCTCAAAGCTCTTCCCTGCCTGACCCACCACCAGTGACACACTTCCTCCAACAAGGCCATACCACCTTCAATAAGTCACACCTCCTAATACTGCCACTCCTGTGAGCTTACAGGGGGTGGGGTGGGGTGCGGGAGGCAAACTACCCCAGGTGCTGATTTCTGAGTTTGTCTTTCTTTCATGGGTATTTTTATCCCCTGGTTTCTGTTTCCTCTCTGGTCTTCTGGCCTGAATGGCCTGTGGTTCTGGTGACCAGCAAGACTTCTGGTCTAGAAGGCCGCCTCCACTTGGGTTTTGGCAGCCTGCATGACCTCTGGGGTTGTGGGTGCCAACATTGCCTCTGGGGTCTTGAGAACTTGTGTGGGCTCAGGTTCCTGAGTGTGGCCTCTGGTAGGGCACAGGGCTTCTCTTTATTTATTTGTTTTTTTGTCATGTTACCTGGGTAACATTTCAGGACATATGCGGGGTGGTACAGGATTCACACGTATATACTGTACAGTGAAGGGGTAGGTATCTCCAGAGTTTCTTGGTTTATATTTTCCTTATTACTGGAAGATATATGTATACTTTATGCAAGTTGTATTTGCTGTGGCCAAGAAACTCTGGTGCACAGATTTCTTTGTCCTTGGAGCTGATAAGAGTACAAATGAAATTTTAACGGCAGGAGCTATGGGTTTGTGGGGGTAGGTGTTTAAAGGGATCGGGGCACAAGAGTATGTAATGGTACAGGAAAGGAAAAATATTGCATATTTTATCTCCTTAGTCCTTTAAGTATATATACCTAAAACAAGAAGGAGTACTCTTTGGGAGGAGGAAACCAGCAAGGGAGGTGATTGGTAGGGATGTGAGGGAATGGGGGAGAAAAATGAGGAGATACAATGATATATATGTATGCAGCTGTCTCTATGAAACTCATTTTTGGACTCTAGGGAGGGGAGGCTGTGATCTGGATGTCTTGTATAAGAAAAGAATAAAGATTTCTTTGAGTCAGCTCAAGAGGCATTCCAAGATCTGAAAAATGAATTTGAGACAATAAAGAAAACACATGCTGAGGGAATGCTGGAAATAGGAATTCTGACAAAACGAACAGGAACTACAGAAACAAGCATAACCAACCGATTGCAAGAGATGGAACAGAGAATCTCTGATACTGAAGACACGATAGAGAAAATAGATTCGTCAGTCAAAGAAAACACTAAAGACAAAAAAGTCATAACACAAAACGTCCAGGAAATTTGGGACACCATGAAAAGACCAAACCTAAGAATAATAGGGATAGAAGAAGGAGAAGAATACCAACTCAAAGGCACAGAAAATATATTCAACAAAATCATAGAAGAAAACTTTCCTAACCTAAAGAAAGAAATACCTATGAAGATACAAGAAGCTTACAGAACACCGAATAGGCTGGATCCAAAAAAAAAGTCCCCTCGCCACATAATAATTAAAACACTAAACACACAGAACAAAGAAAAAATATTAAGAGCCGCAAAGGAAAAAGACCAAGTAACATATAAAGGTAAACCCATCAGAATAACACCAGACTACTCAATAGAGACTATGAAAGCTAGAAGATCATGGACAAATCTCATGCAGACACTAAGAGACCACGGATGCCAACCCAGACTATTATACCCAGCAAAACTCTTAATCACCATAGGCGGAATAAACAAAATATTCCAGGATAAAACCAGATTTAATCAATACCTGTCTACAAACCCAGCCCTACAGAAAGCACTAGAAGGGAAAATTCAACCCAAAGAAGCTAAACACATCCATGAAAAATCAAGCAATAGATAATCCCACACCAACATACACCACAGAAGGACAACACAACACAACCACAAAAAATAACAGGAATTAACAATCACTGGTCATTAATATCCATCAATATCAATAGTCTCAACTCACCTATAAAAAGACATAGGCTAACAGAATGGATAAGAAAACAGAACCCATCCATCTGCTGCATACAAGAAACACACCTTAACTTCAAAGATAGACACTACCTCTGAGTAAAGGGCTGGGAAAAGGCTTTCCAAGCAAATGGACCTAAGAAACAAGCTGGTGTAGCTATCCTAATATCTAGAGAAAAAGGATGTTTCAAAAGAGAAGAAGTCTTGTGGCAATGCCTCAGTGGTCCAGGTAACTACCAGAACTCGGAAATCCGCGACAAAGACTAAGGCAGCAGAGATCTGGAGTGGAGTGCTGAGTTCTGGCAAGCAGCTGCATCTTTCTTCCAGTGAGTACCTGAACAGGGCTGATGTGAATTATGTCAAGTCCAGATTTTAAGAATCATACTCTCTCAGGGATCTCCACAAACTTGTGGGTGTCCTCCCTCACTGCCCCTGTGAGACAGTCTCTGTGTGGGAGAGGCCTCGCATGACTTTGTCTCTGGTGTTCCTCTGGGGACATCTGTGTGAGAGACTGTATGCTCCAGAGCCAGCTCTCGTGTCCTTTGGCCGGTGCCAGAGTGTGAAATAGTCCAACGTGGGAAACAAGGGATGATCCCAATCGGGAATCATGACTTTTTTTTTTTTGGATGATGGTTATGTTCTGTTTTGAAATAACCTCTGTGTATTTCGTTTGTTTTCTTTTGCCTGGCGATCTCTGAGCAGGCTTCAGATTTAAACAGTTGATGAAAGATACGACAAGCATTAATGTGTGGGTGAAAAGCTTGGTGAAATTCTGAGTGAAGTTTTAGTTAGAGTTGGTTGAACTTGGGATTGACTGGGAGGCCAAAGATTTAAAAAGCAGAAGATTCTCTCAAGACACAAGTTGTGTGATAATAGTGTGTTTTGTGTGTGTGAATGAGAATTTGTAAATGTTGAATTCTAGGCTTCGACAATCATTGTCAGTGCAGATCAAGCTGCAAGTATTTTTTCAAATATCTTAAGTTATATTTTCTTTTTCAGAGCTGCTTCTTATTTGGGGCTACTTTTTTTTAATTGAGGCATAATTCATAAAAGGGTATATTGTTTTGATGAGACTTTTTACAACTGTGGCTGGATGTCTTTCTTTAGTCTTCCAAGAAGGGCCATTTTACTTTTTTAGAGTTACTTTTTAAAGTCATGAGGTCAACAACTTGGACTACTATGCATGTAAGTGCTAATGCAAATTAAAACCCAAGTTGACCTCCAGCAGCAGTTCATTCTATGTTGACAGTGAGAGAACACTTTGCCTGTTAGGATACTGTTACTCATGGACTGAAATGCTGAAGAAACCCCTCCCCTATTTTGTTTTTTGCAAAAATCAAGGTATATTCTAGGGTTTCCTGGTTGACCTCAACAGATAAACTGAGATGATAGTCTTAGTTCAGAAATGATCTGAATGTAGATTTATAGTCTACGTGTACAGCTGGCTAAGTGAGATCGCTTTCACAGTTCTGCATGTATCCCATCGGCTCCCCATTAGTCACTGAACTCTTAAAACTGGTATTGTAACATTATCACAATGTTTTGCGCCAATTTTATAAACTTTACAGTGCAATATGTGTTCCTTTTCTGAGGCAAACCAAAGGTATATTTCTCAAGGTTCTGCTGCTAACAACAGCGTTGATGGAGGATTTTTTATACATTTGTAATAGATAGAAATAAACCAGAAAGAAAGAAGAAAAAAAAAGTGGTGGAGGAAAAGGTGAACACTGCAAGAATACTCAAAAGGGTTGAGAGTTGCAAATGCCAAGAATGGCTTTGCATAGTAAATGGAATAGAACAGCTCTGAACTATAGCTTACTTTTCCTGGTTTGGTCTGACAGAATGATTGAATGCTTTTGTACAAAAATCAGAGCCTTAAAAACAAGGATTTGGTGAGATTGTAAAATGGTGTGCCACTTTGGCAAAACAGTCTGGTGGTTGGTCAAAATGCAAAACACTGTTACTCTGTTACTCAACAATTCTACCCTTAGGAATAAATCCTCAAACTACTGAAAATGTGCACCTATGAAATATGTACATGAAAGTTTACAGCAGTGTGTTGCTAATAGTAAAAAGTTAAAACAACTCAAATAGCTATCAAATACTGGAGAGAAATAAAATGTGGCTTATTCATACAATAGAATATTATTAAGACATAAAAATGAATGAGAAACTGACAGATTAAATGACTTTGGTGAACCTTCATAATTTCATTTGTAGATCTTTCCATTTCTAATTTATAAATACATTTGGGGTTATAAATTATAAATGTACTGCCTCCTGTCAACATTGTATACTTCTATTTGATGATTTCTGTGTCAAACATTATATGGAAATGTTTCCAAGTATTTTCTGTATTAACTGTGAATGAATAGAACAAAATAAAAAAAAGAAAAGAATAAAGAAAAAGAGAAAGAAAAGAAAGTATAAAGAAGACACTTGACTATGGGAGAACCTCAACTGTGCCCATTTTAGCAGCACTAATATTGCAAAATCGGCTGTATTACCAAAAGCCATGTACAGATTTTGCATAATTCTCATCAAAATCCCAGTGGCATTTTTGGCAGAGATAAAAGGAAGAATTTCATATGAAGTTTGAAAAGACCCTGAATTTCCAACAAGGAGAAGAAAGAACAGTGCTGGAGATGTTGCAATATTTGATTCAAGCTACTCTGTAGAGAAATAGTAACAAAGATATTACCAGCACAAAACCAGAGACAGACCAATGAAATAGAATAGAGGCCACAGAATTCAACTCACACAGCTACAGACATTTGGTTTTCTTTTTGTACACATGTATACATGTTTGCATGTGTGCAGGCACAGGTGTCTTTGTGTTTATGCTTGTAAAGGCTTGAAATTGACACCGAGTGTCTTCTTCAATTGCTCTCCAATTTATAGAGGCAAGACAAAGCTTTCACTGAACCAGGAGCTCTTTGACATGGCTACTCCAGCTAGCCAACTTTCCCAGGGATCCTGTTTTTGCCTCCTGAGTACTGGCATTTCAGGCTGTCACTATGCAAGTCTGGCTTTTAGGTGGATCTTGAAAATATAAGCTATGTTTCCCATGCTTGTACAGCAAGTGTCTTATCCACTGAGTCATCTCTCCAGGCAATACTGATGGCATCAAAACAGATGTTGGATAAAAGATAGACTATGTAGCAAGGGATACTATGGAGACAGGATATCCTTCCATAGAAGATGGCTAGATCCCCACTCAGTCATGGTGACATATCTTTGTAGTTTTAGCACTTGGGAGATGGAGGCAGGAGAACAAAAAAGATTATTCAATAACATCACCTCTTTGCAAAAATCAAAATGATGCATCTGCCACTCATTAAAAAATCTTTTATGTACAATCTATCTTCCATTAAATGGAACAAGATGCATTAAATGCATTTCCGGGCAAATTTCCTAGGTGAGGGAGTGAACTCAAAATCTAAAGAGATGAAAGAAAATTGTTTATGATAATATAAAAGTCCACTAAGACCTGTGTTGTTCATGAATCGGAAACTAAAGAACAAAGGGAAAAAACCTGGAAGAAAGAAAACAAAAGGAACATAGAAGAATTGTCCAGGGACATTTCCCCTATTGAAGGTGGGAAAAAGTGCCCTGTTTATTTTCACATCTATCCTGCTCAGCACAAGGGACATGCTCCCTCAGGATTTTATGCCTACAACTCGGTCTCCTTAGAATACCGGCAGAATTTCAGGATGGCAGAGAGGTTTTTCTAGATGAAGACTGTCAGCCAGATTCACAACATGAACTGTCACTTCAGACACTTCACAGACTGCAGTTTCAGGACATGCATCTGAAAACCATTTTGTTGCTGTTTGTGTGTTTGTTTTTAGCAGTCAGTCAGGTAAGAGAATGAATTAGGACTAGAATTTCCTGTTCTTAGGGGTGGTTTGTCAGTTGGCAACATTAAACACTGATAGGCAGGGTCAAGGCTGTTTTCCTTTCATCTGACAGACTCCTCACTGTGTGAGTATTATAAAGGCTCTTCAGCTTCTGTATTTCATTGCTATGTCTCATCTAATTTCACTGTACTCAGTTCCCTACACATTCTCCAAATCTGCAAGCTCCAAATATTGAAAGTGTGGTGAACAATTCAGGTCTGATTGTATAGAGCAATTTCATTGATTCTTTTCCTGAATAGTTAGGTAACTATTTCCCCCGTATGTATACTATTTTGATTTCTGGTCCAGAGAATTATAAATAAATTTTGTCATGGGACTTGATTTTAAACAGAAATGTCTGTTGTATTTATAAACACATTGAATATGGATCACTAAAGAAGCTAACCAGAATTGTTTGAAAGCAACCCTTCACAGAATTACACTAGTTACTACATGATTTCTCAGACTGCCTCCCAGCTATAAATGTCAGAATCCCTCAGGATATCTATAAGTTTTCACAGTTTGTTAATTTTGCTTCTCTAGTTGCACAAATTATTTTCTTCCTCTAGTGATTTCTTACTCCTTGAGTGGGTCCCATCTGTAGGAATCACCCCACTGCCAGTCTCTGTCCAACTCTATGTGCAGCCTGGGGATTCTCTCAGTGCCTCCCAGCAACATGGGTTCCCCCTCCCCCGACACTGATTCTGATTCTTCTCTTCTGTACACAGAGTGCACCCAGCACATCTTTAAATGAAAGGAATTGGAAGAAGCTTCTTCTCACAGCTATGTCTCCTCTGAACAATGTATCTCAGGGAGATAATTCAGGTGTTTTGCTAATAATGAAGAAAGCAATAACTCAAAAACTCTTTTAGAAAACTTTGAAAGTGTAGTCAATTAATAAACTTTTTCACAATTAATTTATTCATAATCACTGAAGATTTTACTTTCATTGAAAGAAACACTATTAATTATGCAACTGAAAATAAAAGGATACATTCCTCATAGAAAATAGGACTTTGAAAGAAAGGAATAGAAAGATTGTATTTAAAGAAAGCTAGACAAATAAAACATGTTTTTGATGAAAGAAGAGCTGGAAAGTTCCAACATCTAGGGAGAAATCTGTGATGAGGCAGATGGAATTCTGGGTCACAGAAGAGAGCACAGTTACCATTGCTACATTGATGGAGCTAGAAGAGAGAAGGGGAAAATCACTGTAATATCTGAGGAGTGATCTTTTTTTAAGGTAAGTGAAAAAAAGATCCAATATATAAGACCACAAGAGAAGACAGGATTTCAAGGGTGCTGAAGCCATGGGTATTTGACAGTTTTTCTGTTGAAATGAGGAAGGGATTGCTGAGTTCACAGAGGAAGAGCAGTTTTGATCCAGGGTCTCTGGGATTAAAAAAACAAAACCAAATCTCAGGGTGTCTAGGGGCCCAGAAGCACAATAACGCATAATTTATAATGCAAGAAGTTACTTCGGCCAGTTATAGCAACACAGGACTATAATCTCTGCCTTGGAGACTAAGGCAGGAGGATTGAAGCAAATTTGAGGTCAACATATATGTATATGGAGACCATTTTCCAATAAACATACAAACAAAAAACAAACAAAAAAGAGGTCTGGGGAAAATGTGTCCATCTGTTAAGTGCTTGCTATTCTAGCATGAAGATCTAAGTTCAGATCCCTAACACTCAGTTAAAAAGCTGGTGTTGTGATGTGTGTTTGTAAACTCAGTTCTGGAGAAGCAGAGGCAGGAAAATTTATGGAACTCTCTGTCAAGTCAGTCTAGCTGAATGGGGGAGCTCCAGATTCAGTTGGACATGCTGTTTTGAAAAACAAGTCTGAGGAAGATGTTTGATATCAACCCATTGCTTCTACATGCACTCACATACCATCTGGAATCCATTTGAAAATAATTAATGGCTCAGATTTTAGGAACATGAAGTTCAACATCAAATACAGTAGTAAAAATAAGCATAAATACTGTCAGACTCTGTGGCTAATATGATCATTTCACTCTATGATGCTTTTTGGCTTTTGGGTGAAAAACAAGTCTATACAAGAACATTTCTACTTTTTCTGCATTCTAAGTAGAGAAACTATAATTACCACTACATTAAAAAGCTGGTTTTCCTTTTATTTTTATTATACATTTAAAAATACTAGTTATTACATTTTTAAATTAGCTTACAAGGTAGTGGGTTTCCACATGGGATTTTCATACATCTTTCGTTTTGGTTGATTCTGTCTCCCACCACCTCCTGTCTTCTCCCTGTCCCTTCTTCTTCCTGTTGTACCTGTTGGTCCCTGGTACTTCCCTTCCACATTGTTCCATTGTCTTTCATACTCCTTACTTTAAAGCTTTTATTTTTAAGTCACATGGTCCCCTTCTGGTTTTCTTTACCCATGTCCATACCCACTTGGTTCCACATATTTAATAATTAGAGGCTAGGACTGTATATGAGAGAACATGGTGCTAGGTGGTGATAGTGTATACCATTAGTCCCAGCACTTGGGAGGTGGATCTCCAGGTTCAGTTCCATAATGAGTTCCAGGAACAGCCAGGGCTACACAGAGAAACCCTGTCTCAAAAATACCAAATTGAGAGAGAAAGAGAGAGAGAGAGAGAGAGAGAGAGAGAGAGAGAGAGAGAGAGAGAGAGAGAGAGAGACGGTTTTTGTCTTTCTGTGTCTGGGTTACCTTGCTTAATACCATATTTTTAGTTCCACATATTTTCTTGCAAGTTCATAATTTCATTTTATTTTACAGATGGGTAAAATCATTGTTTATATGTATCGAATTTTCATTATTCGTTGTTACTTGATAAGCATCTAGGCTGATTCCTTTTCCTGACTATTATGAATACAGTACATGAACATGGATGTGCCTGTATCTTTGCAGTAGTATGTAGTATCCTTTGTGTATATCCCAGGATCAGTTTGTCTGGGTCACATGGTGATTCTTTGATTTTTCTAGAAATAACAGACTGATTTCCATAGTGGCTGCATCAGTTTACATCCCTCCAATATCCTTCACTAGCATTTGAAACCATCTGCTTTCTTAATGATGGCCATTTTTTCCGGAGTGAGATAGGTCTTGAAGGAATTTTAATTTCTATTTTCTTGATAGGGATTGAAATTGAACATTTTAAAAATATTTATTGGTTGTTTGTATCTTTTCTTCTGAGAAATGCCTGTTTAGGTAATTGGTCCATATTGATTTGTAGAGATTGTTTTTGTGGTTAACTTTTGCAATCCTTTACATATTCTAGATACTGACCCTTTGCCTGAAGCATAGCTGGAGAATATTTTCTCCCATTCTGTAGGGTCCGTTGATAGCATCTTTGCTGTGCAGAATATTTTAATTTCATATAATAACATTTGTCAATTATTGGGTGATATCTTTCTTTTTAAAGTGTCAGTGGTTGAGATGAGTCCATCAGCTCCTATTCTCCTCAAGTTGGAAACTTTCAAGTCTTTTTACTCACCAGGAGATGTCTTCCTGGTGGAGTATTTAAAAGATGCTCCCTGTTAGATCCAACTTAAGAAATGAGAAGAGAATTGGTTCAAAATGTAAATGCTTGCAGCTAGAAAATATGGTAGGCTAGTGATCTACTCAAAAATCACTCAATAAAAAGAAATGATTATTGATAACATAGTAAATTAAAAGATATTTGATCACAATTCACAATAGACACTTAGAATTGTTATTTAACATATTAATGGGTAGATGAACCAAAAAATTTGAGAAAGTGCCATGGAAAACAATGTCTTACTCTCAACATACTTTGATTTGTAAAGAAAATCCATGGCCAAAAAGACTGGTACATGAATGGTAGTGTTGTGCAATAACTGTCATTTCTTCTCCTCTATTAATTTTAAATAAATTTATTTTTTGTATTTTGTTAATTTATTTTACATACTGACCACATTTCCCCTTCCTCCTCTCCTCCAGTTCCCTTTCTTCCCACTCCCATCTACCCTCTCCCCCTCCCCTCCTCCTCCATCTCCATTCAGAAAGGGGCAGGCTTCCCATGGGCTTCAACAAAACATGGCACATCAATTTGAGTTAGGACCAAGCTCCTTCCCCTGCATCAAGCCTGGGCAAGGTAATCCAGCATGGGGAACAGGTTCCCAAAAGCCACTAAGCACCAGGGACAGGTCCTGATCTCACTTCTAGGAGCCTTATAAGTAGACCAAGTTACACAACTGTCACACACATGCAGAGGGCCTAGGTTGGCCCCATGCTGGTTCCCTAACTATTAGTCCAGAGTCCATGTGCTCTCATGAACTCAGATTAGCTGTCTCTGGGGGTTCCCCCATCATGACCTTGATACCCCTGGGTCATACAATCTGTCTTCCCTTTCTTCAGGAGGACTCCTGGAGCTCAGTCCAGTGCTTTGCTGTGGATCTCTGCATCTGCTTCCATCAGTTACTGGATAAAGGCTCTCTGATGACAATTAGGATAGTCACCGATCTGATTATAGTAGAAGGCTAGTTCAGGTACCCTCTCCACTATTGCTAGGAGTTTTAGCTGGAGTCATCCTTGTGGATCCCTGGGAGTTTCTCCCCATCTTTTCCTTTAAGTAATGTCAAATCAAACCTCAGTCGTTGAATTTCTCCTCCTGGGAGTGACAGACATACAAGAATTGAATCCCATTCTCTTTGCTATTTTCTTCACCATCTACTTTGTCAATATAACTGGGAATGGAGCCATCCTGATGATCATCATTTCAGATCCAAGACTCCACTCACCTATGTATTTCTTCCTGGGGAATCTAGCAAGTCTAGATATTTGCTTCTCAACTGTGACAGTGCCAAAGATGTTAGAGAACTTCCTTTCCACAAGCAAAACAATTTCTTTTTTGGGATGCATAACTCAGCTTCATTTCTTCCACTTTCTGGGTAGCACAGAAGCCCTGCTGCTGCCAGTGATGGCATTTGACCGCTTTGTGGCTATCTGCAAACCACTTCACTATTCGGTCATCATGAATAACCAGCTCTGTATTCAGATGACTGTTACTATCTGGATCATTGGCTTTTTACATGCCTTGCTTCACTCTGTAATGACATCTCGTTTGAGGTTTTGTGGTTCGAATCATATCCATCATTTCTTCTGTGATGTTAAACCATTGCTAGATCTGGCCTGTGGAGACACTGAGATCAACCTTTGGCTGCTCAACACTGTGACAGGCACCATTGCCCTCAGTCCCTTCTTTCTGACATTTCTCTCCTATTTCTATATTATCACATACCTTTTCCTCAAGACCCGTTCTTGCAGCATGCTCCACAAAGCACTATCCACTTGTGCTTCTCACTTCATGGTTGTTATTCTGCTCTATGTTCCAGTTCTTTTTATTTACATCCGTCCCTCCTCAGGCAGCTCTCTGGATCAGGACCGGGTCATTGCCATCATGTACAGTGTGGTCACTCCTGCTCTCAACCCACTCATCTACACCTTGAGAAACAAGGAAGTGAGGGGTGCGTTGAATAGGAAGATGAGAAGATGGCTCCAACTTGAAGAGATCTGAAGAACTCTTCTGATGCATAAATTAACCAGGCAATGAAAAGTTTAGAAACAGCTATATTTCTCAACTTTAAGACTATGTTGCTGAGAAAACTAGACAAGAAAAATATATAGGAAAACTGTGTGGTGGTATGAAACAATATTTCTCAGATAATACAAGGGAAACTTCAACATGTATGGCTCTAGCTACAGAATCCTGATTTTGTTTGAGAATGCCAGTTGATAATCTTGGCTTGTGATATATTCAAATATATTATCACATTTAATTAGGTTTAGAAATATGTCTGTACCATCCATTTTTAAGATAAATAAATAGTACTTGTTTGTTTAACTGTGTAGATGCTCTTGGTTAATACATATTTGTGGGGAGAATAAAGTTATTATGCTTCTTTCCCTTTATTAAAAATAGATTCTTTTCCTCTACAATATATCCTGATTACAGTTGCCCCTATGTCTACTTCCAACCTTCCCTCCCTTCTAGATCCAATCCCTTCTGTTTATCATTAGAAAAGAAGAGTCTTTTAGAGATAACAACAAAACCTGACAAAATATAATATAATAAGATAAAACCAATACACCACATTGAGGTTGGTCTAGGCAACCCAACAGAAGAAAAAGAGCCCCAAGAGAAGTCAGAGAAGTGGAGGGATTTGGTAGAGACATCTCAATTATATCTGTGTATTCCAAGGAAACTCTCTTTGCATAATGTCTGGCTCTGGGTTTCTGTATCTGTTCTTGTTTGCTGCAGAAGGAAGCTTAACCAATGATGAATTAATAAGGCACTCATCTATGAGTATGGGAGAATAACATTAGGAGTCATTTTAGACCAGTAATGCTTGGCTTTACCTTTGGTCTGTAAGATATCTAGTCTCTGGTTCTTGGTCACCAAAGCAGTGTCCAGCATGAGTTCTGTCTTGTGGAGTGTGCCTTAAATCAAATCAGAAACTGGTTGAATACTTCCACAAGTTCTGTGCTACTATTGCCCTAGCATATCTTGCAGGCAGGACAGATTGTAGGTTAAAGTCTTTGTGGCTAGTTTGGTGGTTATGTTTTTCTTTAGGTAGCCTGCAGAGTACCTTCCTGCACCAAAGGCACTAGAAGATGGGGTGAAGGCTCCATTTAGGCACCAGTTGGACTTCTCAGTGCTCAATGAGTTGTGTGGGTGTTGTCCCTGGCAATGTGGCCCTAGGTCAGTTTGTGGAGAGCAACCTATTGTATAAGCAATAGTCTGGATTGTTTGGGGTTTTCCATGGGACCACCTTGGCCAACAACTAAATTGATTGTAACCCTGTCCCACTATTAGAAGCCTCGTTTGGTGACAGAGATGAGGAGTTGGGACTCTATCTTCCCCATTATTAGGATCCCTCATTAGAATTGCTTTCATATATTTTTTAAAAGTTTCCACTGCGCTAGGCTTCCATATATCCCCTCAAATGCTCCTCTATTCTAGCTTTTCTCCTCACATTTTCTCCCTCAACCTTATCTCCCTTTCCCCTATCCAACTGATCATCCAGTTGTGATCCCCATTCACCCCTCAGTCCACCCATAAAATCTATTCTGTTTCCCCCTCATAGGGAGGTCCATGTGTTCCTCCAGTCCTTTCCTCTTTATTTAAGTTTTCTGGGTCTATGGATGTACATTTGTTATCACTTATTTAATAGCTAATATTCACATATAAGTGAATACATACCGTATTTATCATTCTGGGGCTGGGTTACCTCAGTCAGAATGATTTTTTTCTAGCTTCATCCATTTGCCTAAAAATTTCATGATGCCATTTTTTTTAAACAGGTGATTAATACTCCATTGTGTAAATATACTACATTTTCTTTATCCATTCTTCTGTTGAGGGACATCAAGGTTGTTTCTAGTTTCTGGCTATTATTAATAGAGCAGCAATGAACATGGTTAAGCAAGTGTCCTTGTGGTAGGATGGAGCTACCTTTGGGTATATGCCCTAGAGTAGTGTAGCTGGATCTTGAAGTAGATTGATTCCCAATTTTCTGAGGACCCACCATATTGATTTCCCCAGTGATTATACAAGTTTGCACTTCCATCAATGATGTAGTGTTCTCTTTGTTCCAGATCTATGTTTGTTGCTGGAGGGCTTCTCTCCAGGTTCCCCAAGCCCCGCAGTCCCACAATTCACGTATAAAATAATCACTCAGACGCTTATATCACTTATAAACTGTATGGCCGTGGCAGGCTTCTTGCTAACTGTTCTTTTATCTTAAATTAACCCATTTTTATAAATCTATACCTTGCCACGTGGCTGGTGGCTTACCGGCGTCTTCACATGCTGCTTGTCCTGGCGGTGGCTGCAGTGTCTCCCCTTTCAGCCTTCTGCTTCCCAGAATTCTCCTCTCTCCTTGTCCCACCTACTTCCTGCCTGGCAACCTACTTCCTGCCTGGTCACTGGCCATCAGTGTTTTATTTATATAGAGAGATATCCACAGCATATGTTAGCATGAATGTCACTTGGGTTATTGATCTTAGGCATTCTGACAGGTATAAGATGGAATCCCAAAGTAGTTCTACATTTAATTTCCCTGATGGGATGGCAGCCATACAGTTTGGGTAACACCACTCAGTGAAGAAGCTATCTTTTTTTGTGTATGTATTTCTGGCTTCTTTATATAATAATCAGCTGTCCATAGGTGTATAGATTTATTTTGGGGTCTTCAATTTGAGTAAATTGATCAGTGTTTCTGCTATTATGCCAATATCATACAATTTTTATTACTACAGCTTTGTAGTACAACTTGATATCAGGAATGGTGACATATCTAGCAGTTCTTTCATTGTTCAGGATTGTTTTAGCTATCTTGGTTTTTCTGTTTTTCCACATGAAGTTGAGAATTAGCCTTTCAAGAAATGTGAAGAATTGTGCTGTAATTTTGATGGAAATTGCATTGAATCTCTAGAGTTCTTTTGGTAGGATGGCCATTTTTACTATGTTAATGCTACTAATCCATGATCATGGGAGATCTTTCCCTCTTCTCATATCTTCTTCCTTTTTTTCAAAGACATGAAGATTTTATCATACAAGTCTTTCACTTGCTTAGTTAAAGTTACTCCAAGATACTTCATATTATTTGTGGGTAGTGTGAAAGGTGTTGTTTCTTTGATTTCTTTCTCAGCCTGTTTGTTGTTTGTATATAGAAAGGCTATTGATTTTTTTGAGTTAATCTTGTGTCTGACCACTTTGCTGAAGGTGTATATCAGATGTATGAGTTCCCAAGTAGAATTTTTGGCCTGGCTTACTTATGCTATCATATCATCTGTAGATAGTGGTATTTTGATTTCTTCCTTTCCAATTTGCATCCCCTTGATCTCCTTTAGTTATCTTATTGTTCTTGTTAAGACTTAAGTACTATTTTAAATAGATGTGAAGAGAGTGGACAGCCTTGTCTTGTTCCTGATTTTAGTGGATTGTTTTGAGTTTATCTCCATTTAATTTGATATTGGCCATTTGTTTGCTATAAGTTGCCTTTATTATGTTTAGGTATATCCCTTGTATCCCTAATCTCTGCAGGGCTTTTATATTGAAGGGGTGTTGGGTTTTGTGAAAGGCTTTTTCAGCATCTAATGAGGTGATCATGTGGTTTTCTTCTTTCAGTGTGTTTGTATGGTGGATTACATTGATAGAATTTCATATATTAAACCATCACTGCATCTCTAGGATGAAGTCTACTTTATCATGGTGGATGATTTAAAAAAAAAAACAAAACATGTTCTTGGGTTCTGTTTTGCCAGAATTTTATTGAGTATTTTTGGATCAATGTTCATGAGGGAGATTGGTCTGTAATTTTCTTTGTGTTTTGGGTATCAGGGTAACTGTAAGCTCATAAATAGAATTTGGCAATGTTCCTTTAGTTTCTATTGTGTGGAACAATTTGAGGAGTATTGGTGGTATTAGTTCTTCTGTGAAATTCTGGTAGAATTCTTCACTGAAACTATCTGGCCCTGGGCTTTTTTTGAGACTTTTAATGACTTTCTATTTTGTTAAGGGGTTATAGGTCTGTTTAAATTGTTTATGTGATTTTGATTTACCTTTAGTAAGTGGTATCCCTCAAGAAAACTCTGTTTCTTTTAGATTTTCCAATTTGTGGAGTACAGATTTTTGAAGTATGACCTAATGATTTTTTGGATTTCCTCAGTGTCTATTGTTATGTCCCATTTTCATCTCTGATTTTGTTAATTTGGATATTCTCTCTCTGCCTTTTAATTGGTTTGGGTAAAAGTTTGTCTATGTTGTTGCTTTTCTCAAAGAACCAACTCCTTGTTTCATTGATTCTTTGTATTGTTCTCTTTGTTTCTTTTTCATTGATTCCAGCCCTCAGTTTGATTATTTCTTGCTGTTTGCTCCTCTTGGGTGTGTTTGCCACTTTTTGTTGTAGAGATTTAAGGTGTGCTATTAAGTCACTGGTATGAGAACTCTCCAATTTCTTTATGAAGGTACTTGGTGCTATGAAGTTGCCTCTTAGCACAGCTTTCATTGTGTCCCATAGGTTTGGTATGTTTTGCATTCATTTTTGTTTTACTCTGGGAAGGCTCTAATTTCTTTCCTTCTCTCTGCCTTGATTCAGTAGTTGTCCAGTAGAGAGTTGATCAGTTTCCATAAGTTTGTAGGCTTATGTTTAACATAAGTTTCTTATTTCTGTTGTTGTTGAAATTCATCTTTAATCTCTGGTTGTCTGATAGAATACAGGAGTTTATTTCAATTTTCTTGTATCTGTTGAGATTTGCTTTGTGTCAGAGTACGTGGCCAATTTTGGAGGAAGTTTCATGAGGTGCTGAGAAGAAGGTATATTCTTTTGTGTTTGGATGAAATGTTCTATAGATATCTGTTAGGTCCATTTGTTTCATAATGTCTATCAACTCCCTTATTTCTCCATTTCCTTTTTTTCCCCCGAATGTCCTGTCCACTGGTGAGACAGGACATTTAAGTCTCCTATCATGTATGGGGTTCATTGTGTGATTAAAGCTTTAGTCATGTTGTTTTTACATGTGTGGATGCCCTTGCATTTGGGGCATATTGTTCAGAATTCAGACATCATTATGGTGGGGTTTTCCTTTGATGGATATGAAATGCCTTTCCACATTTTTTGATTAATTTTGGTTGGAACTCCATTTTCTAAGATATTACAATAGCTGCACCAGCTTGCTTCTTGGGTTCATTTGCTTGGAAAATCTTTTCCCAACCCTTTACTCTGGAGTAATGTCTACCTTTGATGTAGAGGTGTGTTTCTTGGATGGACTCTGTTTTTTCATCCATTCTGGTAGCCTGTTTTTTTTTTTTTTTAAATTGGGGAATTGAGTCAATTGATATTGAGAGATAGTCATGGCTAAGGATTGTTATAATTCTGTTTTTGGTTGTGTGTGTGTGTGTGTGTGTGTGTGTGTGTGTGTGTGTGTGTGTGTGTTGTTCCTTTCTTTTGGTTTTGTTGGTGTGAGATTATTTATTCCCTGTATTTTCATGGGTGGAGTTAGCCTCCTTGTGATGGAGTTTTTCTTCTAGTACCTTCTGGGTGCTTCTAGGGCTGAATTTGTGTATAGATATTGTTTAAATATGACTTTGTCATGGACTATCTTGTTTTTTTTTTGTATATATGGTGATTAAAAGTTTTTCTGGGTATAGTAGTCTGGGTTGGCATCTGTGATCTCTTAGAGTCTGCAAGACATCTGTCCAGCCCTTTGGCTCTTAGTCTACATTGAGAAGTTACATATAATTAAGTTACATATAATTCTAAAAGTTCTGCCTTTATATGTTCCTTGGCCTTTTCCCCTTGCAGCCACTAACATTCTTTCTTTGTTATGCATGTTTAGTATTTTGATTATTATATGCTGGTTTGGGGCTTTCTTTTCTGGTCCAATCTACTTGGTATTCTGTAAGCTTCTTGTACATACACAGGCATGTCATTTTTAAGGCTAGGAAAATTTTCTTCTATAATTTTGTTAGAAAGTATTTTCTGGATTTGTGATTTGTGATTCTTCTCCTTCTTTGATTTCTATTATTCTTACGTTTGGTATTTTCATTGTTTCTCAGAATTCCTAGATGTTTTATGTTAGAATTTTGTTTAGATTTAACATTTTCTTTGACCAATTTATTAATTTCTTCTAATGTATCTTCTCTACCTGGGATTCTCTCTTCCATCTCTTGAAGTCTGCTGATGATAATTGCATCTCTCGTTCCTGTTTGCTTACCTAGATTTTCCATTTCAAGAACTCTGTCAGTTTGTATTTTCTTTGTATCTTCTCTTTACATTTTCAGGTTGGTCTTGAATAGTTTTATTAATTTCCTTCACCTGTTTGTTTGTTTGGCTTTCTTTAAGGGATTTATTCATTTGCTCTAATTGTTTACTTGTGTTTTTCCTTTATTTTTTTAAGGAATCTATTCATTTCTTCCTTAAGGAGCCCTATCATCTTCATAAAGTTGGTTTTAAGGCTTTTTTCCTTGTGCTTCAGCTGTGTTGACCTATTCAGAGCTTGCTGTAGTAGGATAGCTGGGCTGTGGTGGTGACATATTGGCCTGGCTGTTGTTGATTCTTCTCATGCTTGCTTCTAGGCATCTGAGTTTGGGGTAATTGGACATTTAGGTGCTGTGTTATTCAGTGTTCTCTAGAGTCACAGAGCTTATAAAATTAATCACTCTCTTTATATATACATATATATGTATATATACATACACACATATACATTATTTATGGGAATTTAATGAAATGACTTACAGGCTTCAGTCCAACACTGGGTAGGTGTGAATGGAATATCCAAGAATCTAGTAGTTTCTGAGTCCCATAAGGCTGGCCATCTCAGCTGGTCATCTGTAAATGCTGGAGTCCTGAAGAAGGAGGCTCCAATGCCAGTGAAGGGATGGGTGTAATGACAAGGTGAGGGCAAGCAGGTGAAGAATGAATCATCCCTTCCTTCTTCCATTGTTCCTACATGAGCTTCCAGCAGAAGGTGTGGCTCAGATTAAAAGGTGTGCCTTCCCACCTCAAGATCTGGATTAAAGGCATGTGTCCTCCTGCCTCAAGATCTGGATCAAAAGCCTGTGCCTTGTAGCCTCAAGATCCAGATCAAAGGCATGTTGTCTTACTGCTTCAAGATCTGGATCACAAGTGTGCCGCCCATTTCTGGATTTTAGTTCATTCCAGATATGGTCAAGTTGACAATCAAGAATAGCCATCACAATATAGATGTTAATTTTTATACATACATAGTGGCAAATATTTTCTCCTGTTCTATAGGCTGTATCTTTATTCAAGTAATTCATTCCTTTGTTGCAATTTCATGAAGTCCCATTTACCAATTATTGATCTTATTTTTTGAGGAACTGGAGTCCTACTGAGAAAGTCCTCACCTATGCCTATATACGTTAGTGTTGACAATTTGACAGCATCTAGAATCAGCTGTGAGATGGACCTCTTTGAGGGTATGCCTTTGGGGGATTGTGATAATTAGGTTAATTGACATGGAAAGACTCTTCCACTGTGGGCCATGCCTTCCCAGGGATCGTTGACTGTATAGAAAGCATAAAAAGGGATGAACATAGGCATTCATCTTTCTCTGCTTCCTGACTATGGACACAGTGTGATTGTCTTGTTTTGTGCTCCTGCTACATTGACTACCCTGCAAGGATTGACCATGTCCTTGAACTGTGAGCTGGATTAAGCCATTTATCCTCTAAGTTATTTTTGATATTTTTATATATTAAAATATAATTTTAAGTACCAAAAATAATTAAGTTATTACAGAAACAGGAAACACAAGTAAGACAACTTATATTTTAAAGTGTGTCCCCTATTCTTTTCTCTAATTCTTTCAAAGTTTCACATCTTACATTGAGGTCTTTGATCTATTTGAAATTTCTTGAAGGGTAAGACATATGATGTAGTTTTATTTTACATATGGATACCTTGTTTTGAAACACCATTTTTGTCTAATGTGTAGTTTTGACATGCTTGTAAAAAACCAGTGGGTTTATATCAGGATCTTTTATTTTATACCACTGAACTATCTGTTTCTGTGTCAGTATTATGCTATTTTTTCCTATGGCTCTATAGTATAACTTGAAATCAAGTATGGTAATATGTCCAGCACTATTATTATTTTTTTATAGAATTGCTTTCCATGGGTCTTTTGTGGTTTCATATTCCTTTTAAGACATTTTTTTTTCTATTTCTGTGAATAAAAGTTTTGGAACTTTGATTTGGATTACATGGGATATCTAGTTTGCTTTTGGTAAGATAGCCATTTTTACAGTATTAATTCTTCCAATCCATTTGCATGGTTAACCTTTCCATTTTCTAGTGTTTTTCTCAATTTCTTTCTTCAGTATTTTAAAGTTTAATTGTAGGGCTCTTTTACATTTTTGGTTAGCTTTATCCAAAGATATGTTTTTTTGAGGCAATTATTATTATTTTTTGTTCAATAGGATTTTATTATTTCATTTCTTAAGCTATAGTTTAGATTTAGTTAATTTATTTGTATGCATCTAGTCTATTATAAGACTCTTCCTTGTATTTTACAATACCTTCCATCATTACGGTATTATAGTAATAGGAAACAGGGAAGTAACAGAATATGAAAAATGCTATCATTTCTTTTTGACAAATAAATAGGAGTGATGATTTCTAATTGGAGGTTTTTATAGCTGAACCTGTTATGGAAGATAGAGAATGCAATGAAAGACAGGCGTTCTCTCCTTCTTGAACTTAGAATAGTAATACATAAGAAGCCACCCTAGAATACAAGAATAATAATAGTTTAAAACATTTTAAACTGTGTGTTCCATCCTTGTAAATTTCATGAACATTTTATTAATAATACAAGAACAATTGCATTTACCTTTGAGAAAGAGAGGGAGAAGGGATAGGGAAAGGCATATTTTTACTTATAAATGCCTGGCCTTAGCTTGACTTGTTTCTAGCCAGCTTTCCTTAACTTTAAATTATCCTGTCTACTTTTAGCCTCTGGGCTTTTATCTTTCTCTGTTCCTGTACAACTTTCTTTGTTTCTTACTCCATGGCTTGCTGTGTAGCTGGGTGGCTGGCCCCTGGAGTCCTCCTCCTTCTCTCACTCCTTCTTCTTTTCCTCCCAGATTTCTTCTATTTATTCTCTCTGTCTGCCAGTCCCACCAGCCTTTATCCTGCCTCACCTATTGGCCATTCAGCTCTTTATTAGTCCATCAGGTGTTTTACACAGTCACAGTAACACAGCTTCACAGAGTTAAACAAATGCAGCATAAACAAATGCAATACATCCTTGCATCATTAAACAAATGTTCTACAGCATAAATAAACTCTGTGTATGATTTATTTGGGAGCTGGGTGGCAGGCCCTCCAAAGAGCTGAAGAGCCAAAAGAGCAAAAATAACCAACAACAACAACAATTATTGAAAAAATAGGCCGTACATTTAAAAGGGAGAAAGGGATTGGGGTGCTTCTAAATTCTTAACAAATCTTGAGGCAATTATTAATGATATTGTTTCAGTTTCTTTTCCTCAGCATGTTTGTTATTAGTATACAGGAAAGGTGTTTTTTTAAAATTGTTAGTGTTGTATCCTTCTACTTTGCTGAAAATGTTTGTCAGCTCCAACAGCATTCTAGTGGAGCATTTATGCTATCATTTATTTGAACTTTATCACCTGAAGATAAGCATATGTTCTTATTGGTACCTCTTTAATTTGCAAAGGGGACATTTTAATCAAGTGACCAGGCAGTCTACCAAATGGGAGAAAGATCTTTGCTAGCTGCACATTGACAAAAACCCAATAATAATAAACCAGTCATCCAATCCAGTCAATAAATGGTTTAATGAAATGAGCAGACAGTTCTCAGAAAATGACATACATATGGTCACTAAACATACGGTGAAGTATTCAGCTTCACTAGCCATTAAGGGAATGCAAATTAGAGCTACATCAAGATTCCATCTCACTCCAGTCAGGATGGCAATCATTAAAAAAAACACAATATGCTGGTGAGGACAAATAAGGACCATTATAAACTGCTGGTAGGAAAGTAAACTTGTTAAGAATTGGTTTTTAGCATAGAAAAGAAATGCACACTTAATGATAATGGATTGGTGGCCCTGTCTTCATGAATTAACTTCACCAGGTGCATTAGGTTTGTAAATGACACGAACTGCAATTTTAGGACTGTCTATCCTTCTTACGTCTTGTCCTACTCTCAGAGATCAAGAAGGAATATGGCTAACTTTACAACAATGACTGAACTTCTTCTGGACCTTTTCAGAAAACCTGATGTAGACATAGTATGTAGTGCACTTTTTTGGGCTTTAGATTTGGTGGCTTCAATTGGCATTATCTTCATTATTGCTATTATTTCTACAGACTACAGTCTCTGTTTACTTATGTATTTCTTCTTGAAACATCTCCTACTTGGATCTCTGCTACATTTCTGTGATGGTGCCAAAGTACACCTGCAGCTCATTCATGCACAGTGCCTGCATTTCCCCGTGGGAGTGAACACTGCAGGGTTTTGCATTCATGATCTGTAGTTGTACTGCACTGGCCATACTCACAGTTATCTCCTGTGACTGTTAGGTATCTGTGTGCTATGAAGTCATCATACATGTCAGCATATTCATACAGGGGGTATTAGTTATCTGGGCCAGTCATGCACACAGCTGTGACATTCTCCACTTTGCTATGGGCCCAATATCATTCATCAGTTTGGTGTTTCCTCCAGGTCTCAAAACTTTCTGGTTCCAGTGATTATATATTATATATGACACATATATTCTTTACTGTGCTAAGTATGACATTGGTGGAAAGCAGCACCAGAGTCACCTTCAGCAATGGAATACTTAGATTAACATTCCTTCAATCTCAGAAATGAACCATAAACCAATTCATGTTTCTGGGAATAATATTATTAGACACTATAAAAAAATAGTCACCAACTATTCAGGCTATACAAAAATATGGCACAATAACTGTTAAACTCTCAGAGATACTAATAACCCTACCCTTAAAATGGTTAACTGACAAACCTGACTGGGTTGGACAATGGCCTATGACATCAGAGAAACTACAGGCCTTAGACTAGCTGATTCAGGAGCAGCTAAATGCTCAACATCAACCAGCCCTCAGAATTCTCTATATTTGTTATTAAAAAGAAATCTGGAAAAAGGAGGATGCTGACAGACCTGAGAGCCATAAATAAAATGATACAGCCAATGGGCTCTCTACAACCTGGAATGCCTCTACCTTCTCTGTTACCTAAAGAATGGTCTATTATAGTTATTGACTTAAAAAACTGTTTCTTCACTATAACTCTATAAGAAAAGGATAGGGAAAAATTTGCCTTCATGGAACCTACTTGTAATAATTCTTAGCCTGTTAAGAGATACCAATGGAAGGTTCTCCCACAAGAAATGTTAAATAGTCCCACTCTGTGTCAATATTTTGTGTAAAAACAATTGGAAACAATTAATGTACAGTTTCCACAATTATATATATAATATATATATATAGATATATAGATATATATATAGATAATATCTTATTAGCTGATTCAAAGGTGGGTACTTTAGAAAAGATGTTTGAAGAAGTAAAAATTTTTGCCTCACTGAGGATTAGAAATTGCTCCTGAAAAAATACAGAGGAGATTAATTACTTAGGATATAAAATAGGCCTACAAAAATTAGACCCCAAAAGGTAAAAATCTGGAGGGATCAATTGTGGACTCTTAATGACTTTCAAAGATTGCTAGGAGACATTTCCAATTACAGCTCACAATTGGGGCAAGTCCTGATGAACTGAATAATTTGTTCAATACCTTAGACAGAGACAAAGACTTAAATAGTCCAAGAGAATCATCAGCTGAAGCTGAGACAGAATTGGCTTTGGTGGAAAAGAAATTACAGAGTCCATATATGGATCATGTGAATCCAGAGCGTAACTGCATTCTGGTTATATTATCCTCTAAGCAATCCCCTACAGGGATTTTGATGCAGATGGAAGATATTATATTGGAATGGACATTCATACCACATAGACAGAATAAGAAATTAAAGACACATGTGGAAAATATTTCTGATTTGATTTTAAAAGAAAAATTAAGACTTCATCAATTGACAGGAATGGACCCAGCAGGAATTATAATACCTTTAACTAATGAGGAAATTTCCTCTTTATGAAAAGATAATGAGTATTGGCAAAGAGCCTGCAATAATTTTTGGGGAGAGATTGATAACACTTATCCCAAAAGCACGAGAATTAAATTCACAAAAAGAACTTGTTGGGTCCTTCCTCACAGTGTATGGAGAACACCAATATCTGGAGTCCCTACATTCTTAACCATGCAAAATAAATCAGGAAAGGCAGGATATAAATTACAAAACTTAAACAAAATGTTTCAAAGCACTTACATTTTTGTACAAAAGTCAGAATTGTATACCATTCTTATGGTACTAATGGACTTCACAGAGTTACTGACTCAATACGCAAAAAGAGCTGTTTTACACATTGAAACCACTGAATCTATTCCTGATAAACAGAATTAACTTTGTTATTTATACAATTACAGGAAATAGTCAGGAATAGGGATCATTGTAGTTGGAAGTTTTTCTGTGTCCCAGCAGGTCAGCGGTTGGGACAAATCTCTCCCATTTGTGACCCCAAGTAAGCACACAGTTATATTAATTATAACTGCATATAATATAATATAATATTGAATTGAAAAGATGTCAGAGGCTTCAGAATTTCATAAAAAATGTCAATAGCATTTAAAAAAGAATTCTCCATCACTTGGCAACATTGTAAAAAAAATGTCATACTTGTTCCTTCTATAACCAAACTTCATTATCGGCAGAAAGTAATCCTAAAGTTATACATAGAAATGAACTTTGGCAAATGGATGTGTTTCATTTTATAGAATTTGGAAAATTAAAATATGTACATCATACAATTGATACACTTTCAGGATTTCAGTGGGCAATTGCTTTGAGTTCTGAAAAGGCTGATTCTATAATTATATATCTATTAAAAGTTATGGCCATAATGGGTATACCTGTACAAATTGAGACTGATAATGCTCCAGCATGTGTCTCTAATAAAATAAAAACCGGGGGCTGGAGAGATGGCTCAGTGGTTAAGAGCACCAACTGCCCTTCCAGAGGTCCTGAGTTCAATTCCCAGCAACCACATGGTGGCTCACAACCACCTGAATGAGATCTGGTGCCCTCTTCTGGCCTGCAGGGATACATGTAGGCAGAATACTGTATACATAATAAATAAATAAAATCTTAAAAAAAATAAAAAAAAATAAAAACCGTTTTTTGCATATTATAAAATAAAGCATATTATAAGTATACTGCACAATCCTACATGACAAGCAGTTATAGAAAGATCTAATCACACTTTAAAAGAAATGCTTAATAAACAGAAAAGGAGGAACTAAAACCCCCAAAGATAGATTGCATAATGCCTTATTAACCTTGAATTTTCTTAATGCTGATGAGAAATAAATAACAGCTGCAGAGAGACATTGGACAATAGAAAAAACACAGAAAAAATAGACTTTAACATAGAGTTAAATCAGCCTATGTACTTTAAAGATAATTTGATCTCAGAATGGAAACTGGGATATGTGTTATGTTGGGGAAGGGGTTTTGTTTTTGTTTCCACAGGAGAAGAAAAGCTATGGATACCATCAAAATTAATAAAGATTTGATTCGAACAGGAGAAAACTCTTGATAAAGAGAAATGATAGCTCATCCACCGATACAACAATTCTACAAATTGTAAAGAAAACTCACCAAAGAAGGATCAGGGCAGGGTTTTGTTTTTGTCTTTACAGGAAAATAGAAATACCCATCTTCAAGAAATCAAAAGACCTTGGATATCTAGACATCTAAATAAGAAGGGAAAACTTACAGAAAAAAATATAAGGCAAAGACAAATTTGACCTAATGCTACCTATATTATCTATGGGGTAAAATCGCACTACCTAAACATTCATATCTCCTTCTATAAAAGTTGTAGTCCTGACTCAATTATAGTCAAAGCTGGCCTTGGAACTGGAGCTTAGCTCTCTCCTTCTCTAAATCCAAGCATGTTGTTAAAAGAAAAAAATCAAGAGTTTCTGTCTCATATCAGAAGAGCCACCTGTTTGGGGACAGAAGAAAATCAAAACTCTAGGGACTATTGTTGTCAAAATTCTATTTCTCCTGATATTTATTTTTGAATCTTTGGAAATTTCTTTAGATATACTACTATCCTAAAATTTAAACTTTCCACTTTGATATTAATAATGTTTAAGTTTTCCACAGGAAACAATAAATTTTCCTAACAGTGATCTCTGAAGTTTTCAGAAGGAAGATGGGGCCCCACAACAATGATTTTATCTGGTTCATATGATGCCATGGAGCTGATAAACATCACTCAAAGATTGGTGTTGGACTATAAACTGTTCAGGACAGTTCCAAGGTGGGTCCACCATCTTACACATCTAGGGAGAACATCAGATAAGCTTTACTCATAACTCTGAGACTAGCTACAGCTAGTCCTAATGAGACTTAACCATTGTTTCAGTTTTTCACAGGATCCCACAGAGATACCATCACCCCTAAACAGCAGGAAGCAATTTTAAGAAAATGATGTCGCCTCTCCTTCTCCCAAAAGGTTTTGTTTTCTCAGGGTTATGGATAATTGTCATCTGTTATGAGTTGGTTAAAAGTTTTAATAGGATTGGGGAATGGAATAATAAAGTTTAGACTCAGGAATTTCATTTGAAAAAGAAAAAAAAGGAATACATAGGATAGGATAATAAGATAGACTAGTGTATCTACTTGTAAAATAATTTAGTAACTATTAGGTTTAGATAATTTGCATTGATATGGATTCTTGTATATTGATATAAAAGTAAAACTATTTTTGTATTTCTGTTTAAAATAGTTTGTATATTGATACAACTTCAAAACTATACATGTCTTATTGTACACATGTTCCTACTTCTGTTTAAAGTATATATATATATATATATTATATTTGTCATGCTGTATGTTTGTTCTACCTCTATTTAGGATATTTTGAATATAGATACAAATTAAGGAGATTGTTGTCATACCACACTATACATTTCTACCTTTTATTAAGATTTTTATTGTATATTGTCACAAATTTGAAGTTATTGTCCCAGTACTGTACATCTGTTTACAGATTGCTTATTTTATAATGTAAATCTTTAGTCTTTATACTATGTAGATTTACAGGTCAATAGTCACCCATGCTTGTCATAGTCATGTTAGCTAGGTTTTTTAGATATACAGAAATATATGTCAGATGGATAGGTAATCTTCAAACACTTCATAGACCTAGAGAATGTGTCATTTAAATCTTTTAATAACTTAGAATTCTGTTGAAATGAGATCCAATTACTACTGGCAGCACAGATCTACTCCCAAGAAGATGTTGGGCATTGAAGACACTTCATATGGAATTTGTCTTCTTCTTGGCACTAATGTCCTGTTAGGCATAGAACTGCCCTTGCCTTGGCTGCTGACAGTAAGCATGCTGTCCTTTCTGGACAAGCAGGACACCAGGAAAAGTGACTGCTGAACCTTGCCAAGATAGAGTAGGACAGTCTCTCAAAATTTCCCACTTTTGAAAATGGTCTGTCAGATATTCAAGGCCTGTAGCCAAAAGTGGATGCCCCAGTGTTACAGAGAAACATTGAGTGACTGTTCAGGCAGCCAGCTGTCTCTGTCATTTCTTGCATTTTTTGGAAGTTGCTTGCTTGCACTTCCTGTTCACCCAGGTAATATTATTTTCTTTCTCAGGTCTTTGATGGTGTTGAAGACTAGAATATTACAGTTACATTCCTCTCATATTCTAGCTTACAGTATATCAGATACTAGATTCAGATTCTCCAGGATAGGACAGCTATTGCAGTGATCTCTGGAATTTGCCATTTACCTATGGTCCTGACATTTAATATGTGTTTCTTGCTTGATGTTGTTCTTACTGGTTGTAGTTCCATTTTTGTTTATGTTATTACCATTTCTTTCTCCTGGACAATACTTGATAATTGTTCTTATTGTATATAGTTTTGTATTAGGTTTAGAACCTTCTTATTTAGACAAAAAGGGGAAGTATTTGGGAATTCACTCTGCCAATGACCTTAGTGTACCTGGCTTGATAGAGGTGTGTTTTTTCTCTGGGTAAGTAGCTGCTTAAAACTGAGGAGAGAGCATGTGCTCACACTCTCTGGTGGTGGTTGGATTTCAGACTGCTACTTCCATTCACCCTCAGAGTGGGAGCCTGTTCTCAGGTTCCTTGTGGCTTTACCCAGCAGGTCTGCATAGAGAGGATGATTAGGACCACGGGCTTGAGTGCAGGTGTCTGAGATGGTCTGCATTGGCTGTACTGGGGGGAGGTCTTTTGCTCCACCCCTTGGAGTCTCTATAAATACCCTGGGGCAGAGACAGTCAGGGCTGTTGGAATAGGTTCCAGGCCCTCTCGAGGCTATCCTTTATTTTCTATCTGTTTATTTCCAAAATCTAAATCCTTCTATCTAGTATTTCCTGCTGCTTGAACTCAAGAAAACTCTGGGGAACCGTGGGGTTGGTGGGTAAATGCCCCGCACCCCAGGCAGAATGGAGGACCATGGTGGCTGTTTACTTTGTTCTATATTTATAAGTACATTTTCTCTCCATTTTATATCTTAGTAAATCCTTGATACCCTTTTAACAGACTCTCATGGCTTACGTTTCTACTTGCCTGTGCCACATATCTGTAGTCATTTTGCTTATCCCTACCGGTGTCTTGGAGTTTCTAATCCAAGTTCAGAATCTCCAACTGTATTAGACTCTATACTTACTATTTTTTTTACTGTTATTCCCCCAACACTCAAGATGAGACTCACATGGTAGAAAAAGAAAACCAACTCTTGAAACTTGTCCTCTGACCTACACATGCTGTAGTTTATGTACACCCAAATACATACATATACATAGACACACACAAGAAATAAACAAATTTAATAAAATATAAAATAATCAAACAAAGTCATTGTTGTATTAATAGACTCTAAATAAGAAAAGGAGGGAGTTTAGAGCTATATATGTATACTCATAAACACAGTAGGTTAAAATCTCACAAATCAGATATGGAAAAAAGTAATTATCTCCAACTTTAAAGAATCCAACTTCTCTTCTTGGCTTTCTTGCCCCACACACCTCTTTGGGCAGAAAGCAACTGGCTGAAGCATGACTGTTGGAGGCAGTGGGCACCACCACCTGACGCTGCTGTTGAGGTCAGAGGCAACTCTTAGTACAGGCTTCTACATTGCCCTCTCCAACAGTACCATCACTGAGAGTTGAACTTACAAGATTTCTACCATGTGACTGCAGCAATTCTACTCTGGATATTACAAAAAAAATTCCAAGTCAGCATATCACATAGACACTTGCACATCAATGTGCAATACTACTCACAATATGTAAGTTATGGAACAAACCTAGGCATCTGTCTACAGAGA
The DNA here is from genome assembly GCF_049852395.1 of Peromyscus maniculatus bairdii. Lineage (NCBI taxonomy): Eukaryota > Metazoa > Chordata > Mammalia > Rodentia > Cricetidae > Peromyscus > Peromyscus maniculatus. The sequence goes on along the minus strand of NC_134872.1, from coordinate 684,493 downwards.
AACGTATAAAGAAAATGTTATATATCACACACACATATAAAGGAATTTTTTCAGCTATAAAGAACAAAACTATGCTATTTGCACAAAAACCTGGTAATTAGAAATAAACATTAAATGAATTAAGATAATGTCAATTGTGATTCTCATATATATATGTATATATATATATACATACATGTTATAAGGATACAGAAAATCATGTGTGTATATATGACATGAAACAGAAGCAATACTATCTAGACTCTAGATTCTAGAGGAACCAGGGAGAATAATGGAAGGGGGCACAAGGAAGAAAGAATAGAAGCATAGGAATGTTTAGGACAGAGGAAGTGCAACAGATATCACCTATTTAAATGAAAAGATCCTTAAATAGCCTAATGCATTCAGTGAATAAATACTACTGGAAAAGAATTTAGAGTAAATATATGGGTTAAAGAAATCTACAAATTAGAGTCAACTGTGGCTGATTAACTCATTATATAAAAAAATAACTTGAAATGTGTAGATGTAACCAATCGTATTATTAAAATAAGAAACACAGAGCCAAGGTAAAAGAGAAAAGCCCAGAGGTCAGAGCTCAGAGATAAAATCTTACCTCCTGCAGTGCTCCTAGCTTCCCCGAGAGAGGGAGGTACTTCCTGTGTCCCTGTTTAAATATTCTTTCTGTTCTGCCTTCTCATTGGTTGTAAACCCAACCACATGACTGCCTCATCACTGCCTGTAAGTACCGCCCTCCAGGTCTTAAAGGCGTATGTCTCCAATACTGGCTGTATCCCTGAACACACAGAAATCTACCTAGCTCTTCTAACCACCACGCTCTTACTATGGCTCTAATAGCTCTGACCCCAGGGCAACTTTATTTATTAACATAAAATTAAAATAACATTTCAGTACAAATAAAATATCACCACATTTCCCCTTTTCTATTTTAATAAAAAGAAAAAAGGCAAAAGGTTATAACTAACAAAAGAAAAACTATATACAAAAGTACAATAACTATATACAATATATACAAGTAACAAATACCTAAACGATGTCTAGTCCATTTGTATTTGACAAATCAGAGAAAATAATTCCCTTATCTATCCTATTTTAGTAAGTCCAAAATGTATCTAATTCACTTTCTATCCTAATTAATCTTCAACTATAACTAACTAATCTTCAACTCCCTCAGAGACCCAAGAAGGAAATAATATTAGCTAACAAAAATAAAAACAGGAAGTGCACAAAAGCAACTTCCAAAAATTTTGTGAGTTGACAGAAACAGCCAGCTGCCTGGACAGTCACCTGAGGTTTCTCCACAGTGTTGGGGCATCATCTTCAGCCTATAGGCTTATGGTATCTGACAGACTCATTTGTGAAGTAGGTTGTACACAAGGTCAACAGTTCAACCTCACACTGGGTGAGAGCAGTCCATGTACCAGAAACACCTGAATTCCACTAGTGTCATGTCATGATTCAGGATTTTAAATTCTGGAAATTGTTGATGGTTTTTGAATTCAGCTGTCCATTCTTCTTGGCTGTGTATATATGGCTTCATCTAAGCATGCCCTTCTCCACATCCCTCTATTAAATGCCAGTCTACTATTGAGAGGCGTGAGCTTTCAGTTGCTGTTCCATTGCACAACAGAAGCCATCCGCCCACTGCCTGTTCAGCTGCCTTCAAAGAAAAGGGCACTGTACCTTTTCCAGATTGTGAAGGCCACTTCAGGGATGGTGCCATATTGTCCTGGCCTCAGAAGATGCCGTCTGATAAAGCCATAACCACACTTGTTTTGGCAGGAATTGGTAGTCCTTTGTTTCGTGTTCTGTCTGTCCATTTTTTCTGTTGATTTGAGGATACTTTGTTGTCCAGTGGCTAACTTTTGCCACAATGAAAGTTAACTCCATATGCAGTTTCTTCAATGCCCATATTTTCTCTGAAGTAGATTGGTACTGCCAGGAGCCGACATGTCTCAAAAAAGAAAAATTTCTAAGTTATTAAAACATTTTAAATGCCATATTCTGTAGATCTCTGAAGGGTTTGAAGATGACCTGTCTAAAATATATCTGCTCAATTTTTAAAACATATCTAATATGACTACAATTTCTATTGTAATGTCTAACTACTAACTTTCATTTCTTTATATCCTAATAGTTGGTAATAATGTAAAGTATTTAAAACTAGTAATTGTCTTTTTCTTTTCTTTCTTTCTTTTTTTTTTTTTAAACAAGAACCTTAAATCTAATCTCCTTTGCTTAGCCTTTTTCCTAACCCTTGACAACTTGTAACCTACCCCCCTAAATAATGAAAATTATCCCAGACCCAAAACCCATTAAAAAGAACCAAAAAAAAACCACCCGCCCCACACCACCTCTTTGGGAATGTGGGCGTCATTCTTAAAATTGCTTCCTGCTGGGTATGGGCGAAGTTATCTTTATTCTGAAAGAAAAATTTAGGTTAATTGTCAAATTCTAGGAAAGGTAACTATATCCTTCATTATTATCCAGTCTGTGTATAAAGCCAAAGTTCAGGGTTTATCTCAAGTCCTTATTCAAGTAGTCTTTGAGACTGGATCATCTCAGCTAGTCATCTCAAAATTGCTCTGAGCACCTTGTAGTTCAAAGCTGATCTATAGATGATGTTTGTCAGTTCAGTGATATTATTATTGTCCACGTGGAATTGTTGTTGTTGTGTTTGTTGTTGTGGGGCCCCATCTTCTTTCCGGAGACTTCAGTTGATGTTAGGCCTGGCCGTGATTTCCTGCAGAAAACTGATAAGAGACTCGAACACAAAGACATATATATGCAGCTAACTGAAGCTTTTTTTCTAGAATTAGTTAGTACTCTATATGATCATTCATATCTTAACAAAGTTTACAATGTATATATATATTAATCTTGTAAATTTTGATATAAAATTTATACTTTAAGAAAAGTTTAAAGAATCAGAATAGAATCAAAGAGTTGAGATTAGTAATAGAATAGTCCCTTAATTAATTTGGCTTTTGTCCTGTCCCATAGCAGAAAATGGCTCTTTCTGGCATGATACAGGGAGTTTGCGTTTTCCTTTTAACAACATGCTTGAGTTTGAAGAAGGAGAGAGCCATTCTCCAACTCCAAAGTCAGCTTTAAATTTTAATTGAACTGGGACTATTAGAAAACCAATAGTGTTAAATCTTTAGAGAAAAGCAGAAACAAACATTTAAGAAGACATAAAATTTTTCAGATAATATATACCCATATGCCATATACTCCCATATACTCTGTTTCCTGGGATAGATGATTTGTCCCTTTTCTTCAGTTGTCTCATTTGTCTTGTGTCCTTCAGATTCCTTAACCTTCATTCTCCTAAAAGACAAAAACAAAAACCTTCCCCCAAGACTAATTTTGGGGATGTTCCTTTTTGGCAAGTTATTATCTGATTAAATGAAAAGACATGTGTTACAGGTACAAGTTAGTTTAAATTGGATGTTCATGCTGATTGATGAACTATCACCTCCTCTAATTAAGAGGTTTTTCTTGTTCAAATCGAACCTTTATCAATTTTGATGGTATCCACAGCTTATCTTCTCCTGTAGAAACAAAAGCAAAACCTCGTCCCCAACGTAATACATACCCTGGTTTCCATTCTGAGGTCAGCACATCCTTAAAGTATATAGGCTGATTTAATTCTGTAGTTTTTTCTATTACCCAATGTCTCTCTGCAGCTGTTGTTCCTTTCTCATTGGCATTCAGAAAATTCAAAGTTAATAGAGCATTATGCAGTCTATTTCTGGGGGTTTTTGTTACTCCTTTCTGTTTATTTAGCATATCCTTTAGAGTTCTGTTTGACCTTTCTATAACTGCTTGACCTGTAGGATTATGTGGTATACCTGTAATATGCTTTATATTGTAATAAGCAAAAAACTGTTTCATTTTAACAGAGACATATGATGGAGCATTGTCAGTTTTGATTTGTGCAGGTATACCCATAATGGCCATAACTTCTAGCAAATGAGTGATTACAGAATCAGCTTTTTCAGAACTCAAAGCAGTTGCCCATTGAAATCCTGAATAAGTATCGATAGTGTGGTGTACATATTTCAATTTTCCAAATTCTGCAAAGTGAAACACGTCCATCTGCCAGATTTCATTCCTCTGAGTACCCTTTGGGTTACATCCTGCTGGCAATGGCGTTTGATTATAGAAAGAACAAGTAGGACATTTCTTTACTATTTCTTTGGCTTGTTGCCAGGTTATGGAAAAATCCTTTTTTAAACCTTTACTATTGACATGATGTTTTTTATGAAAGTCTGAGGCCTCCAGCACATTTCCTATCAATAATTTATCAATCTCATCATTGCCTTGTGCTAGAGGGCCTGGCAGACCAGTATGAGATCGGATGTGAGTTATATATAAAGGATGACTCCTTTTCCTGATTGTATCTTGTAATTGAATAAATAGTGAAGTTAATTCTGAAGCATCAGGGATAAATTCTGCAGTCTCAATATGTAACACCACTCTTTCAGCATACTGAGAGTCAGTTACTATGTTGAGAGGTTCTGAAAAATCCATTAATACCAACAGAATAGCATACAATTCTGATTTTTGCACTGAATTATAAGGACTTTGTACCACTTTACTTAAATTTTCTGATTTGTAACCTGCCTTTCCTTGTTTGTTGGCATCTGTATAAAATGTACGAACTCCAGATATGGGTTTTTGCCGTACAATTCGAGGCAAGATCCAATCAGCTCTCTTTATAAAATCAATTCTGTTGCTTTTGGGATATTTGCTGTTAATTTCTCCCAAAAAATTACTGCAAGCTCTTTGCCAAGGTTCACTTTCTGTCCATAATTTTTCAATGTCCTCCTTAGTTAAAGGTACGACAATTTCTGCTGGGTCTATTCCTGCTAATTGACGAAGTCTCAATTTTCCTTTCCAAATCAAGTCAGAGATTTTTTCCCCATAAGTTTTTAATTTTTTATTTGGTTTATTTGGTAAAAATATCCATTCCAATATAATATCTTCCCTCTGCATTAATATTCCAGTAGGGGAATGCCTAGAAGGTAAAATAACCAAAATGCAATCCAGCTTTGGATCAATACGATCCACGTGCCCTTCATGTACTTTCTTTTCTACCAAGGCCAATTCTTTCTCAGCTTCAGGTGATAATTCTCTTGGACTATTTAAGTCCTTGTCACCTTCTAAGGTTTTGAACAAATTAGTCAGTTCATCATTTTTTACCCCAACAATAGTTCGTAGATGAGAAATATCTCCAAATAATCTTTGAAAGTCATTAAGAGTCTGTAGTCTATCTCTCCTAATTTGCACCTTTTGGGGTCTAATTTTTTGTAGCTCTATTTTATATCCTAAATAATTAATAGAATCTCCTCTTTGTATTTTTTCAGGAGCAATTTGTAATCCCCAGCAAGGCAAAATTTTCTTTACTTCTTCAAACATTCTTTCTAAAGTATCTGCATTTGAGTCAGCTAGTAAAATATCATCCATATAATGATAAATTATAGATTTAGGAAATTTTTTACGTATCACTTCCAATGGCTGTTGTACAAAATATTGGCACAGAGTTGGGCTATTTAACATTCCCTGTGGGAGGACCCTCCATTGAAATCTTTTAACCGGTTGAGAATTATTATAAGTAGGCACTGTGAAAGCAAATCTTTCTCTGTCTTTTTCTTGTAAGGGTATTGAAAAGAAACAGTCTTTTAAATCAATAACTATGAGAGGCCATCCTTTTGGTAACAGAGTAGGCAAAGGAATTCCAGATTGTAGAGAGCCCATCGGCTGAATTACTTTGTTAATTGCTCTAAGGTCTGTTACCATTCTCCATTTACCAGATTTCTTTTTAATAACAAATACAGGAGAATTCCAAGGGCTGGTTGACTGTTCAATATGCTGAGCATTTAACTGTTCTTCTACCAGCTCTTCTAAAGCCTGGAGTTTCTCTGTTGTTAAAGGCCATTGCTGAACCCATACAGGCTTGTCTGTTAACCATTTTAAAGGTAGAGCTGTTGGTATTTTTGGAAGATTATCAGTTGTTGTGCCCTGTTCTTGTATAATATGGATGGCTGGTGACCACTCAAAATAATGCCTTCTAATATTTCTCTCAGAAACATGTGCTAGTTTATGATTTGTTTCTGAGATTGGAGGGATTTTAATCTGAGTATTCCATTGTTGCAACAAGTCTCGACCCCACAGGTTCATAGCTATGTTAGCCACATATGGTTTTAATTTTCCTCTCTGTCCTTCTGGACCTATACATTCCAGCCATCTTGCACTCTGTTTCACTCCAGATAATGTCCCAATTCCTAACAGTTGAACGTTTACCTCCTGAAGAGGCCAAGCTGGATGCCAAAATTCTGGTGCAATTATGGTAATGTCCGCACCTGTGTCTACCAGACCAGACAACAAAACACCATTTATTTTTATCGTTAATTTTGGTCTCTGTTCATTAATAGAAGTTTGCCAAAAAATTTTCTTTATGTTTTCTCCTGAATTTTCTATTCTCTCTTTTTCATCATCCTGACCAGCATGATTTATTCCAATAGTCATTTGGTTATTTAATCGCTCAGAGCAGGGATTTCCTCTACAGCTGCAGGAAAGGTTTGAACTGGTTTTGCTATGGGGGCCTGCCTGAGGCCCCTCCGGGAGTTTCCCGAAAACTGAGGCAAAGGATTACCCTGTCTGTCCTTTGTTGATCTACATTCGTTGGTCCAGTGTTTTCCCTTACCACACCTTCTGCATACTCCAGAAGGAAGGGGCATTCTGTTGCCATTGTTCCTTGAAGAAACATTGCTTCTAGGAATGACCTGTTTACAGTCCCTTTTAAAATGTCCTTGCTTTCCACACCCAAAACATCTAACACTCCTCAAACCTTTTGAAATTACTTCTCCTACCCACGTATCATGCTCATCAACCTCAACATTAATTGTTTCTCTAATCCAATCTTCCAAAGGTGCAGATCTTGCCCTTAACGGCCTGATTATTCTTTTGCATGCTGCATTCGCATTCTCAAATGCCAAAGCTTCAATTATTGCCTTACTAGCTTCTGATCCTGAGACCATTCTGTTTACTGCTGAAGCCAGTCTTTCTAAAAAATCTGTGAAAGATTCTTTTGGGCCTTGCATAACCTTTGTGAATGACTCATGTTTTTTTCCTGGTTCATCAACTCTGTCCCATGCATTCAAGGCTGCCATTCGACATAAAATTACGGTTTGAACATCATATAAACATTGTGTTTGTATTGAAGCATATTGGCCTTCTCCAATAAGCTGATCCTGACAAACTTGTATTCCTTTATCCCTCCATTGTGTTTCTACGTTTCTAGCTTCCTCCTTAAACCACGTTAGAAATTGAATTCTCTGGCTGGGTTCCAGAACAGCTTGTGCAAGGTCCCGCCAGTCCTGTGGTATAATCCTATTATATGTTGACCAAGAGTTTAACATTTGCTTTACATATGGGGAATGCATGCCATAAGATACTATTGCCTCCTTAAACCTTTTAAAATCCATCAGTTCAATTGGAGCCCAGATATTTTGTGTAGCCATTTGATCAGGCATCTGCTGTACGGTTACAGGATAAATTAAGGATGACTGTGTGAAAACAGGCTTTCTTTCTGTAACCTTATGATCCAAACTTGAACCAACTTCACTGTTAAAATTAACAGGTTTTTCTAAAGCTGTTATCCTGGCACTTAAATCGACTATCTTTTTAAATAGTAAAATGAGAATAAGCATGGTGATTAACTGCATAATTCCCATAATACTAATCTTTTCATATAGTTGTTCCATTGTCAGACTGCCTAAAATTTCAAACAAAACCCAATTTTTTTCCAATGTACACAGGAAACCCATTTTTTTAAATGTGGAAAAAATTTGTCTTTTAAATAGTTTCCTTTATGACTTACCAAATCTGCGTAGAACAGTAGAAATCCGAGCGAATTTCAAAAAGGCCACCTAGAGTCCTAGGTGTAAATCCAGAGAGAGAGAGAGAGAGAGAGAGAGAGAGAGAGAGAGAGAGAAACAGAGAGACAGAGAGAAAGCAAAAGCGAAAGCGAAAGCGAAAGCGAAAGTGAAAGTGAAAGCGAAGGGGTAGCTGGCTAAAGCTTAAAGCCAGCCACTTGTTCCCTCTTGAGCCGAGTCAAGGCTTGGCTTTACAGCCAGGGGCCCTGTTTAGCAGGGCAGGCCTGAGCTGTTTGTAGCACTGGCTTTAAACAAGCAGCTCACAGTCCAGCCTGAGCCCAGACCTGGGCCGGGGCTTGGGAGCCGGCTGCTCCGGCTAGGGAGCCAGCCCCAAGCAGTTTTTAATGGATTCTTGTCACGTTGGGCGCCAGATGTAGATGTAACCAATCGTATTATTAAAATAAGAAACACAGAGCCAAGGTAAAAGAGAAAAGCCCAGAGGTCAGAGCTCAGAGATAAAATCTTACCTCCTGCAGTGCTCCTAGCTTCCCCGAGAGAGGGAGGTACTTCCTGTGTCCCTGTTTAAATATTCTTTCTGTTCTGCCTTCTCATTGGTTGTAAACCCAACCACCTGACTGCCTCATCACTGCCTGTAAGTACCGCCCTCCAGGTCTTAAAGGCGTATGTCTCCAATACTGGCTGTATCCCTGAACACACAGAAATCTACCTAGCTCTTCTAACCACCACGCTCTTACTATGGCTCTAATAGCTCTGACCCCAGGGCAACTTTATTTATTAACATAAAATTAAAATAACATTTCAGTACAAATAAAATATCACCACAGAAATGACTTGAACTTTAGCATAGCAAATATAATTGTTCATGTAACAAATGGAGAAGTTGCAACATTTGGAAGACTAAGGGAAAAATAAACATGAAGGGCCCCATGCTAAAAGTATTACTGAAAATTTCAAGATGATGTCCACAAAGCACGAGGCTTAGCTGATGTGGCTCATAGGGCAGGTGCCCATGAAGCTTGTGAAAAATGGAGGACCACAGAGGAATTGCCCTAGATTATGCCTTTCTTTTGCAAGCTGGGGAAAGTACCCTGTTTATTTTCATATCCACTCTACTCAGTACCAGGGGACATGCTCCCTTGGGGTTTTTTAATGTCTGCAGATCTGTCTTATTAAAACACCAGCAGAATTGTGAATGTCAAAGGGTTTCTGGAGAGGAAGTGTAGGCCAGAACAACAACATGAGCTGTTACTTCAAATATTTTACAACCTGTGAAATTTGTGTATATAAACCTGAGAATCCTTTGGTCTGAATAATCAGCCAGGTAAGAGAATCATTAGCAGTAAACTTGAAAGTTTTCTGTATTTTCTGTTCTTTAGGGGGTGGTTTGTCTGTTTACAACATTAAACATCGATACCTGGAGTTCAGAGTTAGTTTCCTGTTTTGAGATGGACTCTTTTCTGTGTGTGAGGATTGTGAAGGTTCTTTAGTTTTTGTACAGAATTACCACATCTCATCTCAAGTCACCCTCGTGGTTACTTTAATACCCTAAAGCCAACCTGAAATCCCCAAATATTGAAAGGTCTGAACAAAATCACTGGTATTCACTATTCCATTTGCTATTTTTCCTTAAAAATTAGGTAAATTGGTTTTTTGATATATAATTTTAGAACTGTTTTGTTTTTTGGTCCAAAGACTCATAAGTAATCTTGGTCATATGGGTTGAATTTTTAAAAAGAATGTCTGTTGTGTTTATAAACAGACAAAATAATCAAGACTATCAAAGAAACTACCCTGAGTTGTTTGAATTACACTAATGATTACATCATTTCTCAGATTCTCTTCCAGCTATAAAGTTTAGAACCCCCTGGGGCCCTTTCAAGTTTTCTCTAGTTCATTAATTTTCTTTCTTTAGATGAACAATTGTTTTCTTCACCCAATGATTTCTTACACCTTGAGTAGTTCACTATTTGTAGGAATCACCCCAGTGTCAGCCTCTGTCCAAGTCCAGTGCAGCTTGGGGATTCTCTCAGTGTCTCCCAGCAACATGGGCCTTCCACACGCTGATTCTGATTCTTCTCTTCTGTACACAGAGTGGATCCAGCACATCATTAAATGAAAGGAACCAGAGGAAGTTACTTCTCATAGCTATGTCTGCTCTGACCAGTGTACCTCAGGGAGGTAATTCAGGTACTTTCCTAACATTGAGGAGAAAAGCAATTTTAAAAAGTTACTTGTCTTTTAGTAAGTGATTATTGTACAATTAGATATGAGATCTTTGCAATCAACTTATTCATAATTCTTCAAAAATTTTAACATTTATTGAAAAATACTGCTATTTTGATTATGCTAGTAAAATGAAAAGTATTCATTTATTTAGGAGAAAGTAAGACTTTATTTGGTAGGAAGGAATGCCAGGAATTAATTTCATAGAGAGGAATCAGTCTTAAAATGAAGAGAGCTGAACATTTTTGGTAACTTTGGAGTAGGTTGATTTAAGGCCAGAGAGTTATTAACCATGGTCCCATTAGTGGAGCTAGAAGAGAGGCAAGTAAACCTTCTCAATATTTGAATAATGAATTTAAATAGATAATAGAGAAGACAAGATTTCAGAGACTAAAGCCATAGGGATTGGCAGTTCCTCCTAATGAAATGACGGAGGGATTGCTGGGTCCACAGAGACAGAGGTTTTCTTATTCAAATAATTTGGGATCAGGAAAAGGTTTTCTTTAGTCTTAGGATAACCAGGAGAATAGAAATGTCATGAAATGCAATTTATAATGCAAAAAGTTCATTTGGTCAGCATGGCAGTATGACTATAACTCCAGCACTCAAGAAACTAAGGCAGGAGACTGCTTGAGTCACCGTGGTCTTCATTTGCAGACTCTGTCTCAAAAAACATCTTAGAAATCTATTTCTAAAGTTCTTAATGGTTCAGATTATTGGAAGACACTAAGCCCATCATCTGCTACAGCACTGAAAAATGTTATGCACTTATCTGGTCAGACTCTTGAGGTTAATATGGTCATGTTTCTTACCTCATCTGGCTCAATGATGTTCTTACATCTTCTGGCTTGATTATGAATAAGAAACAAATCAATACAAAGATGTTTCTGCCCCTTGTACATTCTTAAGATAAGGTGGAGTTACTATGTTTTGATAAAGCTGTCTATACTTTCTGTAAACTCTGTAATTGAAACAAATTCATTTCTGCCTATTTTCTTCATGTTAAAGCCCTTCAAGATTGTTCTTACTTCTCAGAGGTTGTTTGCCTGGTAGAATATTTTAAAAGCTGCTCCATGTTAGAGACAACTTAAGGGATGAAAAGAAAGTTGCTCACAACTGGAGAAAAATGGTAGGATGATACCTGCTCTGAATCTTTAATAAAAAGGCATTATTAATGAAAAATATAATAAATGAAAAGATGTTTGAAAGGAATATACAACAGAAACATAGACTTAATATTTATTGGGCTGATAGGCAAATATTATATAAGATCTTCGCAAGATCTTTGTGTGGTTATAGAAAACAATTTTCATAGACTATGTTTGTGTTGGCAAGAAAATTACTGCCTAGAAAGACTGATGGACATGAAGGTTAGTGTTCCACAAACTATCCTATCTTTTCTTTTAAGTGTTATTGAATCAAACCTTAGTCACTGAATTTCTCCTCTTGGGAGTGACAGACATGCAAGAATTGAACCCTATTCTCTTTGCCATATTCCTTACCATGTACTTTGTCAATGTGGCTGGAAATGGAGCCATCCTGATGATTGTCATCTTGGATTCAAGACTCCACTCTCCTATGTATTTTTTCCTGGGAAACCTAGCATGTCTAGATGTCTGCTACTCCACTGTGACAGTGCCGAAGATGCTGGAGAACTTCCTCTCCACCAGCAAAGCAATTTCCTTCTTGGGATGCATAACACAGCTTCATTTCTTCCACTTCCTGGGGAGCACAGAGGCCTTGCTGCTGACAGTGATGGCATTTGATCGCTTCATGGCTATCTGCAAACCACTCCACTATCCTTTCATCATGAATCGTCAAGTGTGTATCCAGATGGCTGTCACCATTTGGGCCATTCCTTTTCTCCATGCTCTGCTTCACTCCATAATGACATCTCGTTTGAACTTTTGTGGTTCCAACCATATTCATCATTTCTTCTGTGATGTTAAGCCATTATTGGAGCTGGCCTGTGGTAACACTGAGCTCAACAGGTGGCTGCTTAATTCTCTCACAGGTACCATTGCCATTGGCCTCTTCTTTCTGACATTTCTCTCCTATTTCTACATTATCACTCATCTGTTTCTCAAGACTCGTTCTTGCAGCATGCTCCACAAGGCACTGTCCACTTGTGCCTCTCACTTCATGGTTGTTATTATTTTCTATGCCCCTGTTCTCTACATCTATATCAGTCCAGCTTCAGGGAGCTCCCTGGAAGAGGACAGGATCATTGCTGTCATGTATACTGTGGTCACTCCTGCACTCAATCCACTGATATACACTCTAAGGAATAAGGAAGTGAGAGGGGCTTTTAATAGAAAAATCAGAAAACAGCTTTGACTTGAGGAAATACAGTAAATTCTTCTGAAATACAATCAATTAATGCAAACACTGAAGTGTGAAATTACTTGATTCTGCAGTTGTTTATTATATATGACAGAAATGACCAGGTAAAAGAATACATATATGAGAAAATATGGCTCAATTGTATTTAAAATCACAAACTATATAAAAAAAAATTGAAACAAACCAGGTACTTAATATAAATGCCAATGCAGAATTTGTTTGGGAGATAACAATTGATGAAAATGATTTGGTATCCTTTCATATATATTGTATATAAAATCAAGTATGCAAATATATCTGTATTGCCCATGTTTTGAATAGATGGGTATGAATAGGTACATTATCTATAAGGCTACTTTAATTTAACATCCTATAGTGTGATTAATACAATCTCTTTAGAAAGCAGTAAGTACTGGGGATTGAAACCCATCCTTCACACATGCTATGCCTGTGCTTTGTTACTGAACTCTCTCCCTAGCCCTCTGTTCTGTGTTTTTCTCTCTCTCTTTTTCTCTCTCTCTCTTTCTTTCTTCCTTCCTTCCTTCCTTCCTTCCTTTCTTTCTTTCTTTCTTTCTTTCTTTCTTTCTTTCTTTCTTTCTTTCTTTCTTTCTTTCTTTCTTTCTTTCTCTCTTTCTTTTTTTGAGACAGGGTTTCACAAAAATTTCCAGGCTGTCCTGGAACTGACTGTGGCCTAGGAAGACTTTGAATATGCTGTTTTCCGGGTCAGCCTCTCAAGTTGATAGAAATATAGTCCTTGTCATTGGATCTATCTACAATCAAGAAAATATAATTTTTGGAACTGGATGGGGCAAAGAAGAACAAAGTATAATGATATATGCATATGAAGATCACAATAAAACCCATTACTTGTACACTCTAAAATATGATAACATTATAATGATTTTACATTTTGAAGATTTTAATGTAAAGACATTGCTGTTCAACTAGAAACATAAAGTTCAATTTGACATAGGACTTAAGGGTTAATTTAAAAAGTATGTCCTAATTTCATATTTATAAAATAGGAAGGCAATTAAGAATTGAGATAAGTGGCAGAGTTTCCTGAGAGGTGAATGTGGATTCAGATTTGAAATCTGAATTTTTTTAAGTTAATTTATTTGAATTTCTGCAACCATCCACCTGCCCTCAGTCCATTTTGGGTCATTTCTAAATATAAACCTGTCAATTTTAAATTTCTTCTTCAATTTTCATTATGTGTTGTGAGGTTTTGTCCTTAAAAATTAATTTTTTTTAAATTTTAATCCTTAATTTTTTTTTTTTTTTTTCGAGACAGGGTTTCTCTGTGTAGCTTTGCGCCTTTCCTGAAACTCACTTGGTAGTCCAGGCTGGCCTTGAATTCACAGAGATCCGCCTGGTTCTGCCTCTCGAGTGCTGGGATTAAAGGCGTGCGCCACCACCGCCCAGCTAATCCTTAATTTTTTAATGTTTCATGACTTTAGAGAGTCTGTATCTGGGCCACAAACCACATGTAATGTGAAATTTGGGGATTTGTATTTCCCGGTGGTTTCCCACCAGCAATATCCACAGCCTAGCCTCACCTTGTCCATATCAAAACATTAAAAAAAAAAAAAAGAAAGAAAAAGAAATTAAAAATTTCAAGTTACATCGAGAATTTTGGTGTTCTATGGTGGAGATGTGTAAACTGAAAAGTATTATTTCATACATGATGGCGGAGATTGTCTTATTTCTCCACAGAGAGAAATTCTATAGTTTTATAGAGTTGTATAAAAAAAAATTGTGAATATCTACAAAAATGTGAAAAAAATGAGATTTTAAATGGAGAAAAATATTTAAATTTTTTTTTTTTTGTTTCTTGGGCTTCTATTGATGCGGGGTGCCAACAA